>NC_082732.1:33622053-33943303 GCF_030144855.1 Hypanus sabinus | reverse complement strand
GTCAAAGTTGAGTTTATTGACAAATACACAAGCACTTACAGCAGCATCACAGGTACAGAACACCGGAGGCACAAAATTCACAAGAAACTTGTAAATTGAACATAAATTAGACAATTATACAAGAAGTGACATGATTAAAACAATAAAATGGTTCATAGTAATGCAGAGTGGTCAAAATGTTGCTATACTGAGGTGGGGATTAGGGTTATGCAGGTACAACTGGTTCAAGAACCAAATGGTTAAATGGAAGTGGTTGTTCTTGAACTAAGTGCTTTTGTGAAACAGATGCAACTTGGAAGTACGGCACAGAAGAGGAGCTGAAGCTAGCATTGATCAGTTCTGATCATGTAGCGTGCTGGGCAGTCTTGACAGCCCAGGAGGCCAAGCTCTGCTCCCACTTTCTTGTCTCTTTGTACCACTCTTCTTTCTCATTTTCTTTGACAACTTAATATATGGTTGCCAAGGATACACAGATAATTTAATGCCTGGACCCCTAACAATTTTTAGATGAATATTTTATCTATTTCCCCTTTTTTTTTATTTGTTTGATGTTGCTATATTCGGCCGTTTATCACACCAATGATAATAAACTTCGATTTTTCGGCAGATGAATGTGATTGGAAGTCATGCAGGAAGTCTAAAAATGGGAATTTGCGTCATGTAAGTGCTTACATCATAGGAATGAATTCCACTCCATAAATGTGTTTCTTGTGCTAACAAAGGTCCGAATGCACTGTCGGGAATCAATTTCCCCACTGGGTATCAAGAGGACGGGGAACGTTTGCAAATTTGCTCTACTCCATTTTAAACTTGTACTGAACCACACATTACCGTAAGTGCCTCAATAAGTTGGTAGCCAACTCAGTCAAGTTTTCTCTCCTATTTCTTACTGATATATAAATTAAATAGTGAAATTCAAAGCAATTTAAAAAGTATTGGTGGAATTGGTTCAGTAATTTGAATTTTTCTTTAGTGAAGGATGAAGGAACCAAGAGGTACAAAATTCAAATATTGGTGGGAAATTGACTGGCTTTGAGTTAAATTGTATGTCTGAACATAAATATAAGATTACATTATAAATTTTATAATGTTATTTTGTAATAGAAAGGAGGCTCAATGATACCATTGATTTTAATCATGCTTTCACCAAAGATTGCTTCTGATCTGATTAATATAATAATCACAGAGCAATGTGTGGACACCTCCTATACGAATGGCCAAAATTCTCAGTGAAATGTACTTCCCCACTAATTTTTTTGTCCGATTACGAACTGAAAAATTGCAGTCCAGCTCTGCATCGAGAGTAAGAATGCAACTTCTGTGATGTCATTTGCATCTCAGCCTGCGGTTCCCTTACCTCTAAATCATAAGATTATGAATTCAAATTACAGATCTGAGTTAAACCAAAAAATTGACTGTGATGCTCATAATAAAGGAACGTGTTTTTTTTTGGAAAAGATATTGAATAACCACAAGTGAAGTTAGAGTCACAGAGTCCTACAGCACAGATATAGGATCCTTGGCTACCAACACTCCATTTAAGTTCGTCCAATTTGCCTGCTCACTCTAAGCCTTTCCTATCCACATGTTTCAGATGTTATTATTGTTCCTGTCTCAATCACTTCTTCTGGCAGTTCTCTCCATTTCCATCCCCCGTAAGAAATTTTTGCCCAGGTTCCTGATAAATATTACTCCTTTCACATTAAATCTGCACCCTCTAGTTCTTGACTCTCCAACTCCAGTGAAAAGAATGTTTGCACTTAATCCATCTATCCCCTTGTGATTTTATACACTCTATAGTATCACCCCTCAAACAGCAAGCTTGCCCAAACTTTGCTTGTAACCCATCCTTTCAGTCCTGGCAAAATCTGTGTCAATCTTTTCTGCACTCTATCCAGCTTAATAGCAAGGTGAATTCTATAATAATTACACAATCTGGTGCCTTACAGCAGGGTGTCCAAAACTTAACACAGTTCTCCATGTGTAGTTTTGCTGACCTCTTGGACAACTGCAATATAACATCCCAATTTCTGTATTTCTAGTGCCCTGATTGATGTAGGCCAGTATACTGAAAGCCTTCTTCATTACCATTTCAGGCTATAAGGTCAAAAAACTACAGTACACAGTTTCAAAGAAAGGCTAGGTATTATTCGGTTTATACTAATTAATATACAGTATAATCTTGATTCAGCTTTACTGAAATTATTGCTCCGTTATAATGGTATCTTGTTCTGTGCTATGTTCCCTACATTATAACAGAGGCAACGGAAGTAATTTAATTGTCCATCGTTTTGGAATTTACTGAAGTGGACCTGAAATGAACCATTCTGATTTGGAGAACTGCTCCAGTACAGTAATATGTTTATTGCTAGATAAATAAAAGTGCTCTACCATGGATATAGTACAAAGTCACTGTTCTGGCAAGGGAGGTAGCAATTCTCTCATGCCACAACAAATTATTTCTAAGAAATTAGAGAGTTAAATTATTTTTGGAAGACCCTGAGATTTTGTTGCTTTGCCAGACCTCCTGAAATATTTTCAAAGTTAATAATAGCTGTTTTTTTTAATGGCTGGCGTACTAATGGGGCCCACTAGTATTAAGTGCTTCACCACATATCATGCAGCTTGCTAAAGAATGTTTCAGGTTTGTACATTAATGAGTACTTCCTTTGAGTCAGCTCTCTGTAGCAGCAACAAATTTAAATGCCTGTGAACAGCTAAATAGCTGCTCTCTGCCTCACCGATTATAATATACCGAACTCTGACACAGGACCAGATGGATTTTTATATGAACCAGACATGGCTGTGGTTTAATTGTCCAAACTCATGCCACAAATGAGTGGGATTATTTGAAAACTTATTTTCCAAGCCATTGGCCTTATAGCAGGTTCTGCCCGTGTTAGATTTGGCATTTTCAAGCCCTGGTTTATGTTCGACTGGCTTGAAGCCACCTACTTAACAATTGGACTGGTAAAGAGTAATTTCTCATGCCAAATTATTCTTGTTGCTTCAGCTTGCACCCTCTGGAGTACACACAAATCATTTGTATAAAGAAATTAACACAAAATTAACCTTTGCACAAACCATCCGCTAGAGTTACATTGTATAGAATAATCACAAAGAATTACAGTGCAACATTTAGCAATGTGGGATTGGTGTCAGTTTCTGCACTAAACACTGCTTATCTTACATCACTATCAATGTTTATTAAATTCTTCTTCGGCAGTTAACTGGCTTCTCTTGAAGTGTTTTCATGCTATTTTCCTCAGTCATTCCAAGCGGTAGCAAGTTCATAATCCTTACCATTTTCTGAATAAAGTTTCTCTCAAATTTATTATTGCTATTTTTATATAATTTATTACTATTATTATTATAAATTTATGGATCCCAGCTTCAGTCTTGGCACTACAACTGAAAACCTGCATTGACCATAAGATCATAGATGAAGGAGAAGAATTAGGCCATTTGGCCCATCGAGTCTACTCCACCATTTCATCAGCCCCAATTTCCCTCTCGGCCCCAATCTCATGTCTTCTCCCGGTATCCCTTCATGCCCTGACTAATCAAGAACCTATCAACCTCTGCCTTAACTATGCACAGTGACTTGGCCTCCACAACCACCTCTGGTACCAAATTCCACAAGTTCACCACTCTCTGCTAAAGAAAGTCCTCCTCACCTCTGTTCTAAATGTACATCCCTCTACTCTGAGGGATATCCATTTGCTTCTCAGCTGAGTTTCATGAATTAGCCAAAACAATTTCACGGAACATGCTTTAGAGCAGGGGTATCTGACCTGGGGTCCATGGACCACTGGCTTAATGGTATTGGTCCGTGGCATAATAAAGGGAAACCCTTGCTTTAGAGCAAAGAATCTATTTCTCTGATGGCAGAAGAGTTCGAGATATTTAAAAAAAAAAGAAAAGATGAGAGACTAAATAAATATTACTAAGATACTTAATAAAATTGTATCTATTTTCTCATGGAAGTATATAAGGTTCACGTAGATCTACAGGGCTGTTTTAGTATCTCTTTAGGTTTTATCATATTTCTGCATTTGGTCCTTGAATAAAAGGCAGCTTTCATTACTAAAGCTAATACAGGGATCTTCAAAGATATCAAAGAACCAGAGCAGAACAAATAACTGCACACCTCCCAGGAGGCACGAGAGCAAAGATAAGGTCTATTAGTTGGTGGCACCGCCTGTTCTCTGATCCCACTGAACACGAAGCTAGTAATTCCCGAACACACATGCTCCCATGGCAACGATTCTTTCCATTATTGATGTATTTATCCTACAAGCAATAATGGTATCCAGGACATTCTTAAAATATGAATGTAAACTCTTAATAATTCAATAATTGTAAAGATTGCAGTGATTGTGCTGATAACCTTTAGATGAATAATAAGTGCTTGTGTGCATTGCAGTCAGTACTTTTTATTGAAGTCTGATCACAGAATTTAAGAAACAAGGTAGCCGTTTGTCCCATGTAATGAGCAGATAATCCGCCCCTGTTTCATTGGTAGCAAGGCAACTAAAAGTGAAAATCCACTGAAATAAGGTCAGGGACTGTTTTATATTTACCTGCAGGTGTAGATGAACCTCGGTTTATAGTCTCATTGGAAAACAGGCATCTCCATCGTCGCAGGAATCTCTCAGTAGTTTACAGTGAGTCTGTGCTCAAGGAACTGGACTGAGTGTGAGCACCACCTTCACACAGAGGGATCGAAATGCTATCTGTGAGTCAAGGCTAATGTATTAGCACTGGTGGAATCTGATATAAAAACAGGAGAGAAGTTTAGAAAAACGTGGATACAATTGCAACAATTTGTCATTGCTGAAGTCAGATCTCTAGTCTTGTCTTTATAGTATTTATTTTTATTTTATTTTATTGAAATACAGCATGGAATGGGCCCTTCTGGCCCTTTACCCAGTAACCCCTAATTTAACACTAAACACTGGACAATTTACAAACACCAATTAATCTACTAACTGGTACACCTTTGCACTGTGCAAAGAAACTCATGCAGTCATGGGGAAAATGTACAGATTCCTTACAGGCAGCGGCGGGAATTGAACTCACCTTGCCTGTACTGTAAAGCATTGTGCCAACCACTATGCTACCATGCCACTCTTTTTATGCACCAGTTCCAGAAAAGAAAATCAGGAACACCAAGAGACTGCAAAGCAGAAGACAAAGATGATTTAGTAAAACAGAGATAAATGCACTTAAAATGCTGCACTAATTCAATGGCAGTTAATTTCTGAAACAAGTTCAAGGAAGTTCAAGATGGCAAAGAGTTGGCTGAAATAGATTAATTTTAATAAGGCATAGATGTGGTTTCTCAGTGACTGGGACTCCAGACCAAGAGAGCTACTTACATTGCAAAGGGAGAAAAATGAGGAAGAGCAGACTCTGAAAATCACTTCATATAGCAAAACCTCCTTAAGAAAGATAGATCAGTAGAAATTTAAGGATCTCCTTCTGGGCCAACACTGTGCTAGTAGGATCTGGTGATGTTAATAAAGTGTGATGGATGGCATAACTTTTCTTTTGCAGTTATCTTTTCAACAGACTAAAGCTGTCTACTGGAATTTAAGGAAAGCAAGTATTTATGTGACACTATTTGAAAGAGGCACTTGCTTTAGTTTGCAAGAATTCATCTATCAAATGAGGTACTCTCACTGTTGAAACAGAATCTTTTGGAGATTACAGTTAAATACTGAGGGTTGAAAGCAGTTTATCTAAGAAGAATGGAAAAATCTATTTATCTATATGCCCTTGCTTTTGTCAGTCTCTATTTCATCTCTGTATTACATCAATTTGTCTGCGTGTTTACCCTCCTCTTATTTATCCATGTCACTCTGTGCCATCCATCACTATATATTTGTGAGCACGTATATCACTGCACCGATCTACATCTGTTCTATCTCCAGTCTACACATTCTGTTAGTCTTAGTAAAGCATTTGTCTTCATTGAATGTGACTTCTATTACCATATAGCCATGATAACATGAACAACAGAATGCCATCAGCAACACAATACATTGCTGTTAACTTTAAAACGTATCGGTCCATCTGATGATTATGTGTGCTTCCCCCAAGCACCCGCCGGATTGATTTGGCATCTGCCTGCCATTTTGGGTTTCCACATTCCGTAGATATCCTAATCTAGCACATCACCGCTGATGAATTACATTGTAAACCTTATTGAAAGCAATTGCCTCCCCAGACTTAATAAACAACAATAGAAATGCGACTTTTCCTTCCTAATCACACGTTTAATGAACTCATTTTTTTACTTAGCGGGGGAAGTGGGCTCTGGGGCACTGATTTCTGGCTCCCCTGTGAGTTTGAGTCAGTTGCTGTAAGTGTGAGAAAGACCAATAATCAAGGAGGGAGATGAGAAAATCTGCAAATGCTGGAATTCCAAGCAACTCACACAAAATGCTGGAGGAACTCAGCAGGCCAGGCAGAGAGAATGGTCTCAAGCTTAGTCTGATGTCACATGGAATAGATTTGGATCAGGATTGAGGTGACTTCTTGGGAATCTTATTTCCTAGCATTCTCAACAATGTAGTGCAGAATAAAGATCACTCCCAGTGGAAATAATATCTGACTGCTTTAATACCATCTCTGCCATTTTCATTGTGATAATTGATTTTGGGTAGTGAGCAGCGCTGGACTACCAAAAAAAAAACAATTTTCAACATCAGTTCAGCTTTTACCGAAATATTCACCAACTTGTTGGGTTGGATAGCCTTTGATCCAGAAGTTTAGTTGACTTAGTAAATTTTGCCTGTTGTCAATCTGCATGGAAGATCTCTAACTGTAAGCAAGCTGCATCTGAATCAGATTTAATATCACTGGCATGTGTTGCAAAATTTGTTAACTTCACTGCAGCAGTACAGTGAAATACATGATAATTAAATATAGAGAAATATATATGTCTATTAAATAACTAAGTTAAAATAAGTAGTGCAAAATAGCAGAAATTAAAAAGTAGTGACGTAGTGTTAATAGGTTCAATGTCCATTTAGGAATCAGATGGCAGAGGAGAAAAAGCTGTTCCTGAATTGCTAAATGTGTGCCTTCAGGCTTCTGTACCTACTTCCTGATGGTAACAGTGAGAAAAGGGCATGCCCTGGATGACAGGGATCCTCAATGATGGACGCTGCCTTCGCAAAGTACCGCTCTGTGAAGATGTCTTGGGCACTACAGAGGCTGGTACCCATGATAGAGCTGACTAATTTTACAAATGTCTTCAACTTATTTCAGTAGTTCCCCCACCCCCATACCAGACAGTGATGCGGCTCATCAAAATGCTCTCCAGGGAATGCTTGTTGAAGTTTTCGAGTGTTTTTTAGTTGACAAGCCAAGTCTCTTCAAGCTCCTAATGAAATATAGCCACTGTCTTGCTTTCCTTATAGCTGCATCAATATGTTGTGTCCAGGTTAGGTCCTCAGAGATACTGACACCAGGAACATGAAATTGCTCACTCTCTCCACTTCTGATCCCTCTGAGGATTGGTTTGTGTTCCCTTGCCTTATCCTTCCTGAAGTCTACAATCAGCTCTTTGGTCTTGCTGGCCAAAGTGGAAAGTAGTTGCTATGACACCACTTAACTAACTGATATATCTCGCTCCTGTACTCTCTTTCGTCACCATTTGAAATTCTGCCAATAATGGTTGTACCATCAGCAAGCTTATAGATGCTGTTTGAGCTATGCCTAGCCACACATTCATGGGTGTAGAGAGATTAAGAACAGTGGGCTAAGCACACACCCCTGTGGAACACTAGTGTTAATTGTCAGCGAGGTGGAGATGTTATTTTCAATCTGCACAGATTGTGATTTTCTGGTTAGGAAGCTGAGGGTCCAGTTGCAGAGGGAGGTACAGAGGCCTAGGTTCTGTAGCCTTTTGATCAGGGCTGTAAGAGTGATGGTGTTAAATGTTGAGCTAAGGTCAATAAGCAGTATCCTAACATAGGTACTTGCATTGTCCAGGTGATCCAAGGCTGTGCGGTGAGTCATTGACATCTCGTCTGCAGCAGACTTATTGTGGTGAAAGGCAAATTACAGTGGGTCCAGGTCCTTCATGAGACAGCTATTGATTCTGGCCAATACCAACCTCAAAGCATTTCATCAACATAGATGTGAGCACTACTGGATGATAGTCATTGAGGCAGTTCGCTCTGTTCTTCTTTCTCAGAAACATTTCCAAGTATTTCTTGAACCAATCTGAAGACAGCACCTGCCGCCTGTGGGGAAAGTTTGGCATCTAATCCTTGGTGGCAAAATGTAGTAATACTCCAGATTTTACAACAGAAACTTCTCACCAGTTTGTTTTCATTATTTATATACTTATTGAGAATTGGCCATTCCAGCCCTTCCAGCCATTCTGCCCAGTGATTCCCCCAATTTAATCCTAGCCTAATCACAGGACAATTTACAACGAATGATTAGCCTACCAGCCATCTTTGGACAGTGCAAGAAAACTGGAGCATCTGGAAGAAACACACATGGTCACGGGGAGAACGTATAAACTCCATCCAGGCAGCGGCAGGAATTGAACCCAGGTCGCTGGTACTGTAAAGCATGGTGCTGAAGACTGAGCACTCCTGAGCAGAATGGCGGGTTTCCACAGTTAAAATGGCCGAGGGACGTCAACTGATCTGTTATTGGCACTGTTGACTATAAGAACTGCCAGCCGGACTATGAATTTGCTGGGAAACCTTATGCCTGGACAGAAACATAATTTGATGAGCGACCTTCAGTGAGGTTTCATTCAGGATCAGAAACAGAACATGCTTGAAATATTCGACAGGATATGTGAAGAGAGAAATGGTGTTAATGCCTCAAGTTGATAACCTTTCATCAGGACCAAGAGAAGTGAGAAAACAGGCATGTCTTTGAGTTGCAGAGAAGGAGGAGAGGTGGAGAGTACAACGAGTTAGTTGTTAATGAGTTACCAATGAGCCAAAGTTAAGTTGGAGGCCAAAAGTGACTGAATAACTCAGTTCCATTCAGTTCAGTCTAAGCCCTGTCGGTGCTTACTTTTCAAATATGCAGTCTTGGCTTTGTGTGGGGCCTTGGTTAGTTGCCCTTCCTCCTTAATCCCATACGTTGGGAAATTGACGCAGCTACTTAACCAAGCAGAAAGCACTCTCCACACTAACCCATCCTCCAACGGATCCATCTCTTCCCATTTTCTCACCACCACTCACCAACCCAGACCTGGGACTGGCAAGCAATGGAGTCCGATGCACATGTACCTTCCATCCCTTTTTTTAACCCTAGTCCTGATCCTGACACTAAAGATGTTGAAGGTAATCATCATTTGATAGAGCTCTATGTTTATGAGATTGGGCCTCATTCTAAAACCCGTTGTTGCATAAGAAAAGAGGTACCACTTGTCAAATTTATCCAAAGTCCCTTATGCCTTCTTAGGTCCTATGGAAATAAGTGCATGGCACTACTCCACAGTGAGGGAGTTATTCACTACTCTACAATGAGGGAGTTATTCACTACTCCACAGTTGAGGGAGTTATTCACTACTCCACAGTTGAGGGAGTTATTCACTACTCCACAGTGAGGGAGTTATTCACTACTCCACAGTGAGGGAGTTATTCACTACTCCGCAGTGAGGGAGTTATTCACTACTCTGCAGTGAGGGAGTTATTCACTACTCTGCAGTGAGGGAGTTATTCACTACTCTGCAGTGAGGGAGTTATTCACTACTTTGCAGTGAGGGAGTTATCACTACTCCACAGTGAGGGAGTCATTCACTACTCCACAGTTGATGGAGTTATTCACAACTCCACAGTGAGGGAGTTATTCACTACTCCACAGTGAGGGAGTTATCACTACTCCACAGTTGAGGGAGTTATTCACTACTCCACAGTGAGGGAGTTATCACTACTCCACAGTTGAGGGAGTTATTCACTACTCCGCAGTGAGGGAGTTATTCACTACTCCACAGTGAGGGAGTTATCACTACTCCACAGCTGAGGGAGTTATTCACTACTCCACAGTGAAGGAGTTATTCACTACTCCGCAGTGAGGGAGTTATTCACTGCTCCGCAGTGAGGGAGTTATTCACTACTCCGCAGTGAGGGAGTTATTCACTACTCTACAGTGCCGTTCAGGGCATTATTTCTGCTTTAACAAATTTACCAAATGTACATTATCTGTTCGTTGTAATTTTGCTTTTTACAAAGTTTACTCTGCTTAAATGTTCCCTGCAATATACCTCAAAAATACTTTAGTGGCCATAAAGAAAACTACTAAGTTATGACTATGTTATATAAATATACGTATATACACACACACTTTTTGTTTTTCTCGAAGGTTGATATAGTGTTTATCTCAAACACTAACCCTAGATTTCTCACTTTGTTTAAATCTTTTCATGAAGAAATTTCTCCTGCTACCTTTATAAATCAGCTTTTTAATCAATTTGGTTCATGGGTGTGGTAGGTGCAAATTGCAAAACTGACAGTTGCACCACAAGACTGATTTCAACAACCGGTTTATCAAGAGGTACTTATCTCTTATTCTCTTTTCAAAATCCCCTACCAAGCACATTAATAAGAGATTTGCATGACAAATGGAGAAATAATTAGTTTACGATCAACCAATGTGGCTAATACACAAGATGTGTTAGTTGTCAGAAAAATGTGCAGCTTGCAAGAATCATTGGATCTTGTCTGTGGCAGAGAGGAGATGAAGAACAAGCTTATTGCTTTCTTCCTGCTCCATTATTAATGGTGATACTTCAGAGTAAACTGTCAGACCAAAATCTTATTATATTTTGTTGCTCAAACTTCCAAGGTTCTTAACAGTGTGTATTTTCAATGGCATAAGTAACATGCACCATTTCATTTCCATTAAGAAACCTGGGTTGCACCTCAAGCTCTCAAAAATTCTTGATTCCACTCAAAGTGCTGTACAGAAGATTAAAGAGGAGCCAGACGACATTAAACATTCTCCATTCTCACTTAGCCATTTCTTTATTTGGTCTTCTGAAATTATTAATGCATTGATGTCTACATTTTAATGCATCTGCATTTGAGCCTATTTGCATTAATTTTTCTGCACCCAGTAATTCCTCGTTTCAAAGGCTCAGTAATTATTACTCTCCATTTGTGCTGTGTTCTGCAGGTAATTTTTCCAAAGTGAATGCAGAATAGAACCATGTTGAAGTTTATAGATTTCATAGGCAAACAGATGCAGAGTATAAATGCAAATGAAAATTAATTTTTTTGCAGCAGCTATGAATGGTTTCGTTTCAGCATAACTAGATCATTAACTCAGTCCACAGCTACGATCAGGTTTCTCAGCAGGGGAAGAAGGTACGATCAAACCCTTTCTAGATCGGCACAGCTTAGCGCCTCTCGTTGGTGGTGCTGTGGCGGAGCCAGTGGAGCCTCTGCTTCACAGCACCGGAGACGTGGGTTCAATCCGGACCTTTGGAGCTTCCACCCTGTGACTGCACAGGTTTCCCTGACAACCACAAAATAAGCAGGTTAATCAGCCACTGTAAATTAAGCCTGGTTGAGCCAGAGAGCGTCGGCGGATGGGGAGGAGGTTGTGATGAAAATGGCCAGAACAGAATGGCATTTGTGAAAATGGGTGTCAAATGGTTAGCATAGACTCAATAGGCAAAAGTTCTTTATTGCATGCTTATGTCTCTAGGACACCACCTATTCTGATACTGGCAGAACCCCTAGACCATGCTTGTGAATGTTCTAATAAGTTACAAAAGGGAACAGGACAGGAACAACATCTAAGTGGACCAAGGAAGTTCAAACTGGGGAGAAAGTAGACAAATTATCGCTCGCCTAAAATAATTGTTAAAGGATCTATATTTAAAATAATTAGAAGACAAATCAACTTTCATAATTTACTCAGAGATCATAACTCACATGTCGTGATTTGAGTACAATGAGAAAATTAATGGAATAACTTCTGAAAAGTGATAGGGTATATACTTTATCACATTTCAGAATCAGAATCAGGTTTAATATCACCGGCATATGTTGTGATTTTTGCTGTCTTTCTAGCAGCAGTACAATGCAATACATAATAACAGAAAAAAATCCATAAATTATGGGAAACATAGTTAAATCAAGTAGTGCAAAAATAGAAATAAGAATGTAGAGAGGTAGTGTTCATGGGTTCACTGTCCATTCAGAAATCTGATGACAGAGGGGAAGAGGCTGTTCCTGAATCGTTGAGTGAGTGCCTTCAGGCTTCTGTACATCCTACCTGATGACAACAGTGAGAACAAGGCATGACGTTACAGCATTGAAGATCACTTCAGCCCAGTGAGTCTATGGCCATTCACAAGAGTGATTCCATTCCCACTTATTTCCCCTGTAACATCTTCTCCCCACATTCCCAAAATATTCAACCACTCACCTCTGCAAAAGGAGTGATTTCCAGCCCTCGACTACCTGTAAAATTGCTTGACTTTGGGACATGTTCGCTCGTTATGTGTCGTGTCGTATGACGTGGGCAGTCATGCTCTTACAATGACCATGATTGTTCTTGCCGAATTTTCTCTTTTGGACCTCGAGAAGGGTTTGCCATTGCCTTCTTCAGGGCAGTGTCTTTACAAGGAGGATGATTCCATCCGTTATTAATAATCTTCAGACATTGGATTTCCGAAACACCGAGGGTCCCAGGGAGAATGTATAAACTTCACTCAGAACCAAAGGTCAGGATTGAACCAAGGTCTCTGGAGCCCTGCTAGGTGTGCAGTTCTACTAGGCATCCCATCGCGCTCACTAAACAAGTTAAATGAAGGACAGAAAAATGTAACTAATAACTAATTTGATCGTCTTCCAAAGTAATGAATTATATCTTAATATAATTTTCAGTGATATTATGTACATAGTCCTCAATTGCTTCAAAATAATATGCAAGCCTTTAACAACAGGGAATTACTGAGCATGCTAAAATAAATGCAAAAGTCCCTCAATTGCAGATGTTGTTATTTAAGACATTGTGCTACTGGAAACAGCTTGTGCTATGCTAGAGGTTACACATCAACCCTCCCAAGAAAATACATGCTGCTGGTGAAATGCCAAAAGATTTTAATAAAATGCAGAAAGGATTCTGTTACTCGAGGCCAACATTAAAAGAGAGTGTGTGTATGTGTGTGTGTGTGTGTGTGTGTGTAAATGTGCATGTGTGTGTGTATCGTAAATGGCAAACAGACCAGGCCAAGCTGTGTGGGAGTGTAAGGAAAACCCTGTCAGCCTAAAGAAATTAAACAACTAATGAACTTCACCTTGACAGAGTGTTGATAGAGACAGAGGCAGAGTACACAGCTATACGGGCTTAGGGACCACAGGACTGAAGCTGGTCCCTTCTGTCTCCCTCGTTCGCTCTGTGTTGCTGTCTGACAGAATTATTGAATAAAATCTAGCTCTGGAAATCCTTGACCTGTGACCTCTGGAATCATCAGACTGTCTATCATCAGAATATAAAATAAATCAGCATATGTAATATTATCAGACTAGAATATAAAAGCAAGGATGTAATACCGAGACTTTATAAGGCACTGGGTGAGGCCTCACTTGGAGTATTGTGAGCAGTTTTGGGCCTTTTGTCTAAAGGATGTGTTGACATTGGAGAGGGGTCAGAGGAGTATCACGAGAATGATTCCACAAATGAAAAGGTTACCATATGAGGACCGATTGATGGCTCTGGGCCTGCACTCCCTGGTATTCTGAAGCATGAAGGGTGATGTCATTGAAGCCTATTGAATGTTGAAAGGCCTCAGTAGAGTGGATATGAAGGGGATGTTTCCTATGGTGGGGGAGCCTAGGACCAGGGGGCACAGCCTCAGAATATAGGAATGTCCATTTCGAACAGAGATAAGGAGGAATTTCTTTAGCCAGAGAGTGGTGAATCTGTGGAATTCATTGCCACAGGTGGCTGTGGAGGCCAAGTCATTGGGTAGATCTCAGGCAGAAGATGATAGATTCTTAACTAGTTGGGGCAAGAAGGGATACGGGGAGAAGGCAGGAGAGTGGGGCTAAGTGGGAAATGGATCAGCCATGACGAAATAATGGAGCACAGTTGATGGGCCAAATGGCCTAATTCTGCCCCCTATATGTTATAATATTGTGCTTTTGACTTCTTAGTCTATTATTTCTCTTGCTGGACTATAACAAACAGATTGCTTTCTGGAACATTGGCACTTCTAACAGTTGGCACTATCTTTCTGTACGCAAGTCAAACTGCAATCAGTGAGACTCTACCGGAAACCTTGTAGGAAATGTGTCGGTGTTTGTCGGATTCCACCTGGATATGTATGGAATATTCCTAGAGTTCTCGGTGAGTGATCAAGGGTTCTCAGTGTCAAAAAAGTTTTATTTTCTGTCAGTGAGCTCTGGGAGTTTGAAAACATTTTAGGGGGTTTCCTGGGGAGTTTTGATGAATGTTCAAATCCCTGTAGAAACATATTATTCAATTAAAATATCTCATATAATCAACTATTTGTTTACAGATATTCCAGTCACATGTCATTTATCTTGCCAAGTTTATTTTTATTTTTAAAGCTGTGGTATTTTCCAAAAGCCATTTGGTTAAGAAATAAATTGCATAATTAAGTAAATAATAATTGACTATATTCGTAAACAAGAATCATTCTTGTGTTATTGTGCTTTCAGACATTACCTGTGTCACTTCCCACATAAATTGACTATTGCAGCTATGTGACAGTAACTATGATACTTCAAGTTATTTTATTTAACAATGAAACACTTTGAGATTTCCTGAGTTAGTTAAGTAATACCAGTTGTCAATGTTTCTTTCAGCTGTTTTGAGGTCAGGCCTTGTATTAGCCTGCCCACATTACAGGATTACATCGTATAAGGCCTTGTACCTGGCACAGCCTTGCCCTTCAGAGGCAGGATTTACTTTGGGAGCAATTCGAAGCAAATGGATCCAAGCTGCAAAGTACCTGTGAAGCAAGGAGATCAGTGATTAGTGCAGACACCAGGCCTCTGTTTGCAATTTCTGGCTGAATATCTTACTGGAGACTTTATTCTTTGTGGGAGAACAGAAACAAAAGTGTCAGTGAGCGTCACAGCCATGGATGGTGGATGTGTATTTATACTGGGGAGGCTATTTGACCTCACGTTTGTTTTCCATGTAACCACTCATTCAGTACTCACTTCCTTACAGGCCTCATCTTCTTCTTCTTCCTGGGCCCTTAGCTCCCACTAGAGCATAGGCCATCGATGACCTCCCATCTCCATCGTCCAAAGTCGATGGTATGGTTGGAGTTAATCAATGTTTCTGTAACCCATTGTACCCACTGGATTGGTCCATACAGCTTCACCAGAGCCCTGTTGGCCAGCCTTACCCGTTTCCACCTCTCACGGCGGGGATGTAGGATTGCACTTTGACACCCTACAGGCCTCAGAGCGCACATCTTTCCCCATCTGACCAGGCTGTGGCAGTACAAAGTGAATTTAGTATGTGTAAAGAAAGCAACACACACAAAATGCTGGTGGAACGCAGCAGACCAGGCAACATCTATAGGAACACGTACAACAAGCTGGAGGGACTCAGCAGGTTGGGCAGCATCCATGGAAACAAGCAGTCAACGTTTTGGGCCGAGACCCTTTGTCAGGACTGAAGAGGGTAGGGGGCAGGGGGCCTACAAAGAAGGTGGGGGGAGGGCAGGAAGGAGAAGGCTGACCTGCTGGGTTCCTCCAGCTTGCTGTATGTTTTGCTTTGACCCTAGCATCTGCAGATTTTAGTGTTTAAGCATCTAAAGGAAGAAGTACAATCGACGTTTCAGGCCGAGACCTTTCGTCAGGGCTGCATTCCACCAGCATTTTGTGTGCATTGCTTCAATTTCCAGCATCTGCAGATTTCCATGTGTAAAGAAAGTTGACTTAGATGGAATAATATGGGAAGTTTGGAGAAACTGCGAGAATCGGCAAGAAAAATAACTAGTGGAACTTGCAGGGTTAGAACAAGCCAATCAGCAACTCCCAGTTCAGTCTTGGTTTTGATTTGATCAGTCTTTAGTAACTCACTGTAGAAATGGCAGAATGGGAGTACTACATCCGTTGGCATGGTCCTATCTCAGGGACTGATCAAGCCCCAGACAACTTCATGTGATGCTGAACTTCCAGAGCTGTGCCAATAAAACACCAGGCATGCCAACAAACTGATGGAAGTGCATGGAATCCAAAGTTTCACAGATGCCCAGCTGAGAATTTCCAGTTTTCAGTTCCGATTTTCAGAGAAGCTCACAAACTCCTGCTAAGTTGGACAGGAGCATGTTGCCAGCTGGCTACATGCAAACACTGTTTGGGGTTTTCCTGTTGCCGCCTTCAAAAGAGAATCATTGCTGGGTAATTATAGGTTGTATCTTATTCAGTTACACACTGATTCTGAGTCTTTCCAGCAACCAGCAGCACCCAGTGACAGAAGTATGATTCAACTCAACTTTCCATCACTACAAACCTCTTTTGAAGAACAGCTTTTCAGGAGATTTCAGTCCTCTTCTGGGAAATACCATCAGGTTCAGGAACAGTTATTACCCTACAGCTATCAGGCTCCTGAAACAGAAACAGTGGATAACTTCACTCACTTCAATGGTGATTGATAAGTTTGTGGCCTAAGGTAGAAGGAGATGAGTTATTAACTTCAAACTTTCTGCATAATCACTCAAAGAGTTGAACTGCATGTGCATGTAACGAAAGCTGTATAACTCATCTCCTTCTACCTTAGGCCACAAAATTATCAATCACCCATCTGTGGACACTTTCTGGAGGTCCAAGTTTTGTATGCTCCATGACTGCTGGACTAAGTGTGTAAATGTAGGAGGGGACTGTGTTGAAAAATAAATGTGCTAGCTTTTCTAAAATTGACTCCTCCTACCTTAGGCCATGAACTTATCAATCACCCCTCGTACAATCAACAGACATACTTTCAAGGACTCTTTGCTATTCATGTTCTCAGTATTATTTTCACTTGCACAGTTTTCCTTTTGTGCTCACTGATGTTTGTCACTTTTTGTCTGATTGTGCATAGTTTTATTTTAATTGTTTTTTTCTTGTAAATGCCTGCAAGAAAATAAATTTCATGAACTTCCTGGTGACTCCCTGATAAGGAAAGGAGTATTGAAAGATTAGGATTGAAAACCTAGCACTGAGCCCATGGTTTAACCAGCCACAGGGAAGCCTATATTCCTCTGTGCTCTGTCCATTAGGGGCATCATGGTAGTGGGGTGGTTAGCACAACACTTTGCAGTGACCTGGCTGCAATTCTTAAGGCTGTTTGTAAGGAGTTTATATGTTCCCCTTGTCACCACGTGGGTTTCCTCCCACAGTCCAAAGACGCACAGGTTGTTAGGTTGATTGGTCATTGTAAATCGCCCTGTGATTAGGCCAGGAATAAATTGGGGCGGTGGGGAGTTTGCTGGTCAATGTGGTTTAGAGGGCTGGAAAGGACTATTCTGCACTGCATTTATCTATCAATATAAAATGAAGTATTCCTGATGGAATCTAGTTAGATGTAAAAGATGCGTTAGTTTTTAATTCAATTCAGTGATTCATTCTGTCATAAATTTTGAAAGGGAAGTTTGTTCAACTCAGACTATCTACACAGCTTCAAAATTCAGTGACAAAATTTTGCAATTTCACGGTGCAGCTTACACAGCCTGTGATCATGTACTAACTTTACACATAATGCATAACCGATCGGCTTAAATTTCTGTACCAGATATGACTGTAATCTCCGTTTACTGTGTTCCACCAGCAATACTAAAGGCAACAGAATATACTGACAGCACACGGTTTGACTTTGTTGACCAGAAACTTCATTAAAGAGCTGCTGCAAAAATGATTCAATCAGCTGTTTGTTACATCTGACAATGAAGATAAGAACTAGACATCAAACTTTAGTCTGAATATCAAATAGATAAGTGTTCAATAAATTAGAGGTCAGTATCTGGAAAAAGTAAATATGTTTCTGTAATCCGGATGATTGAATGTTGTCTAACGCTGTTGTTTGTGTTACTAAAACCGAGAACACAGAACGATACAGCACAATACAGCCCTCCGGCCCACAATTTTGTGCCGACATTTTAACCTGCTCTAAGAGCAATCTAAGCTTTCCCTTCCACATGGTCTTCCAATTATCTTTCATCCATGTGCCTATCTAAGAGTCTCTTCAATGTCACCAATGTGTCTCCCACATCATGAAGACTCTAGAGAGGCTGGTCCTGGCTCACACCCGACCCCTGGTCAGATCAGCCTTCGATCCCTTGTGGTTTGCCTACCAGGAGCATGTTGGAGTCGCCGATGCCGTCATCTACCTGATGAACTAAGCCAATTCCCATTGGGCAACACTGTGAGGATCATGATTTTTGATTTCTTGAGTGCCTTCTCTACCATACAGCCCTCATTGCTGGGGGAAAAACTCCGTTCAATGCAGGTTGACACTTCCAATTTATCCTGGATAATGGACTACCTGACTGGCAGACCACAGTTTGTGCAGCTTCA
Organism: Hypanus sabinus; assembly: GCF_030144855.1. NCBI lineage: Eukaryota > Metazoa > Chordata > Chondrichthyes > Myliobatiformes > Dasyatidae > Hypanus > Hypanus sabinus. The sequence continues at coordinate 33,924,767 of NC_082732.1, read as the reverse complement.
TAGCTAATAGCAGCACTGGGGACTACATTGGCTCCCTTCCTGTTTACCCTGTATACCTCAGACTTTAGATACAACACCGAGTCATGTCGTCTGAAGAAATTCTCTGATGACTCAGCAGTAGTTAAGTGTATAAAGGGAGGACAGGAGGATGAATGCAGGGCCCCGGTGGAGGTTTTGTCAAATGGTGCAAGCTGAATCATCTGCAGCTCAACGTCAGTGAGACAAAGGAAATGGTGGTGGATTTTAGGAAGATTAAGTCTGCACTGTTTCCTGTTACTGTTGATGGTGAGGACGTGGATGTGGTGAGGACCTACAAGAACCTATGGGTGCGCCTGGATGACAGACTTGAGTGGAGTACCAGCACAGAGGCTGTGTACATGAAGGGCCAGAGTCTCCTCTACTTCCTGAGGAGAATGAGGTCCTTTGGAGTGTGCAGGTCTCTCCTTCACACGTTCTACCAGTCTGTTGTCACCAGTACAATCTTCTATGCAGTGGTGTGCTGGGGCAATGGCATCAACATGGGTGATGCCAACAGGCTCAATAATCTGATTAGAAAGGATGGCTCTGTTAGAGGAGTCAAACTGGACACACAGGAGGCTGTGGTAGACAAAGAACCCTATGGAAAATCCTGGCAATTTTGGACAATGTTTCTCACCCTCTGCATGTCACCTTGGCTGAACAGAGGAGCACTTTTAGAAAAAGACTAAGACAACTGCGCTGCTCCAAAGAGCGCTGTTATGAGGTCATTCTTACCCTCGGCTCTATAATGAGTCAACTTTTAGCTGTGGAAGTGATGATCCTCTCCTGTTAGACTGTTTGAGGTAACTTATTTTCTTACTTCTCTTCTATTATTTGTATATTTGCACATCTCTGCACTTGTAATGTTACTGTGACACTGTAATTTCCTTTGGGATCAATAAAGTATCTATCTTTCTATCTGTCACCACCCCTGGCAGTGCTTTCCGTGTACCCACCAATCTTGATGTAAAAAAAAACTTTCTCCGATAACCCCCCCCACCCCATGCTTTCCTCCAATCACCTTAAAATTATGCCCCTTCATACTATCCATTTCCACTCTGGGGAAAATGTCTCTGGCTGTTAACTGCATCTATACCTCTTACTATCTTATAAGCATTTGTCAAGTCACCTCTCATCCTGCACTCCAAAGGGGAAAGCCCTGGTTTGCTCAACCTATCCCCACTGATCAGATATGACCAATCATTTTTTAATATTTTAATAACCATTTTGTCAACAAAATAGAGAGAGTGCAAAGAAGATTTACCAGAATGTTACCTGGGTTTCAGCACCTAAGTTACAGAGAAAGGTTGAACAAGTTAGGTCTTTATTCTTTGGAGCGTAGAAGGTTGAGGGGGGACTTGATAGAGGTATTTAAAATTATGAGGGGATAGACAGATTTGATGTGGATAGGCTTTTTCCATTGAGAGTAGGGGAGATTCAAACAAGAGGACATGGGTTGAGAGTTAAGGGGCAAAAGTTTAGGGGTAACACGAGGGGGAACTTCTTTACTCAGAGGGTGGTAGCTGTGTGGAACGAGCTTCCAGTAGAAGTGGTAGAGGCAGGTTCGTTTTTGTCATTTAAAAAGAAAATTGGATAGGTATATGGACAGGAAAGGAATGGAGGGTTATGGGCTGAGTGCAGGTAGGTGGGACTAGGTGAAAGTAAGCTTTTTGGCATGGACTAGAAGGGCCGAGATGGTTTGTTTCCATGCTGTAATTGTTATATGGTTATATAGTTATATGGTAATAATTAGATTAGAAGTTGAGTCAAGGATAAAGTATTTGTCATCATGGTTATCTACTGTGTTGTATGCCGTGCGTGATCACGGTCTTCATGACCATGATTGTTCTTGGCAAGTGTTCCCACAGAAGTGGTTTGCCATTGCCTTCTTCTGGGCAACAAGATGGGTGACCCCAGCCATTATCAGTTCTCTTCAGAGATCGTCAGCGGTCGCACAACCAGTACTTGTACCATCCACCACCTGATCCCATGGCTTCATGTGATCGGGCGCGAAGCTGGTACTGCCCCTTGCTCAAGGGTGACCTGCAGGCTAGCACAGAGGAGCGCCTTACACCTCCTTTGTAAAGACTTACCTCCACATCGGCACCCTGATGAGCTACTATCACATAGGTTAAATTGATGATCAAAAAGCATAGGTCCTGTGCTATCTTTATTCATTTTGCACATTAGGTGAAGGGGGAAGAGTACAATTGGAGGAGAATTTCCCAAGCAGCAATCTCCTCAATTAGCAAAGACTTCCACTTCTAAATTCCCACTGAGGAAACAATTTGTACAGCCTCTGATGCAGCACATTGACATATTTTAAAATTTAAAGCAGGACTTCCCAATCTACTTGATGACCAATATCATTAAGCAAGGGGTCAGTGAACCCTAGGGTGGGTACTTCTGCTCTAAAGCTTTCATGACATGATTGTTTCCACTTGCCTGAGGGAGAGGGGTCAGGATCATTCCCCTAAAATTCGGTGGTTTTATACAGTGAGTCACTGGTTGTATATCCCAACTTGCTGAATCTCCATTTGAAACTAACCTTGTTTCATTTGGCTTGGTCATTCCAGTTGAGAGGTTGGTTCCCATCTAGTGTTCCAGCTCATGATTGCTGTCTGAAAGGCCTTACTGAAAGTGGTCTCGTGTAAATGTCAGATGAGGCCATGATTGGATTTGGCTCGGGTTGTTGCCAGAGTCAGATGGCTTGCTGTCAAAGGCCGGATTCGGACAATGACCACAGGGCCGAAGTTTTCATGGAATTTCCTTCCAGCAACAGGAGAGAGCTGTGAGGTCAGAAGAAGACAGGACAGAAAAATCAGTATGTTTGGCATGGTGGATGACTCAGTTAAGAGAAAACTAGAAAGAAATGGTGAAGCATAGATCTCCAATGCTCAAATCACACAGTTTGAAAGTTGAAGCAATATTTTCATTTGGAGGGTTATTGGTACGTGGAATGTTTTACCCAAATTGTTAAGACACAAAAGATAACAGAAATCTAAGTGTTTGCTGGTTAAGTATTGAAATGAAGTTTATGAAAATATTTTAAAAATCAGCATAAATTCATAAGGAATAGGCCTTTTGGTCCTTTGAGCCTGTTCTTTCATCAACATTGTACCTGATCTACCTCACTGCCGTTTTCCTATTTTTTCCATATCCTTGTTTCCCTTCTAAACCAGTAATCTATTAGATTAATCAATCACTGTGCCTCTACACCTCAGCAGGGTAGAACACTCCAAAGATTCACTGCTATCTGCATGAAGAAATTGTCTTTTCTTCTCTGCCGTATCCATTTTGAGGCTGTATAATCCCCTGGTTCAGGACTCCACAGCTAGGGGAAACATTCTTCTAGCAGCCAGCCTGTTAAGTCCTGTAACTTTTTTTCAGGTTTTAGTGTAATTTTTTCTCACCCTTCCAAACTCCAGAGAATTGAGGCCTAGACTATCTTCATTCTGCAAACCCACCATCTGGAGAATCACGAAACACTGGAGAAACAGGCCAGTCAGCATCTATGGAAAAGAGTAAACTGTCAATGTTTCGGGCCGAGACCCTTCATCAGGACTGGTGAAAGGTCGCGTCCTGGAACGTCAACTGTTCACCCCTTTCCATAGTTGCTTTGCCTGGCCTGCTGAGTTCCTCCAGCGTTTTGTGTGCGTGTTGCTTTGGATTTCCAGCATCTGCAGATTTTCCTACGTTTGTGATCTGGAGAATCAGCCCAATAAGTCTTAAATTTTAATGCCCTCCAATTTATCTAAAAATATTTAGTGAACAAATGTGAGTGGAAACTGTCAAAGTGGCAAGTGTTTGTGCAACTTCAGAATGGACTAACTGCAAACAGCTTTGCATATGAGGCAACTTGTTTATCATGAGCAAGATACAGATCCCAAAGGGTGACAACACAGCTACAATGTTCTATTTATAGAGGGTATGATGTACAACCATACTTGAAGTGATTATGTGGTTAAACTCTGTGGGTGAAAAGGTCAATCGCTATGTTATCTGCTCGAGTACTGTCGAGTGCAAACCACAATCCTTACCACATAGCACAACAAATTTCAACTTTATTTTAGCCAACACAAAACCAATTTTGTTTGCCAAGAGATGTGGAACTTCACTTTATGTGTGCCCTAATGCAATTTCCCTCCAAAGTTTCCCTGCTACTTTACAGTAGCTGAACAAAATGCATGCTGTATTGCAGATATAATACAGGCCACAGAGAAGCAGGTGTCTACGTTTTGATTGACAGCATAGAGAACAATCGGATGATAAATCATAAAATATTTGTTCTTTAACACCTGCTTATGTTCCTTATGAGAAATATGTCAAAGATTCCAAAAAAATGCAGTCATAAAGTCATAAGATTAAAGCCAGGTTATCCAGGGGTGAAATCAAAGAGTACCTTCTCACAAAGGATGATGAAAGTATAAGGGGTCCTCTCCCAATTGAAATTTTCGAGACTGACATGGAACGTAAGCAGGCGTTGAAGAAGAAATAGGCCATGATTTAACTGAAAAGTGTGTTGGCAGCAAAATCTATCTTGACATCTCAGTGCAGTGTTGATGAGCACTGTATTATTAAAGTCATTGCTCAAATGATTTTAATGATCGCATGGGTGTTACTCGATGAACAGCAGGGTCTTCTTCTGCATCCTAAAGCTGCCAAGTCTGATTAATTGATCATCCATCGCACTGCAGTTTATGTGGCCTTGCTGTACACAAATTAACTGCTGTGTTAGTTAACATAACAGGGACTACACTTCAAATTAACAAACTGTTACATATTTTGAGACATGATCCAAAAAATCTGCTTTCCTGCACAAAACATTTAGATCACAAGTACTAACCAAGTGTGACTCTTATTGATCAGTGTGACTGGTTTTGGAATCCATTGAACCAAACACTTCCTGCTCTATTATCTCTGTAACAAAGTGTTATGAGTTTCAAAACAAATTATCGACCCCTGAAGATGTTAACACTTCACTTGTTAAACTAGTTATTGCTTTCCTGTATCTCACCCACATCGCTATGTTTCATAACCTCAAAACACTAAACTAACACGAAGGAAGACAAGGAGCCAAGAGATGTGAAACAAGAGAAAATCTGCAGATGCTGCTGATCCGAGCAACACACACAAGATGCACTCAGCAGGCCAGGCAGCATCCAGGAATAGGGCACAGTCGACCTTTCGGACTGATGCTGCAAGCCCTGCTGCGTTTCTCCAGCGTTTCATGTGTGTTGCCAAGAGATGAGAGACTAACTTCATCTTTTACTCCAAACGTGGCACGTGCGTATCACGTGGTAGCATCACGAGATATGCACTTCATGTATTTATACATATAACATGTAATTAATTATTTAAATGAACAAGCATGCTTAATCAAACAAAATTGTATATCTGTACACACACACATGATATGACTATCATTTATTACAAACTTTCAGAGACAGTTTAATAAACGCAAGGTAAACAAGCTAAAAGTCAGTAGTGTCCAAATGAGGTAGACATAGTTGTCTCAGAGCTCATGGGTAGCAATCAAGTGTAGTAATCATTGCTCAATGATTACAATGCACGTCCTTTTCCTTATTGTTAAACTGGTTGAAAAGAGTGAACTCAGAAAAGTCAAGAAATCAAATCCAAAACTCAAAGAACAGAAGAAATAGGTTTGAGCAGCAGGTATGTGTTTCATTGCCCAAGAGTCTGATTGTCTAATCAAAATCACACCCATCCCTACAGATTAATTCTCAGTGCAAAATTAAGAACAAATTCGCCAAATTAAGAACACCCAATTAATGAACACTCCCTTCATATGAACGAGCTCCCATAATATTATTTAATTCAAAAATCTGATGTATGGACCCACATTTGTTCCTATGAATAGCAGAATTAGTTTATCATTTCTCTCTACTTTTAATAATTGTTCATTCTTACTATATCAGTCTTGTGTATTTTTGATACCATACATTACAATACTGGTTTTAATTACTATACTCAGTGATTTTTGTGCATTTTTCAACTTATCGATAAAAATCGACTTTTAATATCTGTATACTTTACAGAACCAGCAATCCAGCTTCATTTCTTGTCGCTGTCTGTAAGAAGTTTGCATGTTCTCCCTGTGACCGTGTGGGTTTCCTCCAGGTGCTCCGGTTTCCTCCCACAGTCCAAAGAATTGAATTGACTGAATTATTGAATTGACTTTATTTCTTACATCCTTCACATACATGAGGAGTAAAAGTATTTACGTTACATCTCTGTCTGAATGTGCAATGTGTAAATAATAGTAATTTGTAATAAACAGTATGTACAGTAACAAATATAACAGAACAGTCAATATAGTTTAGAAATAGCTTGTGTCAGCATGAATCTATCAGTCTGTTGGCCTGGTGGAAGAAGCTGTCCCATAGCCTGTTGGTCCTGGCTTTTATGCTGCGGTACCGTTTCCTGGATGGTAGCAGCTGGAAAAGTTTGTGGTTGGGATGACTCGGGTCCCCAGTGATCGTTTGGGCACTTTTTATGCACCTGTCACTGTAACTGTCCTGAATCATGGGAAGTTCACATCTACAGATGTGCTGGGCTGACCTCCCCACTCTCTGCAGAGTCCTTTGACTGAGGGCAGTACAGTTCCCATACCAGGCAGTGATGCAGCCAGTCAGGATGCTCTCAATTGTGCCCATGTAGAAAGTCCTTAGGATTTGAGGACTCATGCCGAACATCTTCAACTGTCTCAGGTGAAAGAGGCGCTGTTGTGCTTTTTTTCCACCACTCAGCTGTTGTGAGGTCCTCGGTGATGTGTATACTGAGGAACTTGAAGCTGTTCACCCTCCCAAACCCAGATCCATTGATTTCAATAGGGGTTAGCCAGTCTCCATTCCTCCTGTAGTCCACAACCAGCTCCTTTGTTTTTGTGACATTGAGGGAGAGGTTGTTTTCTTGACACCACTGTATCAGTGTGATAACTTCTTCTCTGTAGGCTGTCTCATTATAATTTGAAATAGGTCCAATCAATTGAGTGTACAGAGAGTAAAGGAGAGTGCTTAGGACACAGCCCTGAGGGGCTCCTGTGTCGAGGGGCTCCCACGTTGAGACCTAAGATCACAAGATAAAGGAGCAGAATTAGGCCATTTGGCCCAAAGAGTCTGCTCTCCCATTTCATCATGGCTGATCAAATTTTCCTCTCAGCCCCAATCTCCTTCCTTCTCCCCGTATCCCATTATGCATTGAAGCCTACGTCATCAAGAACCAACTAAGATGGAGCAGTCATTGTGTTCCCAGCTTAAAGAGGGCAAACGTAAAAGAGGCGGACAACAGAAAAGATTCTTAAAAGCCAACATGAAGAAATATAACATCAACATCGACAAATGGGAAACCAATGCCAAGGACAGGAAATCTGGCAAGCCATCATCTGAGAAGGAACAGCAACTTTTGAAGCCAACGGATGTGCAGAATTAGAAGAAAAGGGAAAGAGAGGCAGCAACAACCAAAGCCCGATCTGCCATCTGAACTACCTGTCCTGAACGTGGAAGAACTTTCAAAGCCAAGATTGGACTCGTAAGCCCATAAATAGATCAACGGAACGAAGACCATCATCCTCGACCTTGAGGGATAGCCACGACGACAACCAAGATGTACCAGTTGATAGGGTAATTAGTCATTGTAAATCGTCCTGTGATTCAGCTAGGATTGAAGTCAGAGTTGCTGGGCAACATGGCTCGAAGAGCCTGTTCCGCGCTGTATCTCAAAAAATAAATAGAACTGAATCTGCTCATTATCCAAAACTGGGCTGTAGTACTAAAAAAGACCAACAGGCAAGCCTGGAAATTTGAGTATGCCCTGGTAACAGTGTTAAATGGTTGTGAGTCCGTTATTAATTAGTGATTAATAGGTACGGGGCAGAAAACAAGCAGTTGATGGAACGGTGAATGAATGAGAGAATCAGAAACTGAATGGAGATTGGTGGAGAGAGGAGGGGTTTGCTTAAAAAAATGTTAAATTGGAAATTAGCTTAGCAAACTCCTATGCCAGCTGACTACCTATCTTCCACGGGAAACATCACCTTAAGCAGCCCTGAAGTGGATTAGTGTGGGGTTGCAAGAGGAGGAGAGAGGGGTCCAGCTGTTCAAGGATGATTCATAGCTTGAATGCCCATTTCAAGTTTTAAGGATGACATGAAAACACCCAGAAGTGAGTGTGTTGCCATGGAGAATTCATTCCCAGCCATAAGGCATTGAAATTAATAGTGCTGTGTGATCTGTGGCCTTTGTCAATGGTTGCTGGCAAACTTCAGCGATATCATCTTCAACAAAACACCATGAAGACTGCTGGTAGAAACAAAGGTTTTGACAGAATTGCGGGTGAAAATGACGGAAGAAAACACCACTCAGTTTTACCAGTACTCGTGTACTTCTCGATATTAAAAAGTTGATCCCTTAACCCAAAGGTTCCCAACCCATGGACCGCTTGGTTAATGGTAAGGTCCATGGCATAAAAAAGGTTGGGAACCTTTGCTTTAACCCCACTAAGCACTTCCTGCCTGCATACCCACGGATGAAACTGAAGCAAAAAAGCATGAGATTATTTGTGTGAAACCACGTATATTGGAACATAACACATCAAGACAGCATAAGCAGTGTGAATTTTCAAAGTGAGTGCTAAGTTGCAATGCTTAGTGTACTGATCTTAAACGCAAAATGTGCTGAGGAAGAGATTGTGTCACCTATCAGCAGATGAGAATTTCCAATGCACATCTTCAAAATGCCTACTTATTGTATTCAGTATGACTGTAAGATACTAACTCAAAACTACAGTATTCATCAAGGTGCTCAGCAGCTCACATCCCCTTTAAACCGTCCAAAATAACAACAGCAGGCAGGAAAATGTTCCTTTTTGCACTTAAGATTGCCATTTGTGTTCCTGCTTTTGTGCGTTGTAAGGTTTGGAAGGAAATCCTGTTCCATCACTTTTAGTCAAGGTTATGAACTAATATTTTTCTTCACACCTTACTTGACCTGGGAATTGTCTTGCAGCTGCTCAATTTATTTCAGTGAATGGCCGAGAGGAAGATTTTCCTATTGTCACAGCCCCCTATCATTTGGCCAAGTCTTTTTGTTGGTGTTTTCCTGTGTCAAAGTGCTTCAGCTTAGTATTGCAGTAAATGCAGATTACAAAAGAAGGTGCCCTTCTTGTGCCTCTAGAGCTGATGTTCTCCGTTGTGATTAGAATGTGTGAGGTTATAATCAAGCTAGCTGGAGACATTGACCTTTTGGTAAATAATTATAGCACAGTCCTCCTACAGCCCAACAATGCTCCGTGCTTTTTCAGCTATTTCATCCAAAATATCGTTAGTCTGTTAATTAATTCACTCGAGTGACAGTAAACTATTTTTGATTGGTAGGTCTGGCCACAATAATGTAGAGCTGGCAATGGTTTACAAAATATTACAGTATATACAGGTCTTATTTTGATGAGAATTGCTCATATACATATCACATCCAAACCAATAAAGGTGTAGTTCACCTGAGCGGTTTATCCATGGCCTCCAATCTTTTCCTTCGTCATCATACAGTACATAGTCAGCATAATTGGCAGAAGATATTGCTAGCATTAGAATTAGAACTCAATAGAACCTACGTTCTGATTTGTCATGCCCTGTTGCAACATGAGGTCTGCCTCCTCGGCAGGCCCTTGGATCAAGGATGTCGTGCTACCGTGGCTTTCCCGTGGATGGGAAAGATCCCACGTGGGATCTGAAGGGATGGGCAACTGATGAATTTGTGGAGTGGCTAGTTCCTTCCATTGTTTGTGCAGGGTATCTTTGTGTGAGAACATTGTTGACAATGTTCAGCTTTTGATCATGTAACTCATGCCTTCTCATTAGCCAAAGTTTTTCACGGAACTCCACGTCCTTAAAATACTTTCAAGTTTCCTAAGAACACCAAATATAACCACAGACAGCAACGTGTGTGTGTGTGTGTGTGTGTAACCGGGTGACTATCAGATGCTATTCAGTATCGTTAAAAGTGTACTCAGGCATTCATCTGGGTAAGTGGAGATGGTGACATCATTATGCGGACACGGGATAGTGGGGAGACCACTTTGTTTTCTGCTGCCGAAGCTGTTGGGGCATTGGAATCAAGATCCCCCAGAGATGCTAGGCCTGGTGAGGAAAGATTTTCACGAGTAAAGGTCTTGACGCTGGATAGCGTGGCTTGCAAAGTTCCTTACCAGCCAAGCAGAATTGCCACTACCGTATTAGTTTTGTGCGATTTTCTTTGTATTTTATACTGAATACGCAATTGGTGGATACTCAAGTGTGTGGATTGAAGGTTAAACGGAGATTGTAATGGCAGCGCCTGATTGTAAAGTCGATAATTTTGTTTTAAGACCCTCTTCTGGCACTTAGACATCTAAACCAGATAAAGGAATTAAAACCCGAAAAAGTAGTTGAGGTGTGTGTATATATACCTCATCCACTGGTCAACACTTTCAATGTACTGATTACGCTAGCTGTTGGGAAGTGGGACAGGTGTCAGCAGGTATCAGACAAATAGTGAAATGTAGCAAAATAATCCAACTAAAAAGTCTGCTCAGAAATAACGATGAGTCAGAGTTACACCAAGCTTTAAAACAGTTACATGGTTCTGGTGCATTTATTCAAATAAATGTAATCTTTTGTGGTTTACAAAATGATCTGAACCCCTCTGTGGTATTACAGTGTAATAACACAAGCACACCCTTCTCATTGACCTTGACTAACTCAATAGAACCAACGTTCTGATTTGTCATGCCCTGTTGCAACATGAGGTCTGCCTCCTCGGCAGGCCCTTGGATCAAGGATGTCGTGCTACCGTGGCTTTCCCGTGGATGGGAAAGATCCCACGTGGGATCTGAAGGGATGGGCAACTGATGAATTTGTGGAGTGGCTAGTTCCTTCCATTGTTTGTGCAGGGTATCTTTGTGTTCCAAGTCTGTGAAGTCAAATATTCCTTCTCTACTTTAAGAGACCACATGCAGAGGATTCTAAGAGTCACTGGCAAAGCAGGAAGTTTTTTCCATATAAGTTTTGAACACATTCTTTTCCTCTGTCTTCTGATAATCTTTTCTCATGGGCAGCACGGTGGCGCAGTAGTTAGCGCAACATTTTACAGCGCTAGCTGTGAGATCATGGTTCAAATCCTGCCACTGCCTGCAGATTGTATATTCTGCCCAGGACTCCACTTTCCTCCCACATTCCAAGGTGTACAGGTTAGGGTAAGTGAGTGGTAAGGATACTATGATGGAATACCTCTGGGCTGCTAAGCACAATCCTCACTGATTTGACTTGACACAAATGGTACGTTTTACTCTAGGTTTCGATATCCAAGTGGCAAATAAAAGCGAATTGTTAATCGTTCATGACAGTTCAGAATAGAGCCCGTGCTTGGGGAATCTGTTGATGGGCACGTGAGTGACTTCGCCTGCCCAATATGACTGACTGACAGATTCTAACCAGGGTATCAGTGCTGGGGAGTTAGCCTGGGAGAAGACACTAATGAAGGTTCACTTACCCTCTCAGTGAACATGATAGATTTTAGAGATGCAATACTTAGCAGGTAGCATTACACCATTACAGCATCAGCAGTCCAGGTTCAATTTCAATGCTGTCTGTAAGGAGTTTGTACATTCTCCCTGTGACTGTATGGGTTTCCTCACACATTCTAAAGACATATGGATTAAATAAGTTAATAAGCACATTGGACGGCACAGACTTTGGCTGGAAGCCTTTTACCCTCCTGTATCTCTCTCCATATGATAAACTTTCCAAAGCCCAATGCCTTTAAGTACCTGATGTGGGTAGTCCAGGTCTCGGAAGCAGAAAGGAAGGCAAGAATATACCTGAATAACTATCTCAAAAATAAAATTGAGTCAGTTACATTAAGCTTTAACACAGCTATACTATTCTGATGCATTTATTTAAATAACTAAATCTTCTGTAGTTTACCAAATGATCTGAACTCCTGTGTGGTGTTACTATCTAATAACACTAACACACCCCACTCAGTGAATTTGATTAGATACAAAGAACCAAATCTCTGTTTTGTCAGAGCATTGCTACCTGTAAATTATGACTCTTGAGTCAGGTATGTGATTGTGTTCGGAGCAAAGTTTAATCGACGTGGATTGTAAATTTGGTCTGTTGAGTTTATGATCTGGTCACTCCTGTCTATGAAATATGCCTTTTGATTTTATGTTTTATATTCTGTGTTTTTCGCTCTTTTTTTTGTTGCCATTTGCGCGATTTTTTTTGCACATGGCGAGTGTTGGATGGCTTGACGTTTTTCTTGGAACTGGTTGGTTCCAAAGCTCCTCTTTGTTTTGTGGCTGTCTGTGGCTAAGAGGAATTTCAGGACTGTATACTGCGTACATACTTCGTTAATAAATGTACTTTGAAACTTTTCTTAATTTCTTATATTCTTTACTTGTTAATCAACTAAAGGTGCATTTCTTTATCAAATCTGCTTTCACTTTTACTTAAGTGGTTCCAATGTGAGTCCACTTTAGTGATTTGAAGAGGCAGATTTTGAAATATCCTACGAGTATGAGCTGCTGGTTCTGTATGATTCTGGGCCAGACATTCATTTCCCCGTTTCTAGAAAGTCAGCATTATGCTTTCAACAAGAGTAAAGCAACTTTGCACAGATTTCCTGTTCCCCCAGTATGAAACTTTCCCGAATGATTTTAACAGCAGTGTCTCGTGCAACCTTTGTCTATCTTGAGGCAATTCCCTGGACTGCACAAGAATGATCTGTTTACTCATAGAACAGAACCTTTGCAAGGACCAGAATGCCATCAGAACCTCAATTACCACCATACACTGTCTTACCCCTGGAGGTTTGGATCTCATAGCCCTAGTATCATTTTAAGTTGCTTAGCTATTTCAGCTACAACTACAGTACACTTCACTGTTCACTGCTACTTTATGGGAAACATCCAAATATTTTACTCTAGCAGACACTTCTTCTGATTTTCTTTTCATTCATAGGAGAGTAGGCAGTTTAGACAGTTCAGTATAGACTAGATGGGCTGAAGGGCCTGTTTCTGTACTGAACTTCCTGTGACTCCATGACTCTCTTCACAGGTTTCCCCCTCTTGTAGCCATTTAGAGATGGCACTCTGGTCCTTGCAAATTGTTGCCAGTTATACCTGTTTTAACCCTGTGTAATTATTTCGCTGTAGAAAAATCTTTATAATCCCTTTGCACAAAGAACATGCTTTCTGTAGACATAGTTTTCCAGGAGCAATGCACACAAAATTCTGAAGGAACTCATCAGGTCAAACAGCATCTATGGAAATAAGTAAACAGTTGACATTTCAGTCGAAGACTCTTCATCAAGATCTCGGTCATCTTTGCAGCATCCCTTAAATCAGTAGAATGACTTCTTTCATAGTAATGGCATGGATGCTGTGATCCCAAGCAACTGGCCTGGAAGAGATCAAATCTTAATGCAGACTGTTGTCAAGCAAGTCTACCTTTTCATTGTAATATTGCACAACACCTTCAATAAGCTTCCCGCTGCATGGAGCTAAACTGCTGGATTAATGCCCCACTTCCTTGAAGCTGGAAGAGCATTGAATGTGATGAGCTGTGTCCAGTTTGGAGTTGTAGCTGTGTTACATACTAACAGCTGTGCAAACTAGTGAAACAGTAACCGGGAACACTGTACTAAAACCAAAAATCTTGGTTTCAGTGCCGTGTTAAAAAAAAAGGAAATTCAGCAGAGCTGTTATGTGAACCTCACAATAAAGTTTTGTTATGCAACTTTCACCAACAACGTTTGCGTGCCTATGTTGTTGTTTTAATGTCAAACAAAAAATGGCTTGGAACAATTGGTTGGCCTTGCATATTCACTATGCCTTTCCCAAACTTTGAGACATCCCAAAGCAGTCAGTTTAATACATTTTAAAGTGTAATCACTTGTATGCAATGTGGGAAATGCAACAGCTACTTATAACAAAGTTAAGACCTCATAAACAGCAATGACATCACACCCACTTGAACTGTTTCATTGATGTTAGTTGAGAGAAAAATATTAGCCAAACCATATGCCACGAGAAGAGGCTTCAATGTAACTCACTTTCGAAAGATGGAACACTGATAATTCAACACTCAACTTTCTGTCAAGATTGATTTATTTCGAGAGGCAGCACGGTAACAGGCCTTACCAGTCCAATGAGCCCACGCTGCCCAACTACACCAATTAACTTACTAAGTCTTTGGAATGTGGGAGGAAAGAAGAGCACCCAGAGGAAACAATGGTTTTACTACAGTATCTTCAGCTCATAAAACACATTTAAATATGAGCCTACTGTATGTTATTGACTGATGAAGGGTAGAAAGATAGGTGTGAAAGTAAGTTGTGAGGAGGATGCAAATAATCTGCAAAGATACAGTACTGTGCAAAAGTCTTAGGCACATATATGTAGCTAGGGACCTCAAGACGTTTTACAGTACCATAGTAATTTTATGTACTGCTGCTGCTAAAAAAAAACAAATTTCATGACATGTGTGAGTGATGATAAACATGATTTTGATATGGGTCTCTATCGTGGACTGAGAGTGGGAAGAGGGCAGAGGGAGGGGAATCGTGGCTGGGAAAAGGGGAAGGGAGATCGAGGGGAGAGGGAAGCACCAGAGAGACATTCTGTAATGATCAATAAACCAGTTGTTTGGAATCAAATGGCTTTGCTTGGTGTCTCAGGGCTGGGTGTGTCTGCACCCACACCACTCCTTCCCCCCCCCCCCCCACCGGCACTCCTTCTCTTCTACCTCTCCCACACTCCTCCCATGGTGCGCCACCCTTACCATTCCCATCATCATTTGCTCCCACCAAATTTACAAACTGGCTTTCCACTCCACATTGACAAGTACATTACTGAGCAAAAGTCTTAGGCACCCATATATATAGAAATCTACAAAATATCACAGGCACTTCAGCCCACGATGTTGTGCTGACCTTGTAACCTACTTTGCCTAGAATTTCCCTACCACATAGCTCTCTATTCTCTAAGCTCCATGTACTTATCTATGTCTCTTAAAAGACTATTGCATTCCACATGCACTCCACTGTGTGAGAAAACTACCCCTGACATCCCCTCGGTACCTGCTTTCAAACACCTTAAAACTATGCCCCCTTGTGTTAGCCATTTCAGCCCAGGCTCTCCACACGATCAAAGCCTCTCATCAATCTTCTACGCCTCTATCAAGTCACCTCTCATCCTCCATCACTTCAAGGAGAAAAGGCCGAGTTCACTCCAATCCAGGCAACATCCTTGTAAATCTCCTCTGCGCTCTCTCTGCAGTATCCACATCCTTCCTGTACTGACCTGACCCAAACTGAACACAGTACTCCAAGTGAGGTCTGACCAAGATTTTATATAGCTGTAACATTACATGTATGTGCCGGAGACCTTTTACACAGACTGCATATAGTTAGGATTAAGTGATTAGATAAAAAATTAGCATTTGAAGTACAATTTGTAAAAATGTACAGCTCTCTGCTTTGAGTAGAAAAATAGAATATTGAGAAAGGAGTCGAAAAGCTGCTATGAAGAGTATATGGGGGGTGTTAGCAGGCAGGTGCAGTAATAATAATATCAACAAATTATTTATAGGGCACTTCTCATACAAGCAATGTAGGTCAAGATGCTTTACAATGGGATAAAATGCAAACATGAAAATAAAAGACAAATGATGTTAAGTTAAAAGCAAGGTTAAATAAATAGGTTTTGAGCTGGTGTTTAAAAGTGTCAATTGAGTCTGCATCGCCTACAGTTTTGGGATTGAATTCCACAGATTTAGGAGCACAGTTCAAAAAAAGCTGACCTGTCAAATATCTTTTGATGGAGATTGTTTAAATTTAAGAGACCAGTTGGAAGAAGACCCGAGAGCTTGAGAAGAATTATAAAATGAAAATGATTCTGTGGTGTACCCTGGTCCCAGACCACTGAGAGCTTTAAAAACAAGTAAGAAAACTTTAAAATCATTTCTAAAAGATACAGGTGGCCAATGCAGAGTAGGCAGGGTGGAAGTGATATGCCCCCCCCATGCAGATTTTATTTAAAAGTCTCGCAGTGACATTCTAAATGAGTTGAAGTTTGACAACGGATTGCGATGGAAGGCCAGTAAATAGCGTATTGCAGTAATCTAAACTATTTGAATAAAAGCTTGAAGTAGATTATCAGCATCAGAAACGCACGTAAACCCCGCAATATTTCTTAAGTGAAGAAATGCTGCTCTGGTCACTTTCTTTATGTGGGATTTAAAATTCAAATCAACAAGCCAGGCTTGTTGCTTCTGAATTTACGTGGGGAACCAAGTTCCCAAGTTTATTAAGAAGTTTATCCCTTTTGGCTTTGGGACCAACCAAAACTATTTCAGTTTTATCTTCATTTAGGTTGGGAAATTATTGCTCGTCCATTTGTTGATTTCAGCCTTACCAGTCAGAGAAAACAGGGTGTCATGATCATCAGGCTCAACCGAGATATACAACTGTATTATTGTAGATATGCTCTCTAATGATGCGTCCTTGGGGGAGCATGTATAAGGAAACAAGAAGGGGACCAAGAGAGCTTCCTTGAATAACACCAAAAGTACATCATACCATTTGGAAAAATGACAAAAACAATTCTCTAACATATATGAGCGAAACCAATTAAGGATGCTACCAGGGAGGACAACCCAGTTCTCAAAGCAATCTAGGACAATGTTGTGGCCAATTGTGTCAAAGACAGCAATTAAATCCAGGGGATTTAGAACTTAGACCCTTTTAGGATCAGCACTGAGTCTAAGGTTGCTGACAATTTTGTTAAAAGCCACCTCCATGCTGTGATTTGTCCTAGAACCTTACCGAAACTTTTCTAGAATGTTGTAATGAGTAATTAGGTGTACTCTTTAGAGATGAGGAGTTTATTCTCTTAGGAAATTGCATATCTAGAATTCTCTCTGTCAGAGGAGCATGGGGGCGGAATCACTGAGTATATTCCAGGCTAAGAAATTACAAGAGTTTTGATCTGTTAAGATGTTAAGATTTGTGAGAAATAGTCAGGAAAGTTAGACCAAGTTACAATAGTCTGAACTTATTCATTGGTGAAGTAACCCTAAGGAGCCATAGACCCCACTCCTGCTCAGATTTCTGTATATCCTCGTGTCCTCATTAGTTGTCCCTGACTCACTTTGACCTGCTTGGCCTCCACCCCACCCCACCCCACCCGCCTTCTTAGCCATGATTGGTTTCAGCTGGCACTTTACTCATTAACTCACTGCCACATTGTCAGGCGGGCTAAGTAATTACTCAGAGAGAGCTGAATTTATGAACATGTCAGGTCACACTGTCTGCCAGGCCTGAAACCCACATGCTCACAGGTGGTTTCCGGATGGTCCTTGTTGCTGGAATGATTTCTCTGTTTCTTTTCCTTGTTCAAGCTATAAATCGTACATTGGCTGGATAAATGGCAGCCTCAATCAGCTGGAGGCTCATTAAAGATAAATTAGTCTTCAATGCTTGGTAGCTGTAGCATGCTAAAGGTTGACAATCTAACCCTAAGCTCTCCTACAGTGCACCTCCCCCACTTTTTCATCAGTAGGTACCGGACCCTGGGAACAGCCTTGTCGGAGCCTTCAGGTTGTAAACCTTGCCTTACAAAGGGAAGGATTCATTTTGGAGACTGATCTGTGCCATAAATCAGACACATAAACTGCTTAGCATAACATCCCCTGCCTCAATAATAAACACAATCAAGAATGATTAAAAAAGTGCTACAGTTTGCCAGAGAAAAGATGTAATTCACTGCTCAAACTATAGAAGGTCCAAGGTGTATGACAATTTTGTGGTTATGTTACTGGATTCATTATCCAGGGGTCTGAACTATCGATCGAGTGACATGAGCTTGAGTTCCACCATGGCAATTTAAATTCCAGTAATAAATAAATCTGCAATAAAAAATAGTTAACACTAATGGTGACCATGAAATGACCAGGTTATTGTAACATCCCATTCGGTTCATTAATGGCTTTCAGGGAGAAATTTCCAGATGAAATCAGCTGGCTTTCATTTTCCTGACATTGGCAGTTGGTAAAATTCCTTCTTCCCCAGAACTTCATCTCATATTCTCAATATTCATTGCTTATTTATTTATTGTTATTACTTCCATTTTGTATTTGTACAGTTTGTTGTCTTTTGCACTCTGGTTGAACACACAAATTGGTGCAGTCTTTCATTGATTCTATTGTGTTTTTTGTATTTACTGTGATCACCCACCAGAAAATGTACCTCAAGGTTATATATGGTGACTTATGTGTACTTTGATAGTAAACTTACATTGATCTTTGAACATACTGGTGCAATTCTACACTGCTATCATAGAGAGCATCCTCATATCATCCATTACTGTCTGGTTTGGTGCAGAATTCTCTCACAACATACAAAAACGGAGGCAAACTGTCAGGTCAGCAGGAAAGATCATTGGCTGTAGTCTACCATCACTATAGACTTGTATGTGTCCAGAATACAGAAGTGGGCAGGAAATGTCATTGCCCACCCTGCAGCCTCCTTAATCAAAAGCTCCCTTCTATAAAGTGCCATTGAGACATCCGTTAGTCTCGCGAGACCACGGATCTGCGCCTGGGAAGTCTTGTGACTGTCCTCTCCAGGGCACAGGCCTGGGCAAGGTTGTGTGGAGAACGGGCAGTTGCCCATGCAGTGAATCTCCCCTTTGCATGCCACTAACATCATCCAAGGGAAGGGCAAGGGCTGATACAGCTTGGCACCAGTGTCGTCACAGGAGTTGCCAGAACGAGGTTGAAGGCAACGCCGGACTGCCTTAGGGACTTCAGCTCCGCATTTGTCCTTAGGGTTTACTCCCAAAGCCTTTCCCATGAGTGGGTATGGCTGCAAGGCAGCAGAGGTTTGAAATCAGAGTTTTCCCTCTCTTAGATGGACTGCCTTCCCAGGCTGACGAGCTCCACCTACCTGAAGCACTGGTTTTAAGGCGCCAGGACCTTCCTTCGCCCCTTCTCCTGTCAGCAGAAACAGTTCTGCCAGGCTTAGAGGCTAAGCCACACGAGCAGGCCAGGGGTTGGACTTGGTTGTCAGGGGCTACTGTATTTGAGGCGCATGCCATGAGGAGCACTTTTTGGTAGTGGGAGCTTGTCCCCACTACTACTCCTCGGCTTGACAACCTTGGAAAAAGTGCAATAGGGCTATTAAAATATAAATCGTTGTTTCATGGCTGCCTATAAGGAGAATACAGTATACATACTTTGATAATAAACATACTTTGAACTAGATATCAAAATCACCAACATACTGTATGTCGCAGTACAGTTTAATACATAAGTATATTATGATAAGTTACAATAAGAAATATTAATAAATAAGTTGTGTAAAAAGAGAGCAAAATAGTGAGGTAGTAACCATGGACCATTCAGAAATCTGATGGTGGAGGGGAAAAAGCTGTTCCTAAAATGTTGAGTGTGTGTCATTTATCTTTAGGTTCCTGTACCTCCTCTCTGATGAAGAGGGCATGTCCTGGTGTAAACCTGTATTTAGGCATTGATCTTCCACACGTAATCCTCTGAAGTAACACACACAAAATGTCGGAGGAACTCAACAGGCCAGGCAGCATCGGCGGAAAAGAGGGAACAGAAGGCATATCGGGCTGAGACCCTTCGTCAGGACGGTGAAAAATAGATGAGAAGTCAAAGTAAGAAGGCGGGGGGTGGTAGGGGAGAAATAAGTACAAGGTGGTGGGTGATAGATGAAACCTAGAGAGGGAGAGGGGTGAAGTAAAAGAGGTGGGAAGTTGATTGATGAAAGAGGTAAAGGGCTGGAGAAGGGGTTATCTGACAGGAGAGGGTGGAAGGCCATGGAAGAAATGAAAGGTGGGGGTGAGCACCAGAGGGAGGTGATGGGGCAGGTAAGGAGGTAAGGTGAGAAAGGGAGACGGGAATGGGGAATCAAGAGGTTGATGGCATGAAGTTCGAGAGATTGGTGTTCATGCCACCACCCTCTCGAACTTCTGGTAGTTGCCTACCCCTCTCCTTCACCATTCCCCATTCCCATTCCTTATTCTTAACTTACCTCCTTACCTGCCTATCACCTGCCTCCGGTGCTCCTTCCCCTTCCCTTTCTTCCATGGTCTTTTATCCTTTCTTATCAGATGCCCCCTCCTCCAGCCATTTATCTCTTTCACCAATCAACTTCCCAGCTCTTTACTTCACCCATACCCCTCTCTAGGTTTCATCTATCACCTACCACCTTGTACTTATTCGTCCCCTACCCTGCCCCCCCACCCCTCCTTCTTACTCTGATCCTAATGAAGGGTCTCAGTCAGAAAAATCAGCTACTCTTTCCCATAGATGCTGCCTGGCCTGCTGTTCCTCCAGCATTTTGTGTCTGTTGCTTGGATTACCAGCATCTGCAGATTTTCTTGTGTTTGTCATCCTCTGAGGTAACCAAGATTAAACTTGAAGATGTTACAACAAATGTGTTTTAGTGGCAAGGTAACCAGGGTATTTATATTAGTTCAATACACTCAGGCATCATCTGTCATTTGTTGAGATTGATGAAATCATTCAATTATTTTGTTACAGACTTAGAAAACTTGTGATCAACACATAGCCCCTGTAAAAGCATACTCTGTGAATTCTCAGATCTGTTGAATAGCAACATCGAAAATTCTGGATGATTTATCAAGACTTTGAGTGTAATCGTTGAAGAAACTTCATGTCAGATAAAATGATGATATTGTTTTGAATTGAAAGTCTTAGCTTTTCAATATACTGCACAATGCAAGGAGACAGATGAGTTTTCTGATTGTTTTAGGAATACCGAGAGAAACGTCTGCAAGTGTGTTCCAGATTAGAATTGAGTTTGTCAGTTAAATAACCTCTAGTACTTGATTACAATCTTTAACTTCCTCCTTTGTATTCAGAATTTTACCTCCAGAATGAAAACAGAATTAGACAATGGACTGCAGTCCATTTAGTGCATGCCGTCTGCATTTCCTCGCAATCAAATTTAATCAACACTTGATAAACTGACTGTGGTAATTTCATCATCATTAGTTCTCCAGTCTGGAATGCATCACAATTCAACAACATTCAGTGTCCTAGCTGTCAGCATCATGAGAGGCAATTGGCAATTAGAAAGCCTAAATAGGAAGTGCCTCAGTGTCAGAAAGAGAAGTCTTTAAAATCAAGAATTGATAGAAGGTAATGAAATACATTTCAGAGCGTTGATGTTCATATTAAATTAACAATTATGGGCCAGAAGTGAGTGTTGTTGCTATTACTAAGGATAACTTACTTGGGAAGCTAAAAGGCCTGAAGGTAGATAAATCACTTGGAACAGATGGACTACACCCCAGGGTTCTGAAAAAGGTAGCTGAAGAGATTGTGGAGGCATCAGTAATGATCTTTCAAGAATCACTAGATTCTGCAATGGTTCCTCAGGACTGGGGCATTGGAAATGTCATTCCAGTTCTTAAGAAGGGAGGGAGGCAGAAGAAAGGAAATTGTAGGCTAGTTAGCCTGTCTTAAGCAGTTGAGAAGATATTGGTCTCCATTATCAAAGATGAGGTCTCAGGGTACTTTGAGGCACATGATAAAATAGGCCACAGTCAGCATGGCTTCCTTAAGGGGAAGTCTTGCCTGACAGATCTGTTGGAATTCTTTGAGGAAATAACAGTCGAGATAGACAGTTAGGGGAGGTTGATTACTTGGATTTTCAGAAGGCCTTTGAGAAGGTGCTGCAATATGAGGCTGCTTTATAAGAGACTATGTATTACAAGAAAGTTACTAGCATAGAAAGAAGAGTATATGATTGGCAGAAACAAAGCGTGAGAATAAAGGGGTCTTTTCTGGTTGGCTGCCGGTGACCAGTGGTGTTCCACAAGGGTCTGTCCGCCTATGTGGGACTGCTTCGTTTCACATTGTATGTGAATGTTGGCTTTGTGGCCAAGTTTGCAAACAATACAAAGATAAGTGCAAGTAGAGTTGAGGAAGCAGGGAATCTGCAGAGGACTAAGATTAGAAAAAGGGGCAAAGAAGTGGTAGATGGAAATATAGTGTAGGAAAGTATATGGTCATGCATTTTGGTAGAAGGAATAAAGGAGAAGACTATGTTTTAAACAGGGAGAAAATCCAAAAATCAGAGGTTGAAATGGACTCTGGAGTCCTTGTACGGAATTCCCTAAAGGTTAACTTGCTGGTTGAGTTTATGGTAAGGAAGGCAACTACAATGTAAGCATTAATTTCAAGAAGATTAGAATATAAGAGCAAGGATGTAATGTTAAGGTTTTTATAAGGCATTGGTCAGACAGCACTTGGAGTAGTTTTGGGCCTTTATCTGAGATCAGATGTGCTGGCATTGAAGAGAGTCCAGAGAAGGTTCAGGAGAGTGAATCCAGGACCGAAAGATTTACTGGATGAGGAGTGTTTGATGCCTCTGGGCCTTTACTCACTGGAGTTTAGAAGAATGACATTCGAGTGTCATTAAAACCTATTGAATATCGAATATAGAGTGGATCTTAGACATTTACAGTGTATTACAGGCCCTTCGGCCCACAATGCTGTGCTGACCATGTAACCTACTCTAGAAATTGCCTAGAATTCCCCTAGTGCCTTTCCCTCTATTTCCCTAAGCTCCATGTACCTGTCTAAGAGGCTCTTAAAAAGACCCTATTGTATCTGCTTCCACCACCACCACTGGCAGTGTTTTCCATGCACCCACCGCTCTGTGTGAAAAACCTATCCCTGACATCCCCTCGATATCTATTTCCAAGCACCTTTAAACTATGTCCCCTCATGTTAGCCATCAGGGGAGGATGTTTTCAATAATGGGGAGTCTAAGACCTGAGGGCACAGCCTCAGTCTAGAGGGCTATCTGCTTAGTACAGAGATGAGGAGGAATTTCATTAGCCAGAGAGTAATGAATCAATGAATCATTGCCAGAGACAGCTGTGGAGGCCAGGTCATTGAGTATATTTAATGCAGAGGCTGAATGGGGTTGAGAGTGATAATAAGTCAGCCATGATGGAATGGCGGAGCAGACTCAATGTGTCAAAAGGCTTGATTATGCTCCTATACCTTATGGTGTTAGTAAAGCTCACCCAAGCTTTCTGTTGGATCTTGTTGTATTATCTCATCCACACAATTGGGATCTATCCAATCACAAAATGAGGAACAAAAATCCGATTTTTAATCTTCTCCTTGATGACAATGAGGCCTCACCGTTGATGAGCTTACAGAACGTAGCTAGTGTCGCCAGCTCAACTTTCAGATTTCCAATTTCCTGTCTAAACCAATTCTATGTCCATGTGTGCAGCCATAACCAAAGTCTAACGTTTTTGCCGTTCATCACAAGAGAACAGCCTCAGTTCCATTGTTTTTGGACTACTAATCCATGTCATTCAATGTAAGAAGGTCATTCATAGTGTATCTGTGAACACCTTTGAAGAACACGGAAGAGATGGTTGAGGCAGAGATGAATAGTCTCCAAGGAGCACTATAACTTTCCTTTTTATGATCCAACTTATGATGTACTTTTCCCATCTCCCTGTCCTTGGGGCTCATGTAGTTTCTGCAATTGTCAATGTATGTGAAAGGAACCTCCCTTCCCTGTTTAATTGACCATCATTTGTAGTTGGCTTTGGCTGCTGCTTGTTGGATCATTTGGCTCTGCCTACGATACGCTGATCTTCTGGTTGGCTTGCCAGCAGATGTGCCAGGTTTGCACCTCATTTTAATTCTTGCTCGGTGGTATTCCCTGCAGATCCTTTTGGCGTGCCTTGATGAGTCTGATAGACCGTTGGCTTGATGCAAATGGTCAGGTGAGAAATATGTAAAATCAGGAGATTCCTCTGCCGCTAACAATCCACAACACCAAGTCATAGATGCCCACTTCCTACTCCATATGTGTGCAGTCCCTCTCTGGCGGCCCTGCCCTTCCAAACTCCAGCTGATTTAGTGGTGGTCTATTGAACGATTATTAATAATGGTCATTCCCATGATGATGAATGGCCACTGCTTCTTATGCCTCTTCACTTGGGTTATATTCTATGCCTTTGCTAATCTTGCTGGCTCGTCCAAGTGTTGTTGAATGAAGAGGGAAAAAAACAATTCATTGGCTGGGGCAGGATGTTCTGAGGTAATCAAAATCTGCAAAGCAAACAGCATTATGAAGGACCCCACGCACCCCTCATACAAACTCTTCTCCCTCCTGCCGTCTGGGAAAAGGCACCGAAGCATTTGGGCTGTCATGACCAGACTATGTTACAGTTTCTTCCCCCAAGCCATCAGACTCCTCAATACCCAGAGCCTGGACTGACACCAACTTACTGCCCTCTACTGTGCCTATTGACTTGTTTATTATTTATTGTAATGCCTGCACTGTTTTGTACAATTTATGCAGTCCTGGGTAAGTCTGTAGTCTAGTGGCTTTTTTTCTGTAGTTCAGTGTAGTTTTTGTACTGTTTCATGTAGTACCATGGCCCTGAAAAACATTTCATTTTTACAGTGTACTGTACCAGCAGTTATGGTCAAAATGACAGTAGAAGTGACCTGACTAGACTTGACTTGAAAAGGTTTCTTTCCTTAAGTTTGACCCGCAGCCATGAGAATTCATGGAGTCCTCACCACGGACATAAGAAACCAAAAGCTAACACTCTTTTACACTTTTTTTAATGATCACTTGTGGTAGTTTATTTTGCCTGCACTATACTGCTGTCACTAAACAACAGATTTCACAACTACAGTCTGTGGCAATAAACCTGATTCAGAAAATCTCTATACTATTGTGGCACTATCTCTATGAGATCTATCCTGCTGATAGGACCAGACAGATCCAAGTATTAAAATGGAGTTTAGGATTTTATCTTTAAGGAGTGATTTTGCAAATGTGCTTATTTCAGTTTACTGCTTGACCATCTGTGGTACAACTCTTCCAAATGCAAACAGAAGACTGCAGATGTTCGAATCTGAAGTAACTAACAAGATGTTGGAGAAACACAGCAGATGATGAGGTATCTCCCGAGATTAGACACAAGCCTCTTCTCACCTGCCTACCATTTCCCCCTGGCGCATCTCCTCCCCTTGCCTTTATGGTCTAATTTCCTCTCCTATCAGTTTCCTCCTCCTCCTGCCTTTTACCTTTCCCACCCACCTGGATCCCCTATCACCTTCCAGCTATCCTCCTTCCCTCTCCCCAACTTTATATTCTGGCATCTTTTCCCTTCCTTCTCAGTCCTGATGAAGTGTCTTGGCCCAAAACATTCATTTCATTTGCAGCACTTGAAAACAATGAAACAGTGTATGTTTTCTTGCAGCAAAACTCAGATAACATTCTAATATAGCAGGTCAGGCTGCTATCCTAGAGATGCTGCCTGGCCTGCTGCGTTCCACCAGCACTTTGTGTGTGTTGCTTGAATTTCCAGCATCTGCAAATTTCCTTGTGTTAAAATTCTAATATAGGCTGACAAAACTGCAATAGCATTGATGCCACACAAGTGCTAGACACTGACCACCCCCAACAAGAAAGTATCTAACTACCTACCCTTTCCACTCAATGGAATAACCGTCTCCAAGTGCCCCACCCCCAATGACCAGTAACAATCCAGGTTTTGCCATATTTTCGCAGCTACCACTCGGCAGCAGGTAGAGAAACCTGAAGTCCCACACACACACGAGGTTCAAGAGCAGCTACCTCCCTTCAGCCAGTTAGTTTTTGAACCAACCAACAAAACCCCAGTCACTACAGTTCAGCAATTCTGGCCACATTGCATCAAAATGGATGCTGTTTTTATATGGTGCTGTGTGGCTGTGATGCAAGTTTTTCGCTACACCCCTGTACTTGATCGTTTGACTTAACTGGACCAAATAAACCCTGTCATTCCTAGTGCAGGTGTATCAGAGATGAACACCTCATCTCCTTATTCCTCCACCTTTTGATCATCAAGGCATAAGTCAGGAATATGATGGAGCATTCTCTGTTTAGCTGGACAAATACAGGTTTGGCAGCACTCAAGAAGTTTGATACCATCCAGATCAAAGCAGTCTACTTAATTCTTATCTGACAGACCACTCTAAACATTCACTTTCTGTACAGTGGGTACGATCTACAAAATACAATGCGTTTGCTCATCCAGGATACTCTTGTAGCACATCTCAAACCCACCCACAAAGAAGATCAAGGGCTGCAGACACATGAGAACACCACCACCTGCAGGTTTCCCTTCAAACCACACTCCATCCTGACGTAGAAACATCTTGCTATTTCTTCATTGTTGCCGGGACTAGTTTCTGGAACATATGTTCAAAGGAGTTGTTAGAGTGTCTCCACCAGAGCGATTGCAGCAATTAAAGAAGTTGGCTATTGCCATCTTCTTACAAGCATTTGAAGAGGGACAATAAATACTGACCTTACCAGTGATGCCTTCATCCCATAACTGTACAACAGAAGAAAAATTATAAAGCAAAGCTGAAGACAGTAATCATCTCATCGCATTTAGATGTGCAAAAACCACAAGTATACACTGTTTAATAAGATCAAGCCTTGTAATCAATCCCATATGGCTGTTATCCTGCACAGACTTCTGAAGCATCAACTAAATCAACAGACAGATTAGGTAACAATTGCCAGCCCTTCATTAAGGATATTATTGCATGTATTGGAGCACCTGTATTCACTCTCTTCAGTGGAGTAAGTCCATAATTAACGGAATGTAACAGATGGATTTACTGTTTATTTTTTTAAAAGTGATTTTTAAAGCTGCAACCTCATTTTGAGGTTTTATCTTGTAGGCTGTGCTGTTGTCTGGTTTTCTTTAACTATATGCTTTACTTGTAGAATTTGTTCAGTCATTTTGGGTTTCCTGAAGGGAAATTTCTGCCCTTGGAGAAAATACTCCCACCACAAATGGAATCAGAATCAGGTTTAATATCGCTGGCATATGTCGTGAGATTTTTTGACATTGTGGCAGCAGTACATTGCAGTACATAATAATACCAAAGAAACCTGAATTACAGTAAGTTTATATATGTATTAAGTAGTTAAATTAAATAAGTAGTGCAAAAGTAGAATAAAAAAGGAGTGAGATAGTGTTCATGTGTTCAATGTCCATTCAGAAAATGGATGGCAGAGGGGAAGATGTTCCCAAATTGTTGAGTGTGTGCCTTCACCTTTCTGTACCTCCTTCCTGATGGGAGCATTGAGGACGAGGCATGACCAGAGAATCAATTAGCCTCCACAAATCAGAGCAATTATGCAGATTGGGGCAAAACCTGTCAACATTCTAAGTGCCGAAATTTTAAAGTTGAAGGAGGAGAGACAGCACTTTTGACAACCTAGAACACCTTTTGAACAGCACAGAAGAAACATTTTAAGTTATAATGCCCAATTCCATGTTTTTTTTAAACTTTCAGACTGACATCAGCTGAACTTAACCAAATATGAGCCTTCTAGGTTTCAATAATGTTCTAAGTGAACTATAATTTTTCTAGTGGGGTATTAAAAAATCTTAGGATCCAGACAATTGAAGTATTGCAGTGAATGTACTCAAAAATGGTCATCAAATTGTAAATGGAAGAGTGCATTGTTTGCAGAGATTTACAGGAAAATAAATTGTATTTCTCCAAAAACTGATCACAGCGATAGTGTATAATGGTTTCGAATTAATTGAGCATTGATTATCCAGAGGGACCTGTGTCATCTTCTCAAATGTTTAACTTTGAGTGTATTTTCTTGCTTCCTAATGCTTCGGAAGTGTTGCCTTTCAAATCTAAGATAATTTTACTTAGAAGACTTATCCCAAGCATGAAAATAAAGTAACTAATGGGTCTCATAAATCCCAGGCTTAGCATGTTAATATGTGAATTTAGTTTTTACAACACTGATCTATAAAGATTCATATAGAACTTTCCATTTCAAGATAGAGGAATACAATTTGTTGACGCTGTCAACTTCCAATTGTAGCAAACAAATAAAGGTGCTTTTTCTACTCAAGTGTTGACAGCCTGACATATGGAGTATAAATGTCATATAAAAAAACCTGACAGTTAACATCTATATTAGGTTATATGTCATCTTGCAAGAAGCTAAACCTTAACATTGCCACCTCGTGTGCACACAGCCTGTAAGCTCTGTCGACTTAAGTAAGTTTACTGGTTCCTGTAAAAGAAACTTCATCTCAGGTGCACAACACCTTTGCCAATTTTGTCTTCCTAGTGACTTTATATGGAGACTTGCAAACGTGATGATGGACATCTGTCAATTCCAGATACCTGCGTGACCAAAAACAAAAGGTCTTGCAGCCAAATTTCAATAAAAATCCCATATTTATGCTAATTCCCTTTTCCTATATACTATTTTGAGTTTTTTATTTATTCTTTTGTCCCATATTTTCTCCTTTTGTTTCCCTCTCTCTTACTCACACTCTCTCTTTCTCTCTCTCTCTCTTCTCTCTGACTTTGCTCCTCTGGCGATCATCATGTTTCCTTCTGCTTCTCAACTGTTTCCTTCCATCTTTCATTTGCATTGCCCTACTCCCAACATCCTGTCTCTTTGTGTACATCATGTCTCCACACATTTGTTGTGTACCGACTGTTGGAAAATGAGGCGGACAGTTGGCATCAATCAGTTCAGACAGCATTTTCATTTTAGACTTCTTCGCCAAATTTTCAGCAACAAAATACCAAGAAATACCCAAATCAAATCACTTGATTTATTCATGCAATGTCCTAGTTAACATACAAGGATTAGCCAATTAAGTCAGTACCTTGAAAGTGACTTGGTGTGGTTGGGAGAGGATGGTGAGGGGAAAGAGGTTTTGCAAATCATTCATAGGTCAAAGGCACCAAAATCATCCTAGAAATTGCAAATCAATATTTCAATCTAGCTCTAATTATAAAATTTGAAGCACCTCCATGCATTTTGATTTTCAGTTCAAAATCTATGTTTACTTCCAAGAGCCGTAATCACAATAGGTAATAAATATAGATCGTAGAACAGTACAGAACAGCATAGACCCTTTGGCCCACAATATTGTGCTAACTTTTTAACCTACTGTAAGATGAATCTAGTACTTCCCATTCATATAGCCCTCCATTTTTCTTGCATCTAAGAGTTTAAATGTCTCTAATGTATCTGCCTCGCTGGCAGGGTAGTCCATATACACACCACGCTCTGTGTGGAAAAAAAACGTTTCTCTGACATCCTCTCTATACTTTCTTCCAAATGCCTTAACATTAGCACCTTTTATTCGCCATTTACGTCGTTGTCATCGTCCGAACCCTTAGTGCCTGGGTGGCACTTGGGGCCTCCACAAGGGTCTTCCATTTCTGCCGGTCTTTCGCTCTGCTGCTCGCCGTTAACCAGTTCATTCCTACTTCTTTCAGTTCTGCTTCCACAGCATTTCACTTACACCCCGGAAAAAGACTCCGGTTATCCACTCAAATATGCAGCAAAACTTAATTTTCTGCTTAATATTTGCCTAACCCTTTGTAAGGAAATTTGCTCTTGGATATAAATTTGTACTGCCACTTAGCATAATTACCCGTTAATTTACATTGCTGAGAAGAAGACACAAAGGTTATGTTCTTCAGGCAAGATATTCTAGTGCAGAGTGGACAGCTGGTTGCTAATGTGATCAGAGTATCCTGTGTTTCATATAATCTCTTTTGGGGCAATACTGAGAGCATTTGCAGAGAGATTAAGTGATATCAATCCCCTCTTGATGGTTTATTGGAAGATTCCCTATCAAATAGTACAGCGTATAGTAAACAGTAATCAGTATGCACAGGAAAGAAAGAAAGCTTGCATATTTTAACTGCCAGGAGATACCCTGCTTCTGCACTATCAATTACATTTATCCTTGTTAGGGATGCCCGTGGGAAAATAAATCTCAGGGTTGTATGTGGTGAAATATAAGTACTATGATAATAAAATTTACTTTGAACTTTGAATCAAGATGGAATGGGCTTCTTACAACAGGCATATGGGAAATCATTGCTACAATCTTTGAGATGTTCACTGACTCCACATTGCTGGAGAGAATTTTACTATGGTCTTCAATTTATTTGATGGACTATTCATTAAAAATATGAAGGGACTAAAGGTAAGACGTAGCAGCAAAATTAGGCCTTTTGGCCCACCAAGTCTGCTCCACTAATCATTCAACATCTATAAACGTACATAAATTATTCCATTTTAGTCACATTTCGCAGATACAGCAAAGCTGTAGAAATACTTTAAAAATTCTTTCAATGTCAAGTATTTTAACAACAAACCAGTTCTTTACATTTGACAAAGAGCTCATTAATTTTAATCATACTATTTACTGACTCGTGTTGGAAGCAAGCAGCTTGTATGAACGTAATCAGTAGCGTATGGTCACTGATGAAATCAATTAACATTGTATTCTTACTGATAGAGAAGGACGAAATTCTATATTATTTTTGTTACCATTGAATTACCATCTGATCTTTTACTTATCACTTTTTTTTTGTTTTTGCCTCCCACCTCGCCGCAGCTCAGACTTTCTTAAAACCTGTGACATTTCAAACTTCACCCAGTTTAGATGAAAGGTAGCAACTTGAAACACAAATTGGTTCTTCACAAATGCTGCTTGACTTTGCCAAGTTTCATGTTTTATGCTCTTTCTTACGTATGTTAGTATTACATGGCCATTTCTGAAAGTAAAGAATGTATGGTCTCCGATGAAGGTTTTAATAGTAAGTAAATGATTGATAAGGATTTGCTGTGGAAATCAATATTTTAAGGTGACTGTGAAGGAGATCAACATTACATGATCACCAGTAATGGAGGTCATCAATAAGTGGTCACTTTTGCAATGGCCAATATTGAAAGGTCATTGGTGCAACAGTACTGTATGGTCATTGTGGAAAAGATTATCTCAGTGTCACTGTCAATGAAATCAGAATTGTATCCTCATTGTTCATGACCTGACTAAATTGTATGATCACCATTAAGCGTGGTCAACCTTGAGTGGTCAGTGTTAAAAACCCTCTTGCTACTGTTAAGAGAAGGATCACTGATGAAATCACTGTTATAATTTACTTTTGTGTTAAGTATTGAATGTGAATATCAGCCATACATGGTTATTGCTGAGAGATGATTATAATTGTCATAATTAATAAATATTAGCATTACACAGTCAATTTGGGATCAATGTCGTATGGTCAATGCCAAAGGGATCATTGAAAGGTCATTATTAAGACCATTATTGCATTAATATCAGTATTATATACAGTAATGTATGCAAGAGGAGAATTGCCATGTAAATCACAGTTGAGAAATTAGCATTTCAAGGTCACTGTTGAGATTAGTAACTACATTGTGATCTGTTTCTATGATCACTTTAAATGAAGATCAATAGTAACTGACCATTCTTTAGGAGATTGCATTGAATGGTGACTGAAAGAGGTTATCATTATACATTCACAATGAGCACTGTATCATCACTCATGAAGAGGAGCAATATATTATGGTCAGTATCTGAGTATATCTTTGGTAACTTTTTGCCTTATCCAACTTCTCAGGAGTTTAATTGAATCAATAATCCAAGTAGAATATTCAACCAACAGCCAACATTAGTATTATGATGTAAACTGCTGCATTTGCTCTGGATAATTCTGCGTTCTAGCAGGTCCTCCACAGTTTTCCTGGACAAAATCTGGATATGGATCAGAACTGGAATCTGTATATCATAGCTCAACATTCATGAGTAGACATGTATCTGTCAGAGCTGTTTCCAAATATTCTTTAGGTTATTTGTCTCCAGAGCAGAATGGAATTGCCATCATATTCTCCTCTGCGTTGTTCCTGGAATCTGTATCCCCTTCAATAGAACAAAAATTGAGTTGAAATAGTATTGCACATTAAAAGCTCAGCATGTTGCACATAGATTGCAAGAATGCAAATCTTAACCACAATTACAAAACAGCTGAGAAACTGAGCTTTATTTCTCAATGGAAAGGAATCAACCAAAGGCCATGTGATTCACAGTTAGATGAAGGTCTTGTGTTACAACTTTAAGCAGTCGAAGAGTTGGTATTAGACCAGTAGTGCCAATCGACTGAAGACGGGATAAGTATAGGGCAACACTACTAAGTGAAGTGGAACACACCATCCTTAGTAACACAACATGAACAAATACCTGGTAAGGGTTTTATGTGTTTTATATGTGATTTAATCCTCTGGCTATTTCCTATTTCTCCATAACTATTTTAATTACTTATTGATATCCAGTTTTTGTATCTCTCCCACCCTCACACAGACATTCCCAACCTGGGGTCCACAGACCAACTGGTTAATGGTAAGGGTTCGTGGCATAAAAAAGGATGGGAACCCCTGCTCCAGGAGATCCACAAGTTATTGACCTTTGTATTATTGCGGATGGCAGATTGAATTTAAAAATCCTGTGTGCCACATTTTTAAAATTGTTCACAAATGTGCCACATTGAAAAACAATCTAAGGTTATTTGTTCAGCACCAGACAGTATAACGGTGTATAATGTATAAAGGTGAGTTCAATATACCAGGAGTTAGCATTGTGCCGAATGAAATGTTTATCTGAATTGTAAATTGATGGAGTGGATTCTGCAAAGGATTTGAATACCACTCGGTTATGAATCAGAGATTAATTACCAGATGAGGGAAGGAGCAAAAGGAAAATAGAGAGAATTGAGATATTCTGGTAAAATGTGCCGAGGCTGCAGATTTGCAGTTTCGTAAGACAATAGACTAATTCGCGGAATGCTATCATTTTAGATCTCATTTTGCAGAATTCTGTTGATCATATTTACATTACAAATATTGCTTCATTGCATCAAAAAATCTCAAGATGATTAATTTCTTTGACTTACATTTGGAGTACCAGTCATGTTGTTACGTAGCCAAAGCCAATGTACAGTATATTTACTCTCATTTCTAATTTGCTGTAGTATGGAGATTTATTTTCCTAGATCTCGTCAGTATCTCAGTCATGACAACTTCCAACCCTATTCCTTAAAGGTGTATATTTTTCACAACAGCAAAATAATCTCATTATTCCAAAATGTAAAAGGATTAACATTCTATCCGTTGTCTTTCTGCAGAGAAAATGCATTTTGTATTTGTTTTAAAAAGCTGATATTTGCATCAACTATAAAAGTTTGTAGTCAGTTTTAAAACTGACTGATAATGCAACAACGTGTATAACCAAACTGTTTTCTTTCTTACCTACTGCCAATGAAACATAAAGTGCTTAATCATCACTTTAAAAACTCTGAGCTTCGCCAATAACTATTTAATGTTAAACATTTAAAAAAATGTCTGTTTTCAGGGTGTCACAAGTATTCTAGCAGGTCTTCATTCTAGTTAGATTGGACTCCTGATGGTGCCTCAGTGAACATCTTTGACAGAACTTTATAACTTCTTCCAAAAAAGCAATAAAATTTAAGACCATAGGATATAGGAGCAGTATTAGACTACTTGGACTATCGAGCCTGCTCTGCCATTTCATCATGGCTGATCCAATTTGCCTCTCAGCCCCAGTCTCCTTCCTTCTCCCCGTATCCCTTCATGCCCTGACCAATCAAGAATCTATCAACCTCTGCCTTAAATATACATAAAGACTTGGCCTCCACAGTTGCCTGCGGGGAAGAATTCCACAGATTCACCACTCTCTGGCTCAAGAAATTCCTCCTCATCATCGTTCTAAAAGGATGCCCCTCTATTTATATTTCATAGAGATATTTCTCTATGAAATATTTATGCCATGTTTCCATCAATTTTTATTTAAATGGGATTACTAAAGGAAGTTTGATGGAAAATAGGGAGAAACTCCACTAAATCTGTGGGTTGATTATTAGAAGAATATATTTAAAAGCAATTAGTGAAAGCATCAGCGAGGAGATGTACAGAGTGGTTGCCCAAGTTGATGTGGTCTTTCATTGATTCTGCTATGGTTAGTATTCTACAGAGTTATTGAGTATGCCCACAAGAAAATGAATCTCGGGGTTGTATATGGTGACATATATGTACAGTGATTATATATTTATTTTGAACTTAGAATTTTGAAGTGAGTTGTTATGATCTGGAGCAAACTGTCTTGAAGGATAGTTGAAATAATGTTAACTTCAAGAGGAATTTGAATAAATATTCACAGAGGAAAATATTGCTGGATAAAGGGAAGAATAAGAAATTGAGATTAATTTTCACTGTATGAAACATTAAGTTAAAGTGAGCATTCTTTTGAAGGAAAAGGAGAGGTAAAATATCTATAAAGCTTGCCAGGATCTCTAGTGAATCTATTAAAGGATGCTATCTTCTGAATTGTAAGAAAGCAGATTCTATTCAGGGACACAGTCTTCCCCTTGTCAGTGCAAATGTCGCAGGCTGTTCAGGTAGCTGAAGCTGTACTAGAGCTGTGTTCTGTCCACACTCTTGTACAGATGGGAGAATGACCTTAGCTGTCGTCATTCCACACCATGAGCCTCCGGATTCGCTGGCTAAGCAAGATCTCCAGCCACGCCCTACTCCTTCAGTGCCTGCCACCAAGAGGACATGGCCACGATCATCATGAGGAAATGTCAGAGCTGCATTGGATGCATGATGAGAAGTGAGGCCAACTCCATCATCAAGACAGCATTTCGTTGGACCCCTGAAGGGCGGAGGAATCACGGGAGACCAAAGACTACTTAGTACTGCACGATATAGGCAGAAATGACCACACCTGGGGCACAATAGAGAAGATTGCACAGGACAGACAGAGATGGAGGACCTTCATTGCTGTCCACAACACCAGTGGGGTAACAGGCATTTTATGATGACGATGATGATGATGAAGGATGTTCAGGTAGCTGGTTACATACTTGTGTCTGAAAAGTTGCAGGTGTGTAGTTTATCACAACTCTGTTTAGAGAGATGCAGCATCAGTAACGCCATGAGGCATTGAACCACAGCCTGATGTATCAGTTATTTAAAAGATCCTGAGCCTAGGTAAGGAGCACAGAAATTCTTCAGGTATTCACACCAGTATCTGTCTCCGAGTGCATACACCTACAACAAGTTCTGTGAACTTTAATCTGTTAAAGTTTGTAGGATCTTGTGACAAATTTGATGATGACATTACAGAAATGATTTAAAAAGTAATTTCTCAGTTAAAAAATGATTGGGATACCCTTAGGTTGTCAGTAAAAACAGATTATTCTGAGCAACACACACAAAATTCTGGAGGAACTCAGCAGGTCAGGCAGCAGCTATGAAAATGAATAACCATTCGTCAGGACTGAGAAGGAAGGGGGAAGACACCAGAATAAAAAAGGCGGGAGGAGGGGAAGGAGGCTGGCTGGAAGGTGATAGGTGAAGCCCAGGTTGGGTGGGGGGGGGGGGGCGGAGTGTGGAGAAAGTCAAGAGCTGGAGAAGGAAGAACCTAACAGGAGGAGTGTAGATCATAGGAGAAAGAGAAGGAGGAGGGGACACGGGGGAAGGGACAGGCAGGTGAGAAGAGATAAAAGGTCAGAGTGGGGAATAGGGGAAAGGGAGGAGGTGAATTCTTTTACTGGAAGGAGAAGTCGATATAAGTGCCATCATTCTTCTTGAATTTTCCTCATTGCACTGTTTCGGATCCCATATTTGAGTGAAATAACAGGATTGTCTCTTTTTGACAGGAAAGTTACATTCTTTATTGCAGAAATCTTTAATTAAGGCAACGCTGAGGCATTTAGACTTTAATCCACGAGAAAGTGCTTCAATGGAGTTCTGAAATGTCAATGCAGATTTTTTTAGTTCATCTGGATCTTCCCACAAAAAATGAAACTGCACGAGGCATGGAAAATGTAGTCGAAGAGAACTACCTGATGAGATATCTTCACAAAGGCTCGGAAGACTGATTTTAAAGGAACAACTAGCATTGGCATCTTTTATATCTGTGACAATGGAGGGGAGACTGGTTTCTGTGATGTGCTGAGCTGCGCCTACAATTGAATGCACTTTCTCGCAGTCGCTGGCAGAGCAGTTCCATCCGGAAGGGATACCTTTGATAAAACTTGGTAAAAGTTAACAGAGACATGCTAAATTTCTTCCGCCTCCTGAGGTGCCGGTGAGCTTTCTTAGCTGTGGCTGGACCAGGACAAACTATTGGTGATGTTGCATCGCACCTTGTTTGGCATCATTGCAAATTCAATGCAGTGCATGGCAAAGGTACACAGAAAGCACCAGGTTTTAGATAAAATTCATTCACATAAAAAATCAGCGTTATGCAAATAAATCTCTCGCCTGCATCTTCCTTCATGGTGTGCTGAAGCAGGAGCCTAAAATTACACTAAGGAACTGAAGTGAGAATTTCTCATTCAGAGGCAAGAGGGCCAGCCACTGAGTTAAGGATGACCCTGAACTGTAAAAGAACTGGGAGGAGGTCAGCTATTTACTTTCTTGACCAAATATCGCCCTGCCAGAGAGGTGGAATAGACAAAGAAAGGGAAATTCTTCAGAAATGAAGAGAGAAACGTTTTAGCTTTGAAGTTATGTGAGCTCCAGTTACGCGGGGCAAGAGCTAATTGTTAACATGAATAAGCTGACAATGGACTACATTAGCATTTTGAAATGCAAACTATGTTCAGTTTAGAAACTGTATTGTAGCTAATAGCATCTATTTATTTAGAAAATTTCCGTCTAATAAATCACCAGTCCGAAGAGTTCCTAGAAAAAAAGCAGATCATAATATTGACTTTTGAACATAAACTGTATCATTGGTTCCCTATCAATTAGAACACTTCTAAACTCAATGTCAGTCTGATGTTCTTTGGAGGTGAGTGGACTAGTCCACTGTTCTTTCTTCCAGCCCACTTCAGAAGTCCGCCAACCAGTAAGTTGTGAGGCAACTATTTCTTGGAAACAATTTGTAGGTAGGTTGTTTTATTTTTTTTTAAAAAAGAGCGCTCCACTATAAATCATTCTGATTTTATTTGGTAAGTGAGGAGCTGGAAATTTTTGAACTCCCCAGTGCAGGGAGTCAATGTTTAGAGTCGATGACTAATCACTTTGCGCACAGTTGGGAATTCCAGACCTTAAACTAGATTACAGCAATAATTTGCCAGATTGGTTTCAGATGAAGAAATCCACAGTTACTGATGAAGGAAGTATTATTTTTCTTTCCTAGTTGGTCACCCTAAAACAGACCCACTCACTCCATGACCATTGCTGTTTTAGCATGACTGGTCTGGAAACATGTTGGATACATAGAAGGAGACTAACCCTTATATCGTATCTTTGTCTCGTGGCCCTCCTTCCTTCTCCCTTTCAAAGTTTCAGTCCTTTGGCAGGTTGCCTTTGAACAGCTTGGCTGAGAAACTCAGCAGCCAAATTATAACATCTAGCAAGCCCAGGAGGTGCTTAAACTGGGCGGTATTCAGATACAGAATTAGAATCATTTTGGATTGAAAACAGACCACTATTAGAGAAAAACAATTTTTAAAAATGGTTTAAGTGTGATAAGAACAAAAGGAGCATTCTTGGATTTTAGTGTTTCATTAAAAGTACCTAAATGAGTATTTTTTAAAAATTATTTTTCATTATTGATGATAAATATAGCAGACTAGCACCGCATTTCCCCATGGTACAGAGAATGAAGTGGCTGAAGAAATTGTTTTGGTGAAAACAGAAATTGTCAGAACTTTGCAGATGGGCTAGGTAAAAGGAAGGAATGTGCATTAGTGTTTTATATTTAATAAGTCTACTTACAGACTTCTGAAACCCTGAGGGTTATGAAATGTTGGCTTCAAGGTGAATATATGTAAGCAGATGGAAACCTTTATGGAAAAAAATTCCTTTACTAATTAAGGTATTCATATTCCAAAGAAGAGAAGGAGTTCTGTTCACAATAGATTCTGCTATATAATGTTTCATCAGTTGAAGCTGAATGTGGAAATTTAACCCTATGGACTGACTGTGCCAAGCTATCTGCTTAGAGCATATAAAAGCATTTTGTAAAGCGGTCCTAATCTTACTTAGAATTAGCTATGAATATTTAGGCACAGAAGCAGAAAGTTTTGATCTTTGGTTTTATCCATACTTTAGCTACAAGTTGAATAAGAGTGCTGTATCTGATCAGATTGTTCAGGATTTCCTGAAACATTCAAATGTTGTATGGGGCTTGCGGGATAGATGCGGGGATGCTTCCACTGGAAGTGACGTTGTCACAGGCAGCTGTGGAAGCCAAGTCATTGAGTATATTTAAAGCAGAGATTGATAGGCTCTTGATTAGTAAAGGTGCCAAATGTTACAAGAAGAAGGCAGGAGAATGGGGTTCAGAGGGATAATAAATCAATCATGTTTAAATGGCAGAGCAAGCTCTATGGACCAAATGACCTAATTCTGCTCCTATGTCTTATGGTTTTATATAGAAACATTCGCCTCTAAATCTTATGCTTTAAGAAAACCTACTTAGACAGCTAGCACCCAAGGAACCCCACAGGAGGTGAGAAAAGACATATAGCAAGTGAAAGCATGGTGCTTTAGAATAGCAAAAACACTTGTTATTGAGCTAAAGCTTGTGGCAATGGTGTGAAAACTTGAAAAAAATCTTTTAATTAGGTAGGGTAAGTTTTTCTCTTCAATCGTGTCTGCTGTGGACTTGCAGATTAGGCCTTGCTTGGAGACTAGAACCCCAGAATATAAAGGTATCACAAATTACAATGGGACAATGAAACTGGAGCAAGATCCAATAAAAATTGGCTGACGTTTAATGACCTTTAATTCTGTAACTTAAGTTATCATTTAACAAATTATCTTCCTTGGAAACTCCCTGTTTTTATTTGTTGTACCAAAGGGAGAAGACATCTTTAATTATATGAAGCAGCACACACAAAATGCTGGAGGAACTCAGCAGGTCAGGCAGCATCTATGGAAATAAATAAACAGTTGATGTTTCGGGTCATGACCCTTCTTCTGATATTATTGATATCAATTTTGTTAAAGTTTGAGTTTACAGATTACAATACAACAAAAATGGAATATATTGAAGACACATAGCAGATCCATCGTTTGGTGTAGATAATGAAGACGCCTTAATAAGTTGTGTGGCAACTCTGCAACTCACTTGCTTCTTTGGGGTCTACACCCAAAAGATTAATATGTACAGTCCTATGGGACCCTTTGTAATTTTCTAGCATTTTAATACTTATTTTTTTTAAATTGTGATTACAGTTTCTCCGGACAGAATGAAGAAATAGCTGGTTTACTGACTGCAATATATAGATGGTACAAATGTTCTGTTCTGCTATTTTTCAGATTGTTGATGAGCTGGGGAATATAAAATTCTGCATTGATGCAAACCAGGCTGGAAGCGGGAACTGGCTAAAGTACATACGTTCAGCACACTCCTACAACCAGCAAAATTTAGTAGCGTGTCAGATTAATGACCAGGTGAGTTGTCTTCATGGAACTGATTCCAGAATCCTGTTGTGAAGCAATGCCTTTTGATTGAACTCCATGTACAAAGCTAGGTGCAATTGTTTGGAAAGAATTTCACAATAAAAATACAGCATCAGACATATTGAAGGAAAGATTGAATGTTGCAACACCGCAAAGAGCTGGAAGTTAGCAGTGTTAAAATGCCAAAACATGCTTGGTTAATGTATGTTTTTTGTATTATATGTCGTCTGTTAGTCAACCTGAGAGAGAAGACCTGCTGTAAAATAGGGCTGACTGGAACATCTTATGCAAATAGCTTTTAAATTAATTTGTAAACCTGTACTTGGGTTTGAAAGTCATGAGGCAGCTGGTGCAAAGAAATGCTTATTTAAAAGCAGAGTATTCACTCTTCCTTTTGCAATATCAACATGGGAATAAACAACAAACATTCCATAGATTATAAGAAAGAACTGCCTGTGCAATCATAAATCTAATTAAACATAATTCTTAACAAAGCACCATTTCCATTTACCAAAGGATTGTCAGCTTATGAGATGCTTCTTCTCTGATGCTCACATCTTGGTGTAAAAATGTTGCACCTTATGTCCCTGGACCTGCTGCATTTTGCTTATTGCCATAGTAGGTCTACTTGGATGCAATCCCACTTACTCTCCACTTAGTCTTGGATCACTGGACAATGGCAATACTTATCTCAAGTTGGTGTTCATTGATCATAGCTCAGCATTCAATGCAATCATATCCTCTGTTCTAATCTATGAGTTCCAAAACCTGGTCCTCTGTACCTCCCTCTGCAACTGGATGCTTGACTTACTCACTGGAAGTCTACAGTCAGTGCAGATTGTAAGTACCATATCCTCACTGGCACACCTCAAGCATGCATGATTAACCCACTTCTCTGCTCCCTCTACACCCGTGACTGTGTGACTAGGCACAGCTCAAAAGCCATCTATGGATTTGCCAGTTGTTGGCATCTCATAAATTGGCAATCCTTTGGTAAATGGAAATGATGCTACACGAAGAAATACGTTTAGTTAAGCTTATGATTGTTG
Organism: Hypanus sabinus; assembly: GCF_030144855.1. Taxonomy (NCBI): domain Eukaryota; kingdom Metazoa; phylum Chordata; class Chondrichthyes; order Myliobatiformes; family Dasyatidae; genus Hypanus; species Hypanus sabinus. The sequence goes on along the minus strand of NC_082732.1, from coordinate 33,884,233 downwards.
GCAGAATTTAATGGTGCTGAGGAGGCATATGGGTTGAGTGGTGTCTCAACAACAACCTTGTACTCAATGTCAGTAAGACCAAGGAATTGATTTTGGACTTCTGGCAGGGTAAGTCGAGGGAACACGCCAGTCCTCTTAGAGGGATTAGCAGTGGAAAGGGTGAGCATTTTCAAGTTCCTGGGTGTTAACATCTCTGAAGATCTATCCTGGGTCCAACATATCGATGCAACTACAAAGAAGGCCTGACAGCGGCTGTATTTCACTAGGAGTTTGAGGAGACTTGGTGTACCATTGAAGACTCCCACAAATTTCTGTAGTTGTACCACGGAAAACATTCTAACTGGTTGCATCACCATCCAATATGGAGGGGCCACTGCACAGAGTTGGAAAAGCTGCAGGAAGTTTTAAACTCAATCAGCTTCATCATGGGCACAAGTCTCCCCAGCATCGAGGACAACTTCAAAATGTCATACCTCAAAAAGATGGCAGACATCATTAAGGACCTTCACCATTCAGGACATGCCCTCTTCTCATTGCTACCATCAAGGAGGGGGTACAAGAGCCTGAAAAGACACACTCAATGATTCAGCAACAGCTTCTTCCCCTCCACCATCAGATTTCTGAATGAACAATGAACCCATGAGCACTACTTCTCTATTTTTTTGCTCTATTCTTGCACTACTTACTTAATTTAATCTTATATACATGCGTCCTATTGTAATTTATAGCTTTTTAGTTATGTATTGCAATGTACTCTTGCCACAAAACTGCAAATTTCATGACACGTACTGGCGATATTAAATCTGATTCTGAAATGTGCAACCCCTAGACAGTGTTCTGGGACTGCGTCATCAGCCTTGTCCCCTACTATCAATGTAGTTTCAGTGAGACCTTCTCAATGGGAAATATAGAACAAGAATCTTCACAGAGATGTCCAATGACAACTTGCAGGTTCCAGATGCTGGCTTATAGTGCATAATGTTATTACAGCTCAAGGCATCAGAGTTCGGAGTTCAATTTCAGCATCATCTGTTCTCCCCATGACTGTGTGGAGTTCCTCTAGGTGTCCTGCTTTCCTCTCACAATCCAAGGATGGACTGATTGCTCAGTTAATTGGTCACTGCAACAATTTCCTGCGATTAGGCTGAAGTTACTTAGGTGGGCTCCTAGGCAGTGTAGCTCTTGGGCCGGAAAGGCCTGGTTTTGCACCGTACCTCTAAGCAAAAATTCTGTTGCGAGTCACATTGTGATTCGGTGATATTGAGTTGACAGAATTTTCAGGGGTTGAAACATCAGTTTAAGTACTGGTCTCTCATTGGAGGATAAATTATGCATCACAACTGAGTTGCAGAAGTTTATTAGGAACTATAGATTTAAACTTCAGATACTGGCTTTCCAGTCTCTTGACTATGTACTATTGCAGAAGATAAAGTGGTTTGGACAGCATTTGGGAGCAATTTTAATCTCACCGCCTGTTGAGAAACTGAAGAGTTTAAGAGAATGATGATTTTAAAACCCACCTGCATTTACTCCTCCTCAAAGTCAACAGCTATTATGTAGTGTAAAAGTGGCATTCCACCAGCACCGTAAATTTATTATCGAAGTACCTGAATGTCACCGCATACAACCCTGAGAGTGATTTTATTGTAAGCATTCACAGTAAATAGAAGAAATACAACAGGATCAATGAAAACCGCTCCCACCAGAACAGATAAACAATCAACGTGCAAAAGACAACTAACTGGCAAAAACAAAAAGAAAAGAAATAATTTTTAAAATTAAATAAATAAATAAGCCCATCAATATTGAGAACATGAGATGACGAGTCCTTGAAAATGAGTCCACTGGTTCATAGGTCCAAAGGAACATGGGAAACAGTTCAGTGATGGGGTGAGTGAAGTTATCAACTCTGGTTCAAGAGCCTGATGATTGAGGGGTAACAACTGTCCCTCAACCTAGTGGTGCGGGTCCTAATGTTCCTGCAGCACCAAGAAGAGAGCATGACCTGTGTGGTGGGGGGGGTCCTTGATGATGGATGCTGCTTTCCTACAACAGCGCTCCGTATAGATGTGTTCAAAGTTGGGGAGGGCTTTCCCCTTGGGCTGGGCTGTATCCACTACTTCTTGTAGGCATTTCCATTCAAGGGCATTGGTGTTAAAAGGCCAATATGCAACCAATTAATACACTGTCCACCACACATCTATAGAAGATGGTCAAAATTTTAAATGAATTGCCGAATCTTTGCAAACTTCTAAGAAAGTAAAGGCACTGTTGTGCTTTCTTTGTTATGGCACTTATGTGCAGGGCCCAGGACAGGTCCCCTGACATGATAACACCAAGGAATGTAAAGTTTCTGACACTCTCCACTTCTGATCCCCTGATGAGGACTGGCTCATAGACATCTGTTTTCCTCCACCTGAAGGAGTTCTTGTGGCGCCATTTGATCAGATTTTCAATCTCCCTCTTACGTGCTGATTCATCACCGCCTTTGATCTGGCTAACGACAGTGGTGTCATCAGCAAACTTAAATATGGTTTTGGAGCTGTGCTTAGCCTTACAGACATTAGTATTAAATGACTAGAGCAGGGGGCTAAGCACACAGCCCTGTGATGCACCTGTGCTGATGGAGATTGTGGGGGAGATATTGTTGCCAATTCGAACTGACTGGGGTCAGCAAGAGAAGAAATCAAGGATCCAGTTGCACAAGGAGGTTTGGACACCTAGATCTTGGAACTTATTGATTAGTTTTGAGGGGATGATAATATTGAATGCTGAGCTGCAGTCAGTGGAGAGCATCTTGATGTAAGCATCTTCATTATCCAGATATTCCAAGGTTGAGTGAAGGGCCAAAAAAAATGGCATTTGCTGTTGACCTGTTGTAACAGTAGGCAAATTGTGGTGCATCCAAGTCAGTTTTCAGGCAGGAGTTGATATGTTTCATCGCCAACCTCTCAAAACACTTCATCACAGTGGATATAAGCCAATTGGATAGTCATTGAGGCAGGTTACCATGTTCCTTTTATGCACTGGTATAATTGAAGTCTGTTTGAAGCAGGTGGGTACCTTAGATTGCAAAAGCAAGAGGTTAAAGCTATTGGTGAACACTTCAGCCCGTTGATCAGCACAGGTCTTTAGGACTTGGCCAGGTACTCCATCTGGCTAGATGCTCTCTGTGGGTTTGGCTTCTTGAGGGATGCCCCAAAGACTGAAATCACCCTGATAATCAGGGACTATGGCAGTTCGTGAAGGTGCCTCATATTTTGATGGTCAAAGCAAGAGTAAAAGGCATTGAGCTCATCTGGGATTCCAGCCAACAAATTCTGTTAAAAAATCTTTTGTTTTCTGCTGGGATTTGTAGACCTCATAGAATCCATAATGGATCATTGGAGTTATGTTTTTATTTATCTGCCATTTCTATGTTAATATCAGGACACACGGAGTATTTTGTAAACCATGGCTGCAGATTGGTAGCATCACTGCCCTACTAATAAAACAACTGGTGTAAAACTAAGTGTAAACACAAGAGATCGTGCAGATGCTGGAAATCTAGAGGAACACAGTGCTGGAGGAATTCAGCAGGACAGGCCGCATCAATGGAGAGGCACGAATAGTCAACCTTTTGGGTTGAGACCCATCAGGTTGCTGGGTTCCTGCTGAGCTCCTCCACCATTTTGTGTGTGTAAAACTAAATGTGTCCATTAGGGCAAACAATTCCACTATTTAACCAGTGAATAACTGGTTAAGTGCAATAGACCATATGACAAAGGAGCACAATTTAGGCCATTTGGCCCATCAAGTCTGCTCCGTCATTCAATCACGGTTGATCCTTTTTCTCCCCTCCTATAAGACCATCAGATATAGGAGCAGAATAAAGCCACTTGGCACATCAAGTCTGCTCTGCCATTTCATCAAGGCTGATCCATTTCCCTTTCAGCCCCAATCTCCTGCTTTCTCCCCATACCCTTTCATGCACTGACCAATCAAGAATCTATCAACCTCCATCTTAAATACACCCAATGATTTAGACTTCACAACCACCTATGGCAATGAATTCCATAAGTTCAGCAATCTCTAGCTAAAAAACTTCCTCCTGATCTCCATTCTAAATGGACAAACCCCCTGGCTGTAGATGCAGTGATTGCTAATTTGGCTAGGCAGCTGGGGGCATTTTTATCCATCACCAAGTACATGAATTTGATATCAGAGCACAAGGGAAAATCCATGGATGGAAATTCAGATGAATGGCAAGGGCAGAAAATGCCGGAAATATAGGAGCAGAAGAACATATGTCCTGAGATCCAACTTTTGCTGAGTCTTTTGTTTTGCATTAGGTCGAACTGTAAGACTTGCATAAAACGTTGCAGAATCTGGGCTTGTGATTTCGAAAATGGCCATGTCACCTTGCTTCTCTCCACAATACAATGCTCCTTTCATTTACGCAAGAGATTCTGAAGATGCTGGAAATCCACACACAAAATGCTGGAGGAACTCAGCAGGTCAGGCAGCATCTACAGAAGAGGAATAAAGAGCCGATGTTTTGGGCCAGGACCCTTCATCGGTCAGGGCCTCAGCTCTTCATTCCTCTTCATGGACTTCCAGCATCTGTAGAGTTTCTCATGTTTACGTTCTGTGTGTGTGTTGCTCCTTCCATTTAAATTTGATATAGAATAAAGAGTAATTCAGCATTGGAAAGTAGAAACCGTTGGGAACACCCTTCCATCAAGCACCACAGAGGAGAAAGTTAACTCTACAGGTCTTGCACTTAATACTTGATGTTCCCCAGACACAGCTTACTTATGACATGTCCACCTTGATCCAGCTCCATTCTCTGGGCATTTGGCCTGCCCACTCACCTCCTACTACTGCTCTCCTCCATAACCACGTCTTCAGCTGCCCTCCCACATCCAGCCCAGCTCCAGAATTCCTTCCTAAGCCCACCTATTTCCATTACCTTTTTAATGAGACTCTTTAAAACCCAACAGCAATCTCCAGGTCTTTTCTCAGCTGGGCTATTGTGTTCCTAATGCCTCTGCTAATCGTTCTTTTAAGGGAACGAAACGCGACTGTAAGCAGTGCTTCTGTGAACCGGCTCATTTGCGGGGTTTCTAAATCACTACTCACAGGATATTACATTGGGACTTTGCAAACGTGCGCTACTTTGAATAGAACCTGCGATTTGAAAATTATGAAAATCCATAGGAAAGCATCCCCGAGGATTCCAAACCTATTAAGACTTCGTCACAGGGAATTGTATTATTTGTGTAAGATTTAAGGGGGAGAGGGAACCTGATTTCACGCTGGAATGTGCTGCCAAAAACAGAACTCGTCAACAAGGCAGCCCAGTAAAGCAATTTAAAGCGGCGGAGTGCTGGCGTCCCAGAGCTACCGTCACTCGAACTTTATTCGGGTAAGGCTCTTGGTTGTAGTCAGCTCAGCCACGCCTGTAAGCAAGCGGGTACCTTCTTTCTCACCATGGGTTCCAGTGCGCGGGCGATTGACGGCAGTGTCTTGCGGAATAATAGGTGTTGCCCGGCAGTCTGTGATGAAGGTGAATTTCTAGTGAGAGCGGTCTGGGGGAGTGGGAACCGGGGTGGAATGAAAGGGACGTAATTCCGTCAGTAACCACCAGCCGAAAACTTGTTGTGGGGAGTTTCTTATAAAAACTTGGTATGAAGGTCAGCCACTCATTAACTTAGCAAGGTCTTAAACGGCTTAGAATGGGCGAACAGCTGTAATCAAAAGACGGAAAGGGATATTGAACTTCCGCGCGTTAAGAACTTTCAGGATAACGCCATCAATAGTAACTAATAGCTTCAAAGGGTTAATTTGATATCAGTTAGCGGTTATTGTCTCCATCGTTTTGACATCATCTGAATCCCTGAGTCTCAGTAATTCCGTGGCCGAACACACGACAGCAAATATGTTGCCCCGTAATAAATCCCGGACAACAAACGCACTTGCAAACGTACGTTAATCGTCACTTTATATCCCTCGGCCAGACGACAAGGAGTCGATGTAATCCAGTGACAATGATGAATGTAACATCTGCTGGAAAACTGCGGAGGATCTGGGTGCTCCTCAGAAGTGAGGGTTCTCGAAGGCCAGCCAGCTGGAAGCTATGAATGGGTCTGTGTGCGAGGTAGCTGTCAGCTCCGAATGATTGATAACTGAGAACTATAAAGATCAGAGCCTTCAAATTCACACTGCACATCCAGAGGGCCTGAGACCACGACATCATACTTTAATATTCAGTCAAACAGACTTTTAAAGTGCTTATTCAACGAGGGGAAATCTTGGTCTTGAATTACCAACATTTGCTTAAATTGCATTACAGCTAAAATGATTCCCTAGCCAAAAAAAAAGCGTCTGGACTTTCTGGTCTAGTTTGTGTTGTGAGTCACTCGCAATTTGCATTTTAATCAAGTGATTTTAAACCAAGACGTTTTGAAACGCATCTTCTTGATGACCCATGTAAAGTTTCCAACATCTCAAAACGTTTAATATTCTCATATCTGCATTAAATAACTCTGAGGTGACTGTGGGCGCTTTGCGTTGTTAGTACTATATGAATGCAAGTTGCTCTTGTGAATCAGGTCCACTTCAATAGTAATTCAGTTACAGGTTTTGCTGAGCCTATCAGTAGGAGATTGAGCGGAAGGCAGGATCCGAACAATCCCATGTACTAAAAATATCTGGAATGGATAAGCACCCCTTAAGTAGAAATAAGTGGTCAAGTAAGGTGCATAGACCATGGAACTTTTTGCCAATGTCCCTACAGATAATCTGCCAGATCATTAGAATCTGTAGTTGTTGATTTATTCATGTGTGTTTTCAGCTGTGACAACAGTGCTTTCCATTGGGGGCTGCATTTCAGTGGATAAAAACAGGAGTTCCATAGACTATTAGTGTATGGGGAATTCCCGGTGGATATTAATGTTTCCAAACAAAAATCCCCAGTTTGCACCAGTATTTGCAAGAAATCTAGGAGAGTGTGCAGGTTTCCAGGGGATTCCCCCCCCCCAGAAAGATTTAAATATAGTTTTCATCTCGACTCTAGAGCAATGATGGCTTTTAATTCACAAAGGTCCGCATTGGTTTTCTCTTTGAAGTGCTATGGAACGTTCATGATGTTTTAAGGCAGCAACTCACCACAAGGAACAGAATGGGAATTGCAGTCTCTGACGGTATTTTTATGAACTGAGTATATAGTGCAGTAGGGTTTTCATATACTATTGCACCAAGCACTGCTGTTCTCTGAGAGTTTCTGCCTGCAATGAAGGAAGTTCTGGTTACAGCTCCACCTCTGTTCAAAGTTCAAAGTAAATTTTATTATCAGAGTACATATGTCACCATGTACAACCCTGAGATTCTTTTTACTGCGGGCATACTTTGCAACCTACAGGATAGTAATTATAGCAGGACCAGTGGAAGACCACGTCAAGCGTGGAAGACAACAAACTGTGCAAGTATGAATATAAATAAATGGCAATAAATGACAAGACTATGAAGTAACAAGATAAAGAGTCCTCCAAGTGTGATCATTAGTTGTGGAAAAATCTCGATAGATGAGTGCAGAACCTTTCGTTCAAGAGCCTGATAGCTGAGGGGTAGTAACCATTCTTGAACCTGGTGGCCCTCGTACCTTCTGCCTGATGGTGGCGAGGATCTTCGATGATGGATTCTGCTTTCTAGCATTTCACGTAGATGTGCTCAGTCGTTGGGGGGGGAGGCTTTACCCACGATGTACTGTTATGTTGGGTTTATTTGCTCATGGAAGCAGATTTATAAAGAAAACTATGTCAGTGTTTGAGGGAATAGCAGAACAGTGTTTGTGCATGAGGGGAACAGAGGGCATACTTAGAATGGACCAATGTGAAGGGGAGGTAGTGGAAGTGCCAGATGCATCAGTGACTTCAATAAATGTGTTTGGACTCAGCTATTTCTCCTGCAGTGGAAAGTATAAGTTGTTCCTTGGGCTGACCAACATTGTTGAAACTCCCGGAGATAACACAGAACAGGGTGAGAAGTGAAAGATGATGTATTTTTGCTGGCAGTAAGTTGGTGAGGCTCTTCAGTATAGGAACTACAGATGAGCCGCCTCAATGGGCTACACTGAAAGCCTGAAGGTATTGTGTAATTTGATTTTGTTGGCGATTTTTGAGGGCTGCAAGTTTGGCATATTCAGGGTCTAGAGAAAGCAGTTGGCATATATTTGGCCATGCTAAAATCTATAGCAAATGGGAGCAATCTCTAGATGACATTGACCATTCCATAATCACTGAGTGTGCAGCCTGGTTAATGACAAAATTATGGAAAAACTATTTAAGGTGTAGATACTACATTTTATGGAGCCAGCAGGTTGGCACCCATGTGAAATGTTGCTGAAGAGGATGAGGGAGATTTGGATGAAATTCTAGATTGTATACGTTAAGCAACTGAAAAAGGTGATATAATAATGACATCTTCTTTATTGATGGAACTGGGTCGTGTGGAGTGAAAAAACAACGGTGGTGGGACATTTGTCAGTGATAATAATTTGAAGGGGGTAAGTGCAACTGAAATGAAGAGCTGTCACGGGGTGAGGGTGGGGGGGCATATGACATACAACACAGACAGGAATTCTGCAGACACACAGGGCAACTACAAGAATTAATGGTGTATTTCCTGCCGTAGAAACAGACGCACAGCACTATATTGATCATAAGACCATAGTTACAACAAATAACCATCTATTCAAGCAAAAAATTGTTCCACAGTTTCACCCTGTTGAGGCGTTGCACTTCTCAGGAAATGGTTAATGTAACATCGAGAGTGAGAGAATGCAGGGAAATCTGCCAGTGATTGTGGTCTTTTGCTTGAAATTACTTAAACGGATGAGACAGTACTAGGTAGTGAACATTGCATTGACTCAGCACCTGAAGGCCTTGAGAACCTTTAACTGCAGTAAGACAATCTCTTCGTCAGTTCTTGCAGTGGTACTGTTGACCATAATACTCAGACTTACAAATGCTTGTGATTTAATCCCATTTAATATTGGGTAGTGCTGGTACTTTATGCCCGTAAAGTAGATTGGAGGAGAAGTTGGTTAGACAAGGGTGTCAATATTACTCCCTTCGCAGCTTGCCTCATAAAATCCTACAAATACAAAGATGAACAAGCCAACATCATTGTCCCCTCCCATGTAAAAATCCTGTATTGAAGACCTAGTTATACCTGTGCTGGGCAGGCAACATTAATCAAATGCCTGATACAAACCCTCTTTGAGCACTGCTATGGGAAGAGATTACCAGGGATTGAAGAGGAAAAGATTCAAGGATGTTCTCAAAGCCTCCGTGAAGAAACGCAATTTTCCCACTGGCTCCTAAAAATCTCCAGACAATTATAAATGGAAAATCAATGATACTGAGAAGTTTGATGCTGCTGCAGAAAGTCAGGAGGAACAAACCATTCAAAATCTATCCCCCCATCCACCCTTCAGCTGTTATCTGCAGAAGAATCTGCAGTTCCCATGTTGACCTCATGAGTCACATCAGAACCCATAAATTGGAGAGGAAGTCAGTTATCCCCAATCTTGAGGAAATACCTAGGTTTAAAAAAAAACAGAATATGCTTAAAACAGAACCATTAATAGTGAGCAGTATCTGCTGCCAACTTTGCAAAGATTAATTGTGAATTTGTATGCTGTCAGTATTTTAGCCAGCTTGAATTCTGTCATGCCTTCACCTCGTTAAATGTGGACTCCAGAAGTTAGAACCACCTGACAATTAAAACACAAAAGAGATTGCTTACCTGAACCAAGCTACTGCCGGAGCTCAGTAAGCCCGATGGATTTTTCATTTGGTGACATTCAGAATGCTGCAAAAGATTCTGAGATTTCTATGCAATCAGGATGATACGCTTATTACCATAAACAGGGGAACATCTGAGGGTGCTTGGAGAAGCTCAAAAGAACGAAGTCTGAGGGAAATGGAACAAGTGTATGCTCAGGCAATCAGATCACTGACTTGAAGGAATCAGCAAGATTAAGCAGAGAAGGTGGTGTCTGCAAGGCCATCAACATGGCTGAGCTTGAGTCCTTCCTTGAAATGCTTCAGTACTTCTCAAAGTCTCTATCAAGTTTGACCAACTCATTGAGTCATAGGATGTTGCACAGGGGGCAGCTCTGTCTTTGTTATAAAGCATGTGTGCTTCTGGACCCTCAGCTCCACTGAGAACGGTAGCGTAGTGGTTAGCACAACCAGCGGCCCAGATTCATTTCCCACCGGTGGCCATAAGGACTTCTTACACATTCTCCCTGTGACCACATGGTGCTCCAGTTTCCTCCCACAATTCAAAGATGTAATGGTTAGTAGGTTAATTGGTCATTGTAAGTTATCCAATGCTAGGGTAGTACTGGGGCGGGGGGGGGGGGGCGTCACCGGGTGAAGCAGTTCAAAGGGCCAGAAGGACCTACCCTAAGCTGTATCTCAATAAATAAATACATCAATCTACTCCCAGATCAAGGAAGAGGCTCCAACTATCATTTTGGGGGTTACTATATTTCAGATGTTTTTTGGTCAGCAGCATTTCCACTCTTGTCATGAAGCATAATCTATTGATTACAGCTTTTGGATTAGAGACAATCATCCTTATGTGACCAGAACAATGGGCCTTCCTTCTATCACAACTGGGTACTTCATGGCAAACCAGAATTCTCAAAAAGATGTGCTGAAGTGTTTGCCTCAGAGCTACACAATCATTAACGTAGAAGAGGACAATTTTCAGTTGCAAGTGGTTGATGTTTTTGGTAGCAGTTAAAAAGATTGTCAGATCTATTTGTTTAAATATTCCTTTGAAGTAGGTGTATGGATAGTCCTTGTTTAAGTTAAATAAAGGATTCGTTTATTCAGTCTGCGCCATGTCGTATGTCGTGGACCTCGACCGTGATTGATCTTGGCAAATTTTTCTCCAAAAGTGCCTTCTTCTGGACAGTGTCTTTACAAGACGGGTGACCCCAGGCATTACTAATCCTCTTCAGAGTTTGTCCGCCTGGCGTCATTGGTCGCATAACCAGAACTTGTGATATACACCAGCTGCTCATATGACCATTCACCACCCGCTCCGAGAAACGTGACCCTGATCAGGGGTCCGGCGGGGGGGGGGGGGGGATTGCTGCACCTTGCCCAAGGTGACCTGCGGGATAGTGGAGGGCAGGAGCACCTTACACCTCCTTTGGTAGAGACATATCTCCATCCGGCCAACCGAAATAAAGAATAAGGATGGTAATTAGAAGTAAGACTCACAGGTTCCTGACTCCACTCCAGCCAAACACCATCTATTGATATTTCAAGTACAAAGCACCAAGTGCCGACCAATTCATGATTGATAAATAGGATTCATGGGGTGCCACAGAAGAGAACAGTGGAGGAAGGTACAGTGTTTATCTGCAGTCCCGGTAATACATGGCTGACCTTATGAGTGCACAGACCTATAGATCGGAAATTAGCAGATTACAAGCACGAGGTGTGGGGATCAATTAATAAGTGAACGTGATACCCAAAAAGACAATGCAGGAGAATGGGGTTGAGAGGGAAAGTAAATCAGCCATGATTGAATGGTGGAGCAGACTTGCTGGGCCAAGTTCTGCTCCAATGTTTGATGGTCTTAAAAGATAGTGATCAAGTACGTAGATGTGAGCTAACAGGATGTTTGCTGTGATGGGGCCATCATACATGTCAGGAAGCACATGAAACCATGACTAACTTATGACAGACTTAGTTATGAAACCATGCTATGACAAACATCCTGCAAAAGGAGCTCATCTACAAGGGAGCATGTGCCTGGGATAGATACTTCTTTTGAGGAGATCTCAGAGGTTAGGGATTCAAGCACTTCAAATGGTTCTGTAACTATGTATGGAGATGTAAGTTTTCAACCTATTGTACAATACACACAGATACAGGCTTCCTGGTCCATTATATCCACACAAACCACTAAGCAAGTATCTGCTTCAACCTAGCTTTCATCCAATATCACCATTAATGTTCCAACCCCCACCCCCACCCCCACCAATTCCCCATCTCTCATGGGAGTGCAAATTAACCAACTAACCAACATGTATTTGGAAGCAGGAGGGAAACCAGTGCACCTGCTGGAGATCCAGGAAGTCAAGAGGAGAACTTGCAAAGTCGAAACAGGCAGCGCTGGAGGTCATGAATGAACCTCAGTCTCTGGAGCTGCAAAGCAGCAGCACCAAACCTTGCACCCCCTTGCTCCCAGTCTACATCTATTTACCTAGTTATGCATTCCTGCCACTACCTGAAAGGAGTTTGTACAGTCTCCCCGCTTCCTCTGGGTGCTCCAGTTTCCTCCCACAGTCCAAAGGCATACCGGTTGGTAGATTGTAAATTGTCCCTGTGATTTGACAAGGACTAAATCGGGGGATTTGCAGGGTGGAGAGACTTGAAGGCCCAGAAGGGCCTATTCCGTGCTGTATCTCAATAAGTAAGTAAATAAATAAATAAAGTAAATGTATAGATGTTGCTACAGGAATGAGAAGATCGTTTCCTTGCTATTGAGGTAAACTATAGCCATGGAAAATTCTCTTGTTCTGCTTTAAAATACCACCAAAGGATCTTTCGCACCCTTTTGAAAGAGCAGTTAGGGCACGGTTTAACTTCACATCTAATGGACAGCATCCCTGAGGTTCTGTGCTGGGGTGTCAGCCTAAACCTATGGGCTTAAGGCAAGAGTGGGAGGTACATTCAAGAGTAATGCCAGTTAGCAGAGAGTGGAGCTGATGTGGCTAAAGTTTCTGCTACCTGTAATAGGGAATGTAGAAATGCAAAACCAACCCAAGTTAGAAAGGCAAAGAACATAATCAGGCTGCAGATTTAAAATGGATGGATCTGTAAGTATCTAATTAAGGAAAAAGGTTTTGAATTCAGTGTACTGTGGCTTGAATATGATGAAATGTGATGAAATCACTAAATATGATAAGGATAGGTGAAAACTTCAGAAAATGGAGGGTGGGTCTTCTTCTTGGTATAAAATGGAAAGGCACCTGTCTTAGTGATCTTAGTGGCATGTGAGGTGAGAACTTAGCAAATGCTAACATGGTTAAAGTTGAACGGAAAAGACCAAGGCAACACACACAAGATGCCAGAGGAATTCAGCAGGTCAGGAAGCATCCATGGAAATGAACAGTCAACGTTTCGGGCTGAGGCCCTTCCTCAGGTCTGGAAAGGAAGGGGAAAAATGTCAGAATAAAAAGGTGTGGGGAGAGCAAGGAGAACTAGCTAGAAAGTGACAGGTGAGGCCAGGTTGATAGAAAAGATAAAGGGCTGGAGAGGAAGGAATCTGATAAGAGAGGAGAGTGACCATTGGAGAAAGGGAAGAAGGACGTGCATCATGATAGGCAGATGAGAAGGGGTAAGAGATTAGAGTGGAGGATAGAGGGGAGGATTATTCTTTGATCAGAAGGAGAAATTGATGTTCGTGTCATCGGGTTGGAAACCACCCAAACAGAATATAAGGTGCTGCACCTCCACCCTGAGGGTGGCCTCGTAGCTTAAGATGGACTGATGTCAGAATGGGAATGGGAATCAGAACTGAAATGTTTGGCCATTGGGAATTTCTGCTCTAGGCAGATGGAGCGGAGGTGCTCGGTGAAGTGGTGCACCAATTTACAATGGCCCTCACCCATGTAGAGGAAGCCGCATTGGGACCACTGTTGCCTCACCTGTAAGGACTGTTTGGGGTCCTGAATGGAGGTGAGTGAGGAGGTGTATGGGCAGTTGTAGCATTTGGGCTGCTTCAGGGGTAAGTGCCGGGAGGGAGATGAGTGGGGAGGGATGAATGGACAAGAGAATCATGGAGGGAGTGAAAAGCGGAGGCGGTGGTGGGGGGGGGGAGGTAAATATCCTTGGTAGGATGGTAGGATCCCTTTAGAGATGGCAGAAGTTGCAGAGAATAATGCAGAGGCTCATGTGGTGGTAAGTAAGCTCAAAATGAACTCTATCACTGTTAAGGCAGCACGAAGATGGGGTGACCGTGGATGTCCAGGAAATGGAGAAGGTGCAGGTGAGGGCAGCATCAATGGTGGAGGAAGCAAAACCCTGTTCTTTGAAGGAGGAGGACACCTCTGATATCCTGGAAAGGAAAACATCATCCTGGGAACAGACACGGAAAAGACAGAGAAAAAGGAAAAGCATTATTACGGAAACAGGGAGGGAAGAGGTATAGTCTAGATAACTGTGGTAATTGGGAGGTTTTATAAAAGATGTCACTTGACAATTTGTCTCCAGAGATGGAGCCAGAGAGATCAAGCAAGAGGAGTGAGGTGTCTTTAAAAGACCAAGCTGGAAGTCAGAACAGATGAATAGGAGGGACAAATGTTTCTCTGTGCAAAAAGAACAAGCAATTCCATCACTCTTATAATACTCTCCTTAGCATGCATGGTCTCAAAGTATCAGAACATGATCTCATGTGTAACATGACATAAAGTGGCATCTGTTTCTCATAAGCTTCTATATAGCAGAGTAAATGCATGCAGTGTCTCATCTGCTACTGATCAAAGAATAACAAGATACCAACTTTGATGCATTCACACCGAACATGCAAAATTGTATCTTAAGAACCACTGTACATCACCATATTACTGATTACCCTTATAACAAGGAAAATACAGAACGTGCGTGAGAGACGACAAGAGTATTTAAAAATCAGCAGCTTAAAAAGCCGAGACGTTATTTGCCACAAAATGCAACTTTTTATTACATAATACTTTTACTTTGGGGAATGTTAAATTTGTACCACAATTATTTTTACTATTTTCTTTGTGCAGAGTCCATGCATATAATTTCACAATTCTGAGAATCGCCAGCAAATACTGACATACCCTACATAGGGAGCCTGTCCAAATATTACTGCACACGTGCCGGTCCTTTGCAAAAGGTGATGTGCTCCTCGAGACTCTGCAGAAATATTGGCATTCTTCCAGGAATCCTTTGCAAATCTTAACACATCTCTAGGGCCCTCTGATCAGAAAACAATATGAGCTACTTCAACGTAGCAACAGTGCACCGACAAAATTAATGTGTTGAAAGTCAATAATCACACACAAAAAAACAGAACACCATATTCCGAGAATGAGTTCACTGCAGGCAAAATCCCAAACCTTAGAAAGAGAGAAATGTGATTATCTTGAGAATCGACTGAAATTGCTAATTTAATAACTTAACCGTACCAACAACTATTTCAACAACTTACTCAAAGGGACTTCAATGTGATTCATAGTTATTAATTTTACTATCAAAAATTCTTGAGTAATTCCACTTCCTCGATTTTAACCTGCCTTAAGCTTCTGCCGGGGGAGAAAATCTCGTCACATCCTTCGAATACTGCTATTTCTCACATAAGCTATTTTCCCTTCTTATTGTGGACAGGGAAGGCCAATTAGTAGCCAGTTATTCCGACTCTTCTCCTCTGGGTTATTGCCAGCAAGAACTGGACTGTGTCCACCTAGAGATGATTTCAATAGAGACTTTACTAGTTGGCAGAGAGAGAAGAGCAATCTCAGTCATTGTAATGAGCTGAATCCAAATGCGGACATAAAACCAGAGTTTTGCTTCTCAACCCAATCTCGTTGGAGAAATACATTCAAATAAGTGTCTGAGTAAAATAATCTTTCATCATTCTAAGTATTCTGTGCTTCGGGGAATTTCTTGAGAATATCCATCTTGAGCAATGAGAGACACTGGTGTCAGTAATGTTCAACTGTTCCACAATACACTCCGTGGCACTTTCCTGGCAATTCTCCTAGCCAATTCACTATTAAACAAATCCTCAGGTTTGTCAATGGTTGAGACTGTTCAACTGGCTGGCATCCGATGAAGTTTCTGGGATTTGTTATGTGTGGTGTGTTTTCCAGTTCTTCAGTGTCCCTTTTTGACTTCCTGAATCCCATCCCCCCCCCAACCAAGAACACAAGTAGGGCTGATTGATCTGAGCCCATGCCACTTAGAAGGTGTGAGAACTTGGTCCCTTGACCTCTTTCCTTTCTTTCCCTTCCTTTCCTACTTTCTGGCTTTCCTCACATTATGCAGTGGGTGAGTTTTAACTGACCCCATGTTTTATTTATTTCTTGAGGCCCTTCTGGCCCTTCAAGCCATGCTGCCCAGTGACCCCCTGATTTAATCCTTGCCTAATCACAGGAGAATTGACAATGATCAACTAACTTACCAACCAGTACATCTTTGGAGGAAACTGGAACAGTTGGAGGAAATCCAGGCAGACACAGGGAGAATAATCAAATTCCTACAGGCAGGAGCAGGCATTGAACCTGGGTCGCTGGTGATGTAAAGCTTTGTGCTAACCACTACAATGCTGTGCTGCGTTACCATTATTGTCTCAGTATACAGTGGTAGCACAAAGACCCTTTGAATATTTTTCTCTTTATGAAATGTGAACAATCCATTCCCAAATAGAGCTGGACTCCTGTGGCTCCCCCCCCCCCCACTTGTTGAAATTCCAAACAACAGTATCAGCTCTCTATAAATAAACAGTGCAACATTACATAATGCAATTTGAATTTGCATACAGTTACAGGATTTACTTGTTTGTAAACCAACAAATACAAACAAAATGTAGAAATTCTTAGACTGCCTTGGTTTCTGGGAGTCCACTTTGAAAATCTATTTCCCAGTGACTATCATATCACTCCATAATAATAAAAAAAGAAATCAAAATAACTTTCCACAAATTAAATTTTATTTTAATTTTATTTAGAGAGATGCAGCACAGTAGGGGGTCCTTCAGGCCCAATAAGCCTGTGTTGCCCTGTTACACCAGTGTGACCAATTAACCTGCTAATGTGTCTTTGGAATGTGGGAGGAAACCGGAGCACCCAGAGGAAACCCACATGGTCACGGGGAGAACATACAAACTCCTTAGAGGCAGCAACAGGAATTGAACCTGGGTCGCTGATACTGTAACAGCGTTACGTTAACCGCGAGGCTACCATGCCACCCGTGATCCCCTTCTTCAAGCATATCCCTAAACTGAGACGACAAACGGGAAATGTTGAAACTAGAAAATCAGAGGTAATTTTTCTAATTCAGGAGTAACAGGTAACGTTTCAGGACAACAGCACTTCGTCAGACACGTTAATTCTGCTTTTTTCTCACAGACTCTTTTTCATTTGTTTATTTGTTGAAATGCAGTGCAGTATAGGCCCTTCTGGCCCTTTGAGCTGCACTGCCCAGCGATCCCCCAATTTAACCCGAGCCTAATCACGGGACGAGTTACAATGACCGATTAACTGGTACGTCATTGGAAATGGAGCACCCGAAGGAAACCCATGCAGTCGCGGGGGAGGACGTACAAACGTATTTACAGGCACCGACGGGAATTGAACCTGGGCTGCGGGTATTGTAAAGCGTTGTGCTAACCACTACGCTACCGTGCCGCCCTGCCTGACATGTTGAGTTTTCCAGCTTTTTCTGTTTTTTTTTAAATTTCAGAATTCTTGAATAGGTAAGAAAACTGGGATATGATTCCACTACGTCGGCGTGGCAGAGTCCTAATCTCAGCCACAGCTTTGTCCGCAGCAGCGACCCAAATTTGGAAAAACAAAGAAACCCATTTCTCTAGCGTCTTATCAGATTCTCTGATCCCAAGCTGCTTTCTTGTCATTAAATTAAGCTTTGAAGTGCTGTGAGCAGTTGTAATGTGCAGAAAAATGAAGTGGTCATTTTAAATGAAGTAAAGCCTCCCACAGTAATTTCACTATGTGGTTACTACCTTCCTGTTGGTCAGGGCTCAGAGAGCAACAGTCCTCCAGCCACTGTACCATGGACTAAATACAAGCATAATATTCTAAAGAGAGCAGAAATCAAACAACAGAATTGCAAAATCAACCAAGTTAGGTCCTAATTGCAACTTAGCACTTACTTTCTCTAACTTCACTGATGGCAAGCTTTGCATAAAAAAAAACTGTTTCATTTCTGTGATTAAGTCTTCTTTTGCAGTGCTAGGGGTTCTTAGTACATTGAAGCAATCTCTCAATAACGTACAATATGATCACAATGTGAGGATTAAATACAAAAAAAAACAGCATTAATGTCCAACACAGTGGCTCATTGTTTCCCAATGAATTGGTTTTGAAGATTTCCTCATGACTTAGTTACCACTGGTTTGTTCCATGAAAGATCACATGAATAGTTTGAGTTCGTACATCCAAGTGATTTCTTTGTGAAGAACCTAATCGTTTTAAATCCACTACTTACTTATTAAGGCTGCTTCACATTGAAGCTGTGAATGTATTTATTTTCAACATTTAGCGTTCATGTAATTCAGAAAGTGGGAGTCTCCACAGTCTGAATCAGAAAGCAAAGAATGAATAAGCCACTTCCTTTCTCATTGACAAATAACCTACTCATAATCTCAACCCTTACTGCACTATTATCAAGGGCTCCCCAACCACAAGACATGGAAGCAGTGATATTTGCATGAACTTCATTAATTTGTAGCCTGCTAATCACATCTTGAGGTGTGTGTGGTGGAGAGGCTGCACCAGAGCCTGGTATGGAAACACCAACGCCATTGGACAGTAATTCCTACAAAAAGTAGGGGATTTGGCCCAGTACGTCAAGGGCAAAGCCCTCCCCACCACTGGGCACATCTACATGAAACACTGTCATCACTGATCATCAGGAACCCCACCAACCAGGTCATGTTCTCTTTTCGCTGCTGCCATCAGGTAGAAGAACCTCAGGACTACCTCCACTAGAACAGTTACTACCCCTCAACCATCAGACTCTTGAACAAAAGGGGATAACTTTACTCAGCTTCACTTGCCCCATCAGTGAAATGGTCCCGCAATCAATGGGCTCACTTTCAAGGACTCTTCATCTCATGTTCTCATTATTTAATGTGACTAATTTATACTTGCTTTATTACTGTTTGTTGTCTTCAGCACTCTAGTTGAATGCCCTAGTGGAGCAGTCTTTCACTGATCCTGTTGTAGTTACTATTCTGTAGATTTGTCGAGTATGCCCACAAGAAAATGAATGGTGACGTATACGTGCTTTAAGAATGAAATAGCCATATAACAATCACAGCACGGAAACAGACCATCTTGGCCCTCCTAGTCCGTGCCGAACTCTTAATCTCACCTAGTCCCACCTACCCGCACTCAGCCCATAACCCTCCACTCCTTTCCTGTCCATATACCTATCCAATTTTACCTTAAATGACACAACTGAACTGGCCTCTACTACTTCTACAGGAAGCTCATTCCACACAGCTATCACTCTCTGAGTAAAGAAATACCCCCTCGTGTTTCCCTTAAACTTCTGCCCCCTAACTCTCAAATCATGTCCTCTCGTTTGAATCTCCCCTACTCTCAATGGAAACAGCCTATTCACGTCAACTCTATCTATCCCTCTCAAAATTTTAAATACCTCGATCAAATCCCCCCTCAACCTTCTACGCTCCATTGAATAGAGACCTAACTTGTTCAACCTTTCTCTGTAACTTAAGTGCTGAAACCCAGGTAACATCCTAGTAAATCGTCTCTGTACTCTCTCTAATTTATTGATACCTTTCCTATAATTCAGTGACCAGAACTGCACACAATATTCCAAATTTGGCCTTACCAATGCCTTGTACAATTTTAACATTACATCCCAACTTCTGTACTCAATGCTTTGATTTATAAAGGCCAGCGTTCCAAAAGCCTTCTTCACCACCCTATTTATATGAGACTCCACCTTCAGGGAACTATGCACTGTTATTCCTAGATCTCTCTGTTCCTCTGCATTCCTCAATGCCCTACCATTTACCCTGTATGTTCTATTTGGATTATTCTTGCCAAAATGTAGAACCTCACACTTCTCAGCATTAAACTCCATCTGCCAACGTTCAGCCCATTCTTCTAACCGGCATAAATCTCCCTGCAAGCTTTGAAAACCCACCTCATTATCCACAAAACCTCCTACCTTAGTATCATCGGCATACTTACTAATCCAATTTACCACCCCATCATCCAGAGCATTTATGTATATTACAAACAACATTGGGCCCAAAACAGATCCCTCAGGCACCCCGCTAGTCACCTGCCTCCATCCTGATAAACAATTATCCACCACTACTCTCTGGCATCTCCCATCTAGCCACTGTTGAATCCATTTTATTACTCCAGCATTAATACCTAACGACTGAACCTTCTTAACTAACCTTCTATGTGGAACTTTGTCAAAGGCTTTGCTGAAGTCCATATAGACTACATCCACTGCCTTACCCTCGTCAACATTCCTCGTAACTTCTTCAAAAAATTCAATAAGGTTTGTCAAACATGACCTTCCACGCACAAATCCATGCTGGCTACTTCTAATCAGATCCTGTCTATCCAGATAATTATAAATACTATCTCTAAGAATACTTTCCATTAAGTTACCCACCACTGATGTCAAACTGACAGTTCTATAATTGCTAGGCTTACTTCTAGAACCCTTTTTAAACAATGGAACCACATGAGCAATATGCCAAACCTCCTGCACAATCCCCGTTTCTAATGACATCTTAAAGATCTCCGTCAGAGCTCCTGCTATTTCTACACAAACTTCCCTCAAGGTCCTGGGGAATATCCTGTCAGGACTCGGAGATTTATCCACTTTTAAATTTCTTAAAAGCGCCAGTACTTCCACCTCTTTAATTGTCATAGGTTCCATAACTTCCTTACTTGTTTCCCACACCTTATGTGGGAAATGTACTTTGACCTTTGAACTTGGAGTGTCTGGAGGGAGAATAAATCACTTGTTTAAGATGAAGTAAACGTTATGCACTCACCAGTTTAAGTCATCACTTCCTTACTTCTCCGATGCTGAAGATGTTGACTGCTTGATGCATGTTGATGCTGAGGATGTTCTATGAGTCTGTGGTGGCCAGTGCTATCATGTTTGCTGTTGTGTTTTGGGGCAGCAGGCTGAGGGTAGCAGACACCAACAGAATCAACAAACTCATTCGCAAGGCCAGTGATGTTGTAGGGGTGGAACTGGACTCTCTGACGGTGGTGTCTGAAAAGAGGGTGCTGTCCAAGTTGCATGCCATCTTGGACAATGTCTCCCATCCACTCCATAATGTACTGGTTAGGCACAGGAGTACATTCAGCCAGAGACTCATTCCACCGAGATGCAACACTGAGCGTCATAGGAAGTCATTCCTGCCTGTGGTCATCAAACTTTACAACTCCTCCCTCGGAGTGTCAGACACTCTGAGCCAATAGGCTGGTCCTGGACTTATTTCCACTTGACATAATTTACTTATTATCATTTAATTATTTCTGGTTTTATTTTGCTATATTTCTTCACTATTCTTGGTTGGTGCAACTGTAACGAAACCCAGTTTCCCTCGGGATCAATAAAGTCTGTCTGTCTGTCTGCCTGCTTGATCAGTGGACAACCAGTGGTACTGATGTTACTTTGTGCTCATCTTGTTAGTTTTGAGTGGGTGTATACGGGGCACTGCTGCCAGCAAGGACAGGACACAGCCTTAGAATATAGGGACATCTGTTTAGAAACTAGGTGAGGAAGGATTGCTTTTGCCAGAGATTGGTGAATTTGCCACAGGCAGCAGTGGAGGCCAAGTCACTGGGTATATTTAAGGCAGAGGTCGATAGATTCTTGATTAGACAGGGCATGAAGGAATATGGAGAGAAGGCAGGAGAATGAGGCTGAGGGGAAAATTGGATCAGTCATGATGAAATGGTGGAGCAGACTCAATGGGCCAAATGGCCTAATTCCATTTATCGTATGGTCCTCTGGTAGTAAGGTAGATAAAGAGCTCCACCCACAAGCCCAACCCACCACACACCCCACACCTCCACCACCACTACTTTGGCATTTCCTGTCAGTTACCTTGCATCCAGACACTCCTGTGTCTAGTGTCAATCTAGGTGTTAAAGCTATCATATGTATTTGCTATATTTATTGTGTTTTTCTTTATTATTGTGTTCTTTATCTTGATGTGATTTTTTTTGTGCTTCATAGTATCCAGAGCAATAATTATTTCACTTTCCTTTACCCTGTATACTGGAAATGACTTTGAACAATCTTGAATCACAGAACAGTTCTTCTTGGGAGAGAACGGGGTATATGAATAAATTTGTGAGCTTTATACATCTTTCCCTGATCACAGGGTGCCCTTATGTCAGTTGTAACATCATAATCTCCACATCAACTGAAATAACCCAAAACGTCCCCGATCTGTACAACTCAGCTGCATTCACAAGATGAGAGCAAATTTTCTCAAAAAATGATCAGGCCAGAATGACTTGTGTTCCTAAGACTTACCACTGCTAAGATAAATTTATATCTCCCTTCGATGGCTTTGATACCTTTTTAGAAATCTAGTTTTATATATAAATTTATGTCCTGAAAAATGAAAACACCAGTCGTGTCATCTTGCAAAATGACAGGCATTTGAGTAATGTCGTCGATTGGATAAGGTTTAACTTTGCATCTGGAGTGCAGCTTTCATTGTTCATTTTGCTGAGCAAACCTTCCCTTCGCCAGCCTACAGGTGACCCTTGGGCAAGGTGCAGCACCTGCTTAGCCCCCCGATTAGGGTTACATGGGAGCAGGTGGTGAATGGTTGTATGAGTAGCTGGTTTATTCGGGCTATGACACTACTGACGCCAGGCAGACAAATCTCTGAAGAGTATTGATAATGGCTGGGGTCACCCATCTTGTAAAGGCACTGCCCAGAAGAAAGCAATGGCAGACCATCTTTCTGTAGGAAAATTTACCAAGAACAATCATGGTCAAGACCATGATTTGCGCATGTCATATGATACGGCACATAATGATGATGAAGATGATGGAGAACTGGCAATATATTTCCAGATCAGGATATTGTGACACTGTGTGGTGACGTTGCTGCATGCCCTTTATCCTTCTCGGCCATAGACTTGTTGGTTTGACAGAGATGATAGAATAGACTAAGGTAAATAGCTGCAGTACATTTTGTAGATGATACACCATGCAGCTACGTTGCAATGGGGGAGGAGAATTTGAGGCAGTAGGTGGTATGCCAAGCAAGCAGACTACTTAATGACATTAAGCTTCTTGTAGCAAAATGTATCCAGACAAGTGAAGAGGATTCCATCACACGCCTGAATCTTGTCTTGTAGATGGTAGATAAACTTGGGTGTCTGGAGGTTTGATAGTCTCTACATGATACCCATTTATGCACCCATAGTATGGGAAAGAAAATCACCGAGTGATCAGCAATAATTTAAAGAAAATCTTTTTTCCTAAATCAATTCCTAGGTAATTAGATATTTTAGAATAACATTTATCTAGGAATTGGCTGCACTTGCACACAGATTTTTTTTATCCACAGATCATGCATAAAAAAACAATTTGCACTTATTAGAACCAGCTACCTTTTGTATCACATCGATTAGTGACCATTGAGAAATCGCCCTGGGCATCTCCAGGTATGATTCTGACACTTACCCAGTGTTGTTGATGCAGTGTTGTTGATGACGTCTGGACTTGGACAGCGCACACTTCCTCCGCTGTCAGCGAAATTTGGGAAACCTACAATTTTGATCGTTAACTTGTGGCAAAAAATAAGAGCACATTGCGCAGATTTCAGAACTAAGATGGCAATTAGAGGAACCACAGTGTCATATTCCTCGCCTTCCCTGTCGGCGCTTAGCATTCTGATTAAAATTTTCCCTGAGCCTTCTTTAAGGAATTGGATGTGGGGAGGCCACACCTAAGAGGAGCTGTGGGTCTCTTGTGACTCAGGAAATGATTGGGCTGCTGATAGGTGTGGGAATGTTGCTTGGGGAGAGGGTTACTTCATAACGGATTGGGTTATGATCTTCCTCCTCAGCATTTTCCCTTGTCTCTATGCCAGCCCTTTCTGTCATTGAGTGCGGAGTCACTTGATGCCAGTCAGTGGAGCAGTACTGTGATGAAGCTAGCTCAGCAACGCAGGCCCCATATGCATCATGCATAGTAATGTTAATATTTTGTTCTGCCCAATCTTGCAAAGTTGTTGGAGAAATCAGAGTGGGCATTAGTGCTTTAAGCAGCATATATTTTGGACACCAAAAGCGCATGCAATCCAGTAACAAGGAAGACATTTTCCAAAACCGAGACAGACCACTTCTAAACATTCTGAGAGCAAAGGGTTAATTTTTGCATCTGTGGTTTTTGGGCTTTGTGGCTGAGGTCCTAAGACGGCAAAGGTTGTTATCACTTTCTTGTCAAAGCAAATCAATTAATCATCCGAGGAATTGGTATTGATTTAAAAATTTTTCTTTAAAAAATCAGAAAATACTGGAAGAGATCAGCAAGTCATGCAGCATCTATGGAGGAAAAATTAGAATTAGCAAAATGTTGGTTCTAGTCTTTCTCCACAGGTGGCCCCTGACCTGCCCTTAAGTTGATCTTGAGCACTTTCTGGTTTATTTCATCTGAGGAGCTTTCTTTTGATTTCAGAAACCTGTTTCTGGTCCATGGAAGTCTCATAAACCCTCATAGGGTGATGGAGATTACCCTTACATTTTGTTGAACTCAACTTGTAGGTCTATCTGGAAATCTTCTACAACATTGAGTGCTTTGTTCATCTTTGTTTGGTCCGGTTTACTCTATCATCTTAACACTGGAATCAGAGATTTTGGAGTTTAAGCTCCATTCCACATCAGCATTAAGCGAGGTATTTCATCATTTGAAGCACAACTAAACTCAAGTCTTTGTCTTTATATGGAAAATGATTACCATGAAATATTACTATATCTAAATGAATCCCAGTGTTTTATAGAGGATTACACCATTGCTTTTTTTAACATGCATACAGGGTGGCACGGAATTGTAGTGGTTAGCACAATGCTTTATAGTACAAATAACCATGGTTCATTTCCCACTGCTGCCTGTAATGAGATTCACAAACAAGAGAAAATCTGCTGATGCTGGAAATCCAAGCAACAGACACAAAATGCGGAGGAGCCCAGCGGGTCAGGCAGCATCTACAAGACCCGAGTGTCCTGTACTTTTTGCCATAGATGTTGCCTGGCCTGTGGAGTTCCTCCAGTATTTTGTGTCTGCTGCTGTAAGGAGTTTGTACGTTTTCCCGGTGGGTTTCTTCCTGGTGCTCTGGTTCCCTCCCACAGTCCAAAGACATAGAAGTTGGGAGGTTAATCGGTCATGTAAATTGTACCTGTCATTAGGCTAGGATTAAGTCAGGGGATTGCTGAGCAGTATGGCTCGAAGGGCCGGAAGGCCTATTCCACACTGTATTTCAATAAGTAAGTAAATAATACTATCCCGTAAATAACATCAATTTAAGAATTTTTTTTCACGTTATTGCCGCCCACACTCACCCACCAGAAGACAACATTGAACATTACTCATTTTTACAGGACGTAATTAAATTTATGTCATCTAAAGGAGTCAATAAGTTCCATATAGACAACGTGGCCACTTTATTAGGTACACCTGTACACCTGCTCATTAATGTAAACATTTAATCAGCCAATCATGTGGCAGAAACTCAATGCATAAAAGCATGCAGACACGGTCAAGAGGTTCAGTTGTTGTTCAGGCCAAACATCAGAATGGGGAAGAAATGTGATCTAAGTGACTTTGACCACAGAATGATGGATGGTGCCAGACAGGGTGGTTTGAGTATCTCAGAAACTGCTGATTTCCTGAGATTTTCAAAAACAACAGTCTCTGGAGATTACAGAGAATGGTGTAAAAAAAAACAAACAAAAAGATCCAGTGAGCTGCAATTCTGTGGTGAGAATGCCTTGCTATAGAGAGAGGTCAAAGGAGACTGGTTCATGCTGACAGGGAGGCAACAGTAACTCAGATAACCACGTGTCATGACAGTGGTGCACAGAAGAGCATCTCTGAACACACAACACGTCAAACATTGAAGTGAATGGGCTACATCAGCAGGAGACCACAAACATGCAGGAGGTACCTAATCAACTGGCCACTAGAGAGGGGAAATGAGAAAACTTCTCTAAACCCGGAAATTGGACACTCAGTAGATAAGTGAAGCTATAAAATGATTACCTGAAGAATTGAAACAATTGCTTGGGTAGCCTGTTTCCACGTGTCTGATCAAGTGACTGGGGTCAAAAAGTCATACAGTCATATAGGTTTGAAATAGGTCTTTTTGCCCATTTAGAACACATCAACCATGAAGTGCCCATATATACTATACAAGTCCCATTTTATTCTTCCCAAATTCCCATTGGTTCCCCCCTACACTTACACGAGAAGATTGCACAGTGGACAACTAACCTGCCAAAGCTGATGTCTTTGTGATATGGAGGGAAATCAGAGCTTGCAGAGAAAAACATGGAGTCAAGGGAGACTATGCGAACTCCAACAGTACCCAAGCAGCAGTTCTACTTTCTGTGCAACTGTGCCCTATAATTCAAAAGTTGCTTTACCCCACCATCCTCTCCAATCGCAATCAACTTTACGAGTAAGTACAACAGTACGGACCCCCAAGTAACACGCAAGGCGAATGGGTAGTTAACCTGCTTTTGATTTTGTCAGTTCAAACAAGGTTACTGGTTGGGCAAGTCTTGTGTTTTTCAATCTACAACTGGATTGGACAGATGGAGGCCTCATTTTAACCTCTCTAACTTGATGTTCATCTCTCAACTAGTATTGTATGGAGTGTCAATCTTGATAAAGGCACCAAATTCTTTAAATGGGGTTTGAATCCATTGCCCTGAACTCAGTAGTGAGGATGGTACCAGCTGACCCGAATGACTGTTACAGATTGCAAATAAATGTTTTACATTTATCTTTCTAAAGCTCACCACTTTAAACATATGTTCAAGTCTATATGCCAGTATTAGGTTTAAACTAGATCATATGCTTACTAGGCAGCTGCTGCTGATTATAAGCTAATCACCCAGACTGATGCAGGATTGCTGAGAGTCTCCAGCGCTCAGAGATAATGATCACACTCCACGTGCCATGGAAGGGCTCAGGGAAATTCAGAGCAATTAACACAATTAGGATCACTTATCTTTCTCAAGAAATAGAGGAAAATCTTACAACGATATTTCAATCACTGTGCTGGCCTCAGCCTTAAATCAAAATGTTTTTCTTTCTTTCTGAATCTTCTTGGCTGGTTTGGTTGTCTGAATTTGTGGTTGTAATTGTCAAGACCAACGCAGAACTGACACTCTGTAGAGAGAGTTAAGGGCACCAAGATCCTGGGAGCTCACATCATGATGACCTCACCTGGTCCCTTAATCTTACCTCCCTGAGCAAGAAAGCACAGCAGCGTCTTCACTTACTAAAGAGATCGAGGAAACGGTGCTTCCGCCCCCCCCCCCACCCCTTCTTATCTGTATTTTATGGGAGCAACATTGAGAAAGTCCATGTCTCCATCTGATAAGGGAGCAGCCAAGCATCTGACCAAGTTCCTGCAAAGGACTAACAGAGCAGCTGAGAAGATCATAGGGAACTCCCTACCATCCATCAGGGGCATTTATCAGGAGCACTGCCTACACAGGGCCCTTACTATTATTAAGGATCCCTCCCATCCATCCAGCATCCTCTTTGACTTTCTACCATCAGGCAGGAGACTGATGCATAAAGACAAGAACGGTCAGGATGGGAAACAGTCTCTTCCCTCAGGCCATCAGGCTTCTGAACTCCCTGCCGCATCGCATTCGAAGTGCCACTGATTAATCTATTCTGTACTTTACAATACTTAATTTGTGCACTTTAGTTTGTTTACTTATGTGTTATTCATCTGTAGATTTTATCCTTACTTCCATAAGTTATTACGTTTTGTGTGTGCTATGTATACTGCAATGCTTTACACCCTTGTTCGGAGAAATGTGGTCTCGTTTGAAAGCATACATGTTTATAGTTAAATGACAATAAACTTGACTTGAAATAAATTACAAGTGCAAATGAAGATTGTTCTATTGAATTGATTGTGGGGTTTTTACATAAATGACTCATCCCTTCAGTTTTTTTGTGTTTGCTGATTGAAACTGAGAACTTGTTCTGACTGCTGCTTTCCTTGATAACTGTATAATTGGAAATTCAAAACTGCCAGTTATTTCAACCAAGTTACCGACATAGCTGCCTGCAACTTGAGGGTGTGAACACAATCAAATTCTTGAGGCTTTTCGCCACAGTTTTTGCTGAGGCAGGAATGCCACTGTACCATTATAGTGACATGGTCCCCAACAGCACAGGGAATAAAAGTCATGCTCGCTATTCAGTGTGTATTGCCGTTCAATCAGCTCCTGACAGAGCTTTGGTAACACCACACTTGGAGTACTGTGAAGAGTTTTAGTGACATTGAGACTGATGGATTTCTAAATCCCAAAATTGTGGAATATATAACGATAGGAATAGAAAGTAGTGAGGTACAATAACAGTAAGGCTTCTCTGCACTAAAAGGTAAATACTATTCAACATTTGAATGTCTTACTGACAGCATATTAATGTCTAATGTTTCTTGGAACAGCAAGATTTGGCTGTACTCCAATATTTCCTAGCTTCTTAGCATTTAAACACATTCCTTTATTCTTCTTACCAAAGTGAGTACCTTTACATTTGTCTTTTTCTGTAACATATATCAACAATTTATAGCTAAATAGCGGAGGGGGGGGGCGTGAGAGGGGACTGGAAATTTGCAGATCGGCCATGTAACTAACTGTAAAGAGCAAAGCTTTGGACTTCAGGAAGAGCGAGTCTGTTTGGACAGGCAAGAAAATGGCAAAAGGAATTTTATCCAGCAAAGTGTGAGGTATGCATTTGGGTGATTTCAGTAAGGCAAAGAAGTAATACGCTCATGAAGAGTGTGCCGAAACAGGTACCATGCAGTGTGTGCATATAGATCCTTGAAGACAGCAGGAAAGGGTAATGAAGTGGCCTAAACTGTGTACGGGATTTCCTTTATTAGCAAGACTTGGAGCAGGGAGGCAACGCCTGGACTCTACACAACCCCAGTTAAGGCAATGACTAGAGTATTTCACACAGCCTGGTCGCCACTTTGTAGGGATGATGTGACTGCTCTGTGAAGGATACAGAGGAGCTTTACAAGGATGTTGCCTGTGCTGGAAAAATGTAGGTTCATGGGAAGTCTGTATAAGCCAGGGTTGTTTTTCTTGGAGCAGAGGGAGCTGACTGGAGGCTTACATTAAGTATAAAAATTATGAGCAGCCTTGACAGAATAAATAGGAAGGGCTTACTACCCCAGTAATGGGTCAGAAACAAGTGACTACACAGTACTGTGCAAAGACTTGGCCACATATATGTAATTAGGGTGCCTAAGACTTTTGCACGGTACTACAGTAATTTTATGTATTGCGCTGTACTGGTGCTGCAACAATGACATTTCAGGACATGTGAGTGATGATAAACTGGATTCTGATACGGGACGGAGTGGGAAGGGAGACAGAGAGAGGGGAATCATGGTTGGGAAGATGCATGTCTTGCATACTGTTTATACAGATCAAACCCTCACACAGTGCATTGAGTTAGAATGAAGTAAAATAATATCGACACAGAATGAAGTATAAAAATTAGAGCAGCACAGTGGTGTGGACGTTTGCATTATGCTATTAACGGGCTCAATTCCCCCGCTGTCTGTAAGGAGTTGGCACGTTCTCCCCATGACCGTGTGGGTTTCCTCTGGGTGCTCTGGTTTCCTCCCACATTCCAAAAACATACGGGTCGGTAATTTAATCGGCCACACTGGTGTAAATGTGTGGCGCAGGCTCGTGGGGCAGGCAGAGCCTGTTGCTGTGCTGTATCACTAAGCAAGTTAAAAATGCTGTCTGGTTTACTGAGGCAGTGAGGAGTATAGACAGAGCTCAAAGAGAGGAGGCTAGATCCTGTGTCCACAACTCTCGGCACTTTTGTGCGGTCACATACGGAGTAGTTGCCGTATGAAGTCATCATGCAGCCAGGCAGAATGCTTTCTGAGGCCCATTGCTGAAAGTGGATGATAGTTGATGGGAACATTCTGAACCTCTTTGGCCTCCTTGTTCGTCAGTCACTGAAAGCAAGCCTGCAGGTACAGCAGGCAGTGAAGAAAGCTAATGGCATGTTGGCCTTGTCCTTCTGCAGCTGTACAGGGCCCTGGTGAGACCCCGCCTGGAGTATTGTGTGCAGTTTTGGTCTCCAAATTTGAGGAAGGACATTCTTGCTATTGAGGGAGTGCAGTGTAGGTTCACAAGGTTAATTCCTGGGATGACGGGACTGTCATATGTTGAAAGATTAGAGCGACTGGGCTTGTATACACTGGAACTTAGAGGGATGAGAGGGGATCTGATTGAAACAATGAAGATTATTAAGGATTGGACACGCTAGAGGCAGGAAACATGTTCCCGATGTTGGGGGAGTCCAGAATCAGAGGCCACATTTTAAAAATAAAGGGTAGGCCATTTAGAAGGGATTTGAGGAAAAGCTTTTTCACCCAGAGAGTTGTGGATCTGTGGAATGCTCTGCCTCAGAAGGCAGTGGAGCCCAATTCTCTAGATGCTTTCAAGGAAGAGTTAGATAGAGCTCTTAAAGATAGCGGAGTCAAGAGATATGGGGAGAAGGCAGGAACGGGGTACTGATTGCGGATGATCAGCCATGATCACAGTGAATGGCGGTGATGGTTTGAAGGGCCGAATGGCCTACTCCTGCACCTACTGTCTATTGAAGTAGAGTCACTGGTGACTGTGACATCAATGTAATTGGACTGTTTGTGTGTGTGCATTTCTCCCTTCAATAATTTCAAGATCCTCCTCTTTTTTTAACACTGTTTTGTCAATGTGTGCACTCAAATATACAGTCTGAAAAAAAATTATTACAGTCTCCTGTATTTCAAAACTTCTCTTCTGTTGTTCAGTCCTGATTTGGAAAAAAAATCCAGGCATGTTATGAAGAAGCAAGGATAACTGATGTGAGTGCCTGTGTGCACCCCTGGATATAACTTGAATGCAAAAGTAAGAGGATACTGGATTGTCAAGCGTGCATCTTTCAAAAGGAGTTCCTGATGTTCTAAATGCCCTGGTAGTTTTCAGGGGACAGTTGCAACTCTCCCCCTACCTCAATTAAAATATGTATGAACAAATGAACAAATCGCATTATTTACATAAGAGATTCTGCAGATGTGGAAGCCCAGAGTAACAGCCACAAATTGCTGGAGGAACTCAGCAGGTCAGGCAGCATCTATGGCAGTGAATAAACAGTCGATGTTTTGGGCCGAGCCCCTTCGTTAGGACTGGAAAGGAAGGAGAAAGAAACCAGAATAAAAGGGAGAGAGCTGGAAGGTGATAGGTGAAGCCAGGTGGGTGGGAAAGGGTTGGAGAAGAAGGAGTCTGATCGGAGAAGATAGTGGACCATGGGAGAAAGGAGGGGCAAAAGGGGGGAGTGATAGGCAAGTAAGAAGAGGTAAAAGGCCAGAGTGCAGAACAGAAGTGGGAGGGAAAAAATTGCCGTAAGGGGATATCATTGTTCATGCCATCAGGTTGGAGGCTCCCTAGATGAAGATAAGGTGTTGCTCCTCCACCCTGGGTGTGGCCTCATTGCAACACAAGAGCAGGCCACGGACTGACATGTCGGAACAAGAATTTGAATTGGAATTAAAATGGTTGGCTACCAGGAAGTTCCTTTTCTGGTAGATATAGTGGAGGTGTCTGATAAAGCAGCCCCCCCCCCCCCCCCATTTAGATTCTGCCTCACCAACATAGAGGAGGTGGCATCAGGAGCACTGGATACAACAGATGACCCCCAACAGATTCGCAGGTGAAGCGTTGCCTCTCTTGTAAGGAGTTTTTGGGGCCCTGAATGGAGGTGAGAGAGGAGGTGAATGGGCAGGTGTAGCATTTCTCTCGCTTACAGGGATATGTGGAAGGAGGAAGATCAGTGTGGAGGGTGGGGGAAACGAATAGACAAAGGATCATAGAGGGAGCAATCCATGAAGAAAGCAGAGACTGGAAAGTTATTGCAAGGATAGAGGAATGGCTGACAGGCAGGAGGCAGCGATTGGGAATAGAGGGGGCCTTTTTTGGTTGGCTGCCAGTGACTAGTGGTGTTCCTCAGGAGTCAGTATTGGGGCTACTACTTTTCACCATGTTTGTCAATGATTGGGTAATGGAATTGATGGCTGTGCGGCAATGTTTGTGGATGATATGAAGATAGGTGGAGGGGTAGATAGTGCTGAGGAAGCAATGCGATTGCAGCTGAACTTAGACAAATTGGAAGAATAGGCAAAAATGTGGCAGATGGAATACAGTGTTGGGAAATTTATGATAATGCATTTTGGGAAAAATGCATTTTGTGAACTATTATCTAAATGGGGAGAAGGTTCAAACATCAGAGGTGCAGAGGGACTTAGGAGTCCTCGTGCAAGACTCCCAGAAGGTTAATTTACAGGTTGAGTCAGTGGTAAAAAGGCAAATTCAATGTTAGCATTTATTTCAAGGGGAATAGAATCTAAAAGCAAGGAGAGGCTTTATAAGACACCAGTTAGGCCTCACTTGGAGTATTACCAACAGTTTTGGGCCCCATATCTCAGAAAGGATGTATTGTCATTGGAGAGTGTCCAGAGGAGGTTCATGCGAATGATTCTGGGAATAGAGGGGTTAACATATGAGGAGCATTTGGCAGCTTTGGGCCTGTACTCACTGGAATTTAGAAGAATGTGGGGGGGATCTCATTGAAACCTACCGAATGTTGAAAGGACCAGGTAGGGTGGATGAGGAGAGAATGTTTCCTATGGTGGGGGGTATCCAGAACTAGAGGGCACAGCCTCAAAATTGAGGGGTGACATTATAGAGCAGAGGTAAGGAGGACATTTTTTAGCCATGGAGTAGTGAATCTGTGGAATGCTCTGCCACAGATTGCAGTGGAGGTCAAATCCATGAGTATATTTAAGGCAGAGGTTGATAGTTTCCCAATCGGTTAGGGCATGGGGTTGAGTTGGATCCAGAATCAGCCATGATGGAATGATGGAGAAGCTGAATGGCCAAATTCTGCCCCTATGTCTTATGGCCTCAAGATCTTATGATGGGGAGAATGTAAGGATTTGTTTGTTGGCAGGATTCCATCGAAGATGGCGACAGTTGCAGAGAATGATGTGTTGGATGTAGATGCTCATGGGATGGTAGGATAGGTCAAGAAGAATTCAATCTCTGTTAAGGCGGTGAGAATAATGCAGATGTCTGGGAAATGGAGGGGATGCAGGTGAGGGCAGCATCAATGGTGGAGGAAGGGAAACCCTGTCCTTTGAAAGGCTGGAAAGGAAAGCCTCATCTTGGGAACAGATGTGGTGGACACAAACGAGCTGAAAAAGGGGAATAGCGTTTTCACAGGCGATAAGGCGGGAAGAGGTAGAGTCGAGGTAACAGTGGGAATTGGTAGGATTGACAGTTTGGCTCCCGGGATGGAGACAGAGTGATCGAGAAAGGAGAGGGGGGTGTCCAAGTGAATTTCAGAGCAGGGTGGAAGTTGGAGGTAAAGTAGATGAAATTGATGAGCTCAGCATGGTTGCACAAAGCAGCATCAATGCAGTTGTCATTGTGGTGCAGGAAGAGTTGCAGAGTATTACCAGGAACATGGACTGTTCTACTGTGCCAGTGCAAAGCCTGGCACAGCTGGTTCCCATGCAGTTGTCCATGGGTACTGATGCACCATCAAGATCTCTCGGAGACGTGAGGCAAGAGATAGGCTTTTATTAGCTGGAAGAAAGCACTGTCAGCAGCAAGTGACCACCACACAACATCCTGGAGACTGAGGGAGGAGCAGTGCCTCCAATCGCCTTGTCCAGACAGGGGTCTGTGGGAGGAACCACGGGAGCAGTCAGCAGGGGGGTGGGGGGTGCGGGGCGGCGCGTGTCCAGACAGGTATATGTAGTTCACCACGGGTACCTCTTGAGTCTGGAGAAATTGTTGAGGGTGAGGACCAGTTCTGACAGATTGATGAGGGTGGTTGGGGGGCGGGGATCTGGTTGGATCTTTTGTTGGGAGAGAAGCAGAGAGCTCTAAGGCCTTCTGGATGGTTGAGAGAAGTGTATGGGTTCTGGGCATCCACCGTGAAATGAGGCATTCAGGACCAGGGAGTTGGAAGTGGTTGAGAAGATTGAAAGCATGTGAAGTGTTGTAGATGCAGGTGGGAAGGGGAAGAACCAAGGGGGATAGAATCAAGTCAAGGTATGTAGACACAAAGTCCTCAGGCCAGAAGCAGGCCCTACCCGGACAGTCAGGTTTGTGGGTCTTGGGTAGGAGGAAGAAACGAGCAGTGCTGGGTAAGAGAACAATGAGTTTGCTTAACTAATTATTTATTCTGTGTGTTACTTATGGGAACATGCTCAACAAAAGTTGTCTGCCAGGCACCTCTACAACAGAGTAATGAATGCAGTTCAAAAGTAACTTGTGAAATTCAAAGTGCTTCAGAATGTCTGTGTGGAAGGTAATATATGAATCCACAAGCTCTTCCTTCAGAAATTATGAACTGTCACATAAAAGACAGGATCGCTTTTGTTGGTCTGCGCGTTTCTCTTCTCTCTGTGTTTACTTAACATCCCTGCACTGGGTGGTGTGACTCCATTGTAAACAGCTATTTAGCAATGAAGTCCTGTGGGTGAGATCAGGAAGGGCATGATTAATAATAATGTAAGCAAAACCACACTTAAACAAAACCAAAGCGGCTCCATTCACATGTGGCAAGCTGGGTATAAAGAGAAAAAATAAATAAAACAGCTGAGTAAACGTTTGGGAGAATACCGATAAATTGGTGCTGACACTAGGTACGTTTGAACTGCAAGTGACCAGATACCACTTGTTTAGTCGCTGAAGTGGATAAGGAATCTTTGATTCCAGTGAAGCTGGTCCCATGAGTGAGAAGGTGGGGCTTAGGTGGTGCCAGGAGAATAAGTCCCACAACAAAAGGGGGTTGGTGGGGATTGGGTTGGGGTGGGGGGGGGGAAGGGAGGGAAACGGGACCAGTAGTTTTCTGTGGAAATGGGTTGACCCTAGAAGGAGCAGACCACACTGAATGGCAGGGTGGGAATATCTGGACTAGGAGACCATCGCTATTGTGACAAGCAGGCAGCGATGTGTTCACACCAGAATCATTACCTGTGTGAGGATAATAAGAATGCCTACATTAATGCCACTCCTGAAAGCTTATGTCCATTCTAATTTGAAATTATACCCTCACTAATGCTATAGTTCAATAAAGTTCAAAGTAAATTTATTATCAAAGTACTTATACAACCCCGAGACTCATTTTCTTGCGGGCATACTCAATAAATCCATAGAATAGCAGAAGCAATGAAAGACCGCACCCACTAGAGTGACCAACCAGTGTGCAAAACTGTGTAAGTACAGAAAGAAAGAAATGATAATTATTAATAGGTAAGCAACAAATATCAAGAACATGAGGTGAGGAGTGTTTGGAAGTCAGTCCATAAGTGGTGGGAACATTTCAATGACGGGGGGAAGTGAAGTTGAGTGACGTTATCCCCACTGACTCAAGAGCCTGGTGGATGAGGGGTAGTAGCTGTTCCTGAACCTGTTGGTGCGAGTTTGAGGCTCCTGCGCTTTCTTCCTCAACACACCAGATGAACTCAGCAGGTCAGGCGGCATCCGTTGAAACGAGCAGTCAACGTTTCGGGCCGAGACCCTTCATCAGGACTGAAGAGGGAGGGGGCAGGGGCCCTATAAAGAAGGTGGGGGGAGGGTGGAAGGTGCCAAGTGAAAAACCAATCAGAGGAAAGATCAAGGGGTGGGGGAGGGGAAGCAGGGAGGGGATAGGCAGTCATATACCGTCTGGGTAGTCTCCAGCCCCTTGGTATGAACATCAAATTCTCCAGCTTCCGGTAATTCCCTCCCTCTCCCTTCCCCCATCCCACTCTCACTCTGCCTTCTCTTCCAGCTGCCTATCACCTCTCTCGTGATTCCGCCTTCTTCTACTACCCATAGTGCTTTCCCCTTAGATTCCTTCTTCACTTCTCCTGCCTATCCCCTCCCTGCTTCCCCTCCCCCCACCCCTTGATCTTTCCTCTGATTGGTCTTTCACCTGGCACCTTCCACCCTCCCCCCACCTTCTTTATAGGGCCCCTGCCCCCTCCCTCTTCAGTCCTGACGAAGGGTCTCGGCCTGAAACATTGACTGCTCGTTTCAACGGATGCTGCCCGACCTGCTGAGTTCATCCAGCTTGTCTGTACGTGCTGGTTTGACCACAGCGTCTGCAGTGTACTTTGTGTGTGCTTTCTTCCTGACGGCAGTGGTGATGAGAGAGCATGTCCTGGGTAGTCGGGGTCACTGCTAATGGATCCTGTTTCCTGCAACAGCACAGACAGACTTCTGTTACCAGGGCCACAGCTCACTTTCAAGAAGAGGACCTCACCTTCATTAAAGCAGTGACAGTGACCTTGACGCCAAAGCCTGTCGCCATTAATGGGTGCCGTGAATCACTAGCAAAGACTGATATTATATTCGAGAAGCACACAAAGTGCTGGATGAACTCAGCAAGTCAGTCAGCATGCATGGTGGGGGTCACTATTTTGGGCCAGGAGGGGGGAAAAGCCAGAAAAAGGTAAGGGGGGGGGGAGGGAGGAGTACTAGTTGGCAGGTGATAGGTGAAAGAAAGTGAGGGGGGAGGTGGGAGTTCTTTTGATTTTGGAGATACAGCATGGTAACAGCCCATCCAGCCCAATAGCCCCTGCTGCCCAATTATAGCCATGTGACCAATTCGCCTATGAATCTGAGAAGTTTGGAGCGCGGGATGAAACCGGAGGACCCGGAAGAAACCCTCGCAGCAACAGAGGTGATATACAGACTCATCACGGGCAGCAGCAGGAATTGAACCCCAGGCCGTTGGCGCTGTAACTGCTACACCACCCTGTTGTCCCAATGAAATGAGAATGTGAGAGGTAAAGGGCTGAAGAAAATAGGATCTGTTAGACGAGGACAGAGGACCATGGAAGAAAGGGAAATAGGAGGGTCACCAGAGGGAGGTGATGGGCAAGTGAGGAGAAGAGAAGGGGTGAGAGAGGAAGCAGAATGGAGAATGGAAAAGGAGGGAAGAGGGAGGTGGAGGAGATTTTACCTTTGCAATCTTTGAAGCTGTGCATAGAAAATTAGAGGGAGAAGCGCTGTCGACGTTTCGGGCCGAGACCCTTTGTCTTTGTCGGGCCTGCTGTGTTCCATCAGCATTTTGTGTGTGTGTTGTTTGAATTTCCAGCATCTGCAGATTTCCTCATGTTTGCCAAAGATAATTAGAGTTAGTTTGAAACTGGGACTTCAATGGAAGCGCCGAAAAACTGAAGATGTGGGAAATCTAAAGAAGAAATCAAAATACTGGAAAATAACAGTTCAGACAAGATGTGTAGAGGGAGGGTTGGAGTTAAGTGGAATTTTAGTTGATCACCGACTGGGGACAGTGAGAAAATAAGCATGTTTTTAAGTTGTTGAGAGGGAGTGGGAGGAGAGAACAACAGATGTACAATACTGTGTAAAAGTCTGAGGCATACATATATATACGTAGTTAGACTTTTGCACAGTACTGTATTTGTCAATGTGGCGGGAGCAAAGGCTGCTGGGAATGGTGAGGGTGGAGCACTGCAGCAGGGGTGTGGGACAGGTGGCAGAGAAGGAATGCCAGGGGCAGGGGGTGGTGCGGGTGCAGACACACCCAGCCCTGAGACGCCAGGCAAATTCACTGGATTCCAAACAATCGTAACATCAAAACAGCGATCTGTCTGTCTCCCTTGTGCTGGGAAAGGTTGACACCGCTCTGTCCCTGGCTACTGAGAGAGCGCACCTGTGGCACGTTGGATTGTCGGGCGAACAATAGTTTTTGTCCATTGGGCTTTTCTTCTGTTTCAGGGATGTCTGCGAAGAGTATGGATTTCAGATTATGTATTATGTACATTCTCTGACAGTAAATGAAACATTGGTTTACTGATCATTATAGAATGTCTGATTGTGCCTTCCACTCCCTTCCCCTTTTCCAAGCCATGATTCCCCTCACCCTGTCCCCTTCCCAGTCTCAGTCCACAATAGAGACCCAAATCCGAATCAGATCTACCATCATGCACGTACAGTACGTCATGAAATTTTTTTTTTGCGGCAGCAGCACAGTGCAATGCATAACGAGAGGGGACTTGATAGAGGCCTACAAGATTATGAGAGGCATAGATAGGGTGGATAGTCAGTACCTGTTTCCCAGGGCACCAATAGCAAACACCAGAGGGCATAGGTACAAAATTAAGGGAGGGAAGTTTAGGGGAGACATCAGGGGTAAGTTTTTTACACAGAGGGTTGTGAGTGCCTGGAATGACTTGCCAGGGATGGTGGTGGAGCCTACAACATTAGGGGTATTTAAGAGCCTCTTGGACAGGCACATGAATGAAAGAAAAATAGAGGGTTATGGGGTAGTGTGGGTTTAGTACTTTTTTTTAAGGAGTACATGGGTTGGGACAACATGGAGGGCTGAAGGATCTGTACTGTGCTGTAATGTTCTATGCTTCTATAAAATTACTACAGTACTGTGCAAAAGTCTTAGGCACCCTAGCTATATACATGCACCCAAGACTTTTGCACAGGACTGCACCTCACTCCAACCCTAACAACACCTAATATAGAGCTTGGCCTCCCATCTAGACCTGCCTATATGTATTAGATTCAGGTCAGATATCAAGTACGGCATGTCATTAGTCTCAGACTAGATCAGGTCACGCCTGCTCTTTGTAAGTAATTATCGTGTACCAGTCAAATTGGAGAGCACTAGAGTCTCTAGGCCAATTTAAATAGCGAATATGTTGGTGGTGGTGACTTAAATGTGGATCGCATGTTAGGATTCTAGTTTCAGAGCCAGAATGCTCCATATTTCAACCCTGCTGGAAAGACCTTGTTGAAACCACCAGTGCAATATTGAGGAAGTGCAGTGCTGACACATACTCTACCACTTGGCTGCTCCCTCTGCTGTATGAAATACCCCGGTTCACAACTTCAGAGGGGATCAAGAGAGTTATCCTGTTTATCTGGAGAACATTTCTAACACTGACGTTCTGGTCATTATTATATTGCTGGCACAACTAATAAAATTCATGTAACAAGCAGTAAGAAGTCATAAGTATTTTCTCAGGTGTCCCTTTCTTTAAGATGTTGTTCATCATCAGAGATCCATAGAACCATAAAACATTAAGCACAGAAACCGGCCTTTTGTCCCTTCTTGGCTGTGCTAAACCATTTTTCGGTCTAGTCCCACTGACCTGCACCTGGCCCATATTCCTCCATACACCTCTCATCCATGTACCTGTCCAAGTTTTTCTTAAATGTTAAGAGTGAGCCCGCATTTACCACTTCATCTGGCAGCTCATTCCACACTCTCTGTGTGAAGAAGCCCCCACAAAGTTCCCTTTCTTTTCCCCCTTCACCCTTAACCCATGCCCTCTGGGTTTTTTTCTCCCCTAGCCTCAGTGGAAAAAGCCTGCTTGCATTCACTCTATCTATACCTGTCATAATTTATATACCTCTGTCAAGTCTCCCCTCGTTCTCCTACACTCCAGGCTATGCATCAGGTAGAAGGTACAAGAGTCCTAGGACTCTCACCACCAGTTTCAAAAGGTTTCTACCCCTCAACCATCAGGCTCTCGGATAAAAGGGGATAATCTCACACAACCTCACATGCCCCATCTCACAGCCAATAATCTCATTTTAAGAGCTCTTCATCTCATTACCTCATGTTGTCATCATTTAGTTATATTTGCATTTGCACAGTTTGTTGTCTTCTGCACTCTGGCTGATCTTTTATTGATCCTGTTACAGCTACTCTTCTATAGATTTACAGAGTATGCCCACAGGAAAATGAGTCTCAGGGTTGGATATCGAGACGTACATGTATTTTGATAATAAAATGTACTTTCAACTTTGAGCTTTGATTTGTCTCTCCATTTGAATTTGAAAAAGCAATGCTCTCTCACTGCCCCAAACAATCTGTCCACTCACTCTCTCCAAAACCACAAGTACCCAGCAGACATGGTTGATTTAAAATTGCTGCAACCAATCTAGTGTAATCTGTGCTCTACTCAATTTATCTGTTTTGTGAATGACACTGTTCTCTAGCTGCTCGTGTACACAAAATAATATCCCTCAGCTTAGCCCGCAGAAACAGAGGATTGTCAAGATTTGAAGATCTATTCATAGTGACGTATTTGTAAATATGGCCCAGTACAGGGTTAATTCAATTTCTGTTAAAAAGAAAAGGCTTGGAAATGCACAAAAGACCAGTCAGCATCTGTTTAAGAATATGGTGCACATGTATACCCATTGACTGACTTTCCATTGACCATATCTTCGTCAGGCTTTTCATGTTGAAATTGTCCATATAAACATTTCATTTGGATGTTCTCTCAGGTGTATATTTTCACATTAATGAAGATATTAAATGTCTTTTGTTCTACAAGGACATTTTAAAAGTTTCAGCTATTAAATGTCCTTGTAGAGCAAGGGGCTAGAACATTTTAAAGTTGGCAAAAATGTATTTGTTGATTGGATATGGGCATTACCAAAAGTCCCCATTTTTATCATTTTTGAAGCATTTTTTTTGGAGATACTGTGCGGAATAGGCCCTTCTGCCATTCAAGCCATGCCACCCCGTAATCCCCAATAACCCATTTTTAAGCCGAAACTAATCACAGGACATTTTACAATGACCAAATAACCTTCTAACCAGTACAGTTAACCTGTAGAAAATGCACACATTCCATAGGGTGGATGTACAGACTCCTTATAGAGGATGCCAGGATTGAACTCTGAACTCTGTTGTCGTCGTTCCCCCCCCCCCCCCCCCCCGCCAAGCTGTTACGGCCATTGTGATAAATGCTCGGCTTCTGTTTGCTCCTGTACTGAAGAGCATCAACAGTGAGGGGTCTAGAGTCATTTATAGGCCAGATTGCCAAAGGGTAGCAGGTGGATTGGATGAGTTTTTATGATAATCTAGCTGTTTACTGCGTGTGATTCCAGATTTCATGAATTTTTGGAACTTAAACTCTTGGCATTTAATCTCACATCTGCAGTTCATTGGTCCAGAACTGTGGCTGGTAGTCCAGTAACTTAACCAGTATATTGTCAAACCTTGACCGGTCCCAACAAACCCTCTCACCCCAACCTCAGCCTGTGCACTAAATCTTATTTACTGATGGTAACCAACTTGAAAAAGACAGCTTAATTATTCTTGTGTCAACACTTTGTGTGTGTTCTAGTAAGGAGTTCTGGCCAAAAAGTTGATTTGTCCTTCTCTTTCCATCTGGGGAAACTTATATTTGACGAAGGAAATGTATTTACAACCTTTCACTTTTATTTCTGTTTTCCACTGTTTGTGTGATGATTCTTGCCAGTACCTCACTCAAGCACTGACTCGTTAATGGCTGCTGCTTGCCTGACTTTTAAATGGCTTAGTTTCGGATAGATGATGCGCCCGTTTTCCCGAAGGAATTAGAGAGCGACTGCTGACCTTAAAGACAGAGAGTGAAAACAGGAAGAAGTGGGGGAGAAATGAGCAAGGGGGCAAGAGAGAAAGTGAGACTTGTGGCTTTGTAGGCAAGCATAAAGTTGTTGATTGCCTCCTCTGCTGGTGCTGGTGGTTACTGTGCCCTGGCAGAGCAGTGAGGGTGAGTGCCTTGGTATCTGACGTGCTGGCAAGATGCAATGTTTCAGTGATCTCTCTCTCTCATCTGCACCAGGGGTTTTTTTTCAATTATTTATTTATTTATTTATTGAGAGACCGCACAGAGGACCACGCCACTCAGCAACCTCCTGATCTAATCCTAGCCTAATCACGGGACAATTTACAGTGGCCTAATTAGCCAACCAATTGGTACGAATTTGGACTGTGGGAAGAAGCCAGAGGAAAGCCTCACGGTATTCCCAGTGGCGGGAGTTGAACCCAGGTCGCCTGCACTGTAAAGCGTTGTGCTAACCACTATGCCACCGTGGGTTTGAGGGCCAGCAGTCTGCTCTCCCTCGTGGTATCAGGATGCCCTTGCCCTCACATGTAAAAGAATCCACCAGGTAAATGGCCCAAAATATTTGCGATAGACTCAAATCCACAGTGGAGACTGCACTGCCCGCATTCCTGCCCCATCTTCTGCAATATAGAGTATCTTCTTTCCGTTGAAATGTGGAACCGCTGTGCATCTTTATATCATCAGTTCAAAACAGGAGGCTTTGCATGCACCAGTGAGATTATAGTTTCAATACATGACAATTTGACCCATGTTGTTCATGTGATCAAACTGTTAAGATGTTTGAAAACAAGAACTTCAGCTATGTTCAGATTCATTACATCACATGCCTATCCCTCACTGATTGTTTCTACTGTTTATTTTATTTGCTTGTACATTACAAGCCACTCAAGGAATAATTTACTAAAATTGTTTATTATTATGGTTTTGTTTTGATTGTGGAATTGGTTATAGTTTTAAACTGAATTTAATAGACAAAATGGTCCACAACTTTTGGTTTAAAATCTTGTTTTATTTTGTGGCAAGCCTGACTCGTAAAAAGCCCAGGAATTTTACCGTGCCAGGACTGATATGCCCATTTTAGCTTGCAGCCCTTATGAATGGTCATGGTGTCGAAATCTCTTGTAATAGAGACGCAATGTGAGGAAGGTTCAGAGGTCAAGCCCGGCTGATGTGATTAGTGGGAGTGACAGAATGCGCTTTCAAACCACTCAGCAGATCTCCGAGAGAGGGGAGAGACAGATAAAATTTCACCGGCGCAGGGAGAGAAAGGGATGAAGAGCTGGTCAAGAGGGCAGAAGGCTCTGCCTCTGTTGCTGAACACAGGGCTAAGTACAGCTCTGTGCTTACTGGAGTTGTC
This sequence comes from Hypanus sabinus, assembly GCF_030144855.1. Lineage (NCBI taxonomy): Eukaryota > Metazoa > Chordata > Chondrichthyes > Myliobatiformes > Dasyatidae > Hypanus > Hypanus sabinus. The sequence continues at coordinate 33,841,359 of NC_082732.1, read as the reverse complement.
TGTGCCTTACAGTAGTTTCAAAGTTATCTATCTGGAGACTATTCAAACAAGTCCAGCACTTGAGGCCCACAGTAGCAGAGTTCCACAACTTTAAGTACAAACACAGGTCAGCAATTTCTAATTTTATTCTGAATACTATTTGAGGAAGAATCTTACATTACCCGTGTGTCATTTTTAAAAAATAATCCTTGTGTTTTAATTTCATTTTCTTTTACGAATTACAAACTTCATTACAAAAACTAAGAGAAAAGAATTTATCTTTGATATGGCAGTTCAGTATATAAAGAGTTACTGGTTTTAGGAGCACCTTAACTTTTTAGCTAAAGTTTTGTTTTGCTTTGTGGCTTTTGTTTTTGATGGATGCTGTGTCCTGAATGTCCCACAATAATAAAACACAACTAGTTCTCTTTTCGTTCCACCTTGGGGCCTTAGGCATTAATTAGCATAACAACAGTGTACTGTGATTTTAGACTTTCTGTAAATCGTTAGAAATGGAAGGAACTGATTAATGTAACTTCTCCACGTGCATACAATGCATCCTAAAATGGGGCATCTCTGAGAAAAGAAAGAGCACTCTTATCTCAATGAGGCCCTTATTTCAGGGTAGTTTTATGGTGTACTTGAAGATTTCAGGCTGGACCTTTAGTAAAGGAAGAGACTGCAGGAGAGAGAGAGAGGGAGAGAGAGAGAGATCAAGATTCATTTGTGGGTGTAACATGAAGGAAGTGGGAGTCTAGTAATTGAGGTAACATCCCATGGGGTCATTCTCCAATTGCATAGTGTCACTGAAAATTTGGAAGGCATAAGAGAAGCAACTAAATTGGGGACCAGTTTCAAACTGTGGAAATGCAGGTGAACTGTCAAACAGGAGAGCCAAAGATGTTCATCCTGTCATCGTAATACTGGAGAATCCTTGTCTTTACATTGTAACACAGAGCAAGAAAACCCAACTCTTTTAGTACAGCTCAGGGTCCTTTTGCAGTGTCCTAACACTATCAGGCCAATGATTTGTGAGGTGATTTGTGAGGTTTTTTGCGAGGACACAAGACATTTTTACAAGTTTTATTTTGCTTGACAATGCTTTGCAGTAAATCTGCCAAATTCATTGTTTTATATGTATCACTGTGATGGATTTTTTTGGCATTCTAAAATACAGAATATCTGCTGAGGGGAATAATTTGTTACTATAAGTTTGCACTGTGAAAAGCTAGTTTTGAACCACTCTTTGTTTTCCCTTTTCTTGAGAGTCTTTGAAATTAACTGAAGAACTGAGCAAGTTTTGGGACACAAAGGGCAATGCCTACATTGCTAGACAAGGGGGCCTCCTGGTGGCCATAATAAATAATTACAACCAAAGCATAAACACTTCAATCCAATTCCAGGTTTGAAAGGAGGGTTCTGGTTACACATGTGTATGGGAAACTGAATTAACCAGTTCCAAAGACTTTGATCCTTCTCCTTGTATCTTGGAATTTAGGAAGGACGAAAGCGGCCTGAACTTGTTGCCCAACAAAGTTAAATGAGCAGTGTGGAAGTCACTGAGCAGCTGAGGGTTTCTGCTGTGAGCAGAACAGGAACAGGTCACTGATCCACTTCCCTTTTGGGTGATTACAATGATTCAATTTCCTGCACTGTCATTGTATATCATGTCTGTGAAAAAACTGATCAGAATTGGGGTGAAAACTGAGTTAATAGCCCAGTTCCATAAGCACAAATCTATTGTGGATCAAATCCTCCTTACCTCTCACTAAATATTTTGTTGTCTTGCCAACAGGATGCCTAGAGGCAAAGAAGCAATGTTGTGGCAGCATTGAATGCTGCACTATGGGCTAGAGGCACCGATTGAGTAGCTGAGGTATTACTCCACTGGTCCCAATTTCCGCAATCCTTTCATGCTGGGGTGGGAATTCCAGATTGCGTGCCCAACACTGATTTCTCTCCTGGTATTGTTTCTATGCCACAATCCTGATATCAACTGGGGTAGCATTTCCTTTGAAAATTAATCAGAAGTTCAGGTTCCTGCTGGTCCCCCACAAGGCCTTCATGTGACTCCTCTCCACAATGAAATAAGGACCCCGAGCTGACAAAATCAGAGGTATAAGAGCAGATCTACCCAGAACCAATGGAAAAATAGAATAAAGATCTTGTTCTTGCATTTCACATCAGATAATGAACACTGAGCTGAAATGAATATGGACTCTTCATTCTTGCATTTTATATTCTGTGTTTTCACGCCGTTCTTTCTTGTCGTTCGTGTGATTTGTTTTTTTTTCCATGGGGGAGGAATGATTGATCTTTTTTATTTTAATGGGTTCCTTAGTTTCTTCTTTCTTGGTTTTCTTTGTTTCGTGGCTGTCTATGGGAAGACGAACCTCAGGGTTGTATACTGTATGCCTACTTTGATAATAAATGTCCTTTGAATTCCAATATGCTGAACTCTACATCATGTGGGCATAATAACAACAACACCTTACACTGATAAAGGTGCTTAACTGTCTTTACTGGCTACCTCTTTTTACATTATTATGCAGATTCCCTTTGATCAGCTCACTGCCCTTCCCACTTTCTCTGCTACTTTTTCTTTCCTTTGTTCTTTCTTTGTTTTCTTTCTAGATTTTCTTTCCTTTGTTCTTTCTATCTCTCTCTTTCTCTCTCTCTATCTTTCTTTGTCCCTCTCATTCACTCTCTCTACCTTACTCTATTTCTATCTCTTTTTATCCCTCTATCTTTCTTTTCATCTTTCTTTCTTTCTAAGAATCAGAATCAGGTTTGATATCACCGGCATATGTGGGCTTTCACCTAATGGGTTTCGACCAGAAAGAGTAACTTTTTTTCTTTCCACAGATGCTGCCTAATTTGTTGAGTTTTTTTTAATTCTCTGTTTTTATTAAAGATATATTCTTTTAGCATGCAAACCTTGAATCACTGGTTTGCATCTTACCTGTTCTGCCTTCTCCACGTCCCCAGGGTTATTTCCAAGTCGGACTTTGTTTCTATTTTGTGATCCAAGAGATGTTTGTTGACAATCTGAACTCTGTTGAGATTGCAAGAGATTTGGCTGCCCCAGTCTCCCCCAGACGCTGAATCTTTGGCAGGAGCTCTTCTCCGTAATGCCAACTGCAGCTGCAACTTGTATGTCGTGCTCACTTCTGATTGTTTTCAATGTCTGCGTGTTTGTATAAGTGTGCTTGAAGTTTGCATTTGGTGGATATGTGTCTCAGTGGCCATTGTCTGTGGAGAAGAAAATGGAAATAGTCTTCAGCAAGAGCGTAAATTAAGAAAAAAGAACCTTTAATTTCCAGTATCCCCAATTTTCCTAATTAATCTGGAGGACGAAACTTGGGCTGGTCAAGCCTGGTTTACACTCCTGCCTGAATTTAGCTTTGCCGAATTTGTGGGTGGAAGGGTTGTGGGCAGGGGACTGTCGTTTCGTGTTGTGTGCATTGTTCAATGTTCTTGTGTTGTTCAGACTATACTAAAGCGCTTTCTATTTATTTCCCCCAACAAATGCTCAACGCGAATCCCAAGGGCAAAAATAAGCTCTGTTAACACTTAGCAGCTGATGTAATTGTTTTGACTTGAGTTGCTTTTTCTTTTCTTTTCCTGACCATTTTTTTGCCTCTAGACTATAACCTTCAAACCGTGGTTCTGACCTTACGGCAAAGCAGAGGGAGGTCTGCAGGGTCGCAGGGTGTTTGGTTGGGGGGTGGGGGGGGGGGGGGGCGGTCAACAAATTTCAGTTCAACTCCTATCAAATTTCTGTATCTGTTGAATTCATTTTGCACTATTGTGTTGCAATAGACTTTTTCAAAAGCATTTCTGTGATGGTAATAATTTTCATTCAAGTAATTATTTTGAAGATTGGGTTTGGTTCTTCAGAAGCATGTCTGTGCTCGCAATGAAACCTCCACAGTGGGACATTTTGCCTTTAAACTTGCAGACAGATCGATATACGGTAACGGTCCACTTACTCGTCACCAGGATATTTTTCTTTTTTTGATTGGTCTATCAATTAGAAACTTATTCCTCGGTGGCTTGAAATGTGGCGTTATGAAGCATTTTTGTGTCTTCTGGACAACCGTGCTGCATTTAGCCAAAGTGCAAGAAGCAGTTAATGATTGAAGAGAGGCTTTAATATCTGTGTTTGTCGTGTTAGTCCTTTTGGGGGTTTGTGTTACTGACTGACTTACCGGTGTTCAGGGCAGCAATGAAGGTCTTCCATCTCCGTCCGTATAGAAAGATTCTTCATTGCTGTCTCCGTAACAACCGTATTTTTTTTTTGACATGCCAGGGTTGTTAGCCCTGAGCTGAACCCCCGAACCTGGGGGGCCGGTGAACCACTCTTAGTCTGCCCTCTACCCTTTGACCTGTTTGGCATGGGTGACCCTGCCAAGACCCACAGCACCAAGCTCTGACTCCGGCTAACGTAGCTCTCTGGGTCATTGAGACGTGCAAGCCCCCAAACCCTATGGCAAAGTTGTGGTCCACTTGGAAGTCCGTGTTAGTACTGCCGTTTGGATTCTTTTAGCGTGGTGATTGTGACAAAGGACTCTTTGACTTAACTTAAAGACTAGTTTTACCTGCCACGTGTGCATCAGCACATACAATGAATGGCGACACTTGTGTCAAATCAAATCAGCGAGGATTGTGCTGGGCAGCCTGCAAGTGTCCCTTCAGGCACCAACATAACTCAATAACTCTAATGTCATTGGAGTGTGTGAAGAAAGTGGAGCGCCTGGAAGAAACCCACTGGAGAAAGTCAAAGCTCTTTACAGACCGCAGTGGGAATCGAGTCCTGATTGGTGATCGCTGGGGCGTTGTAATGTGTTTGCGCTAACCGCTACGCTAACTGGCCCATAAATTAAATACCTTAGTCACCAGCGGCAGATGGAGAACCCACTTGTTACAAAATGACAACTAGAAGTCAAGCATCCAGCTGAGAGCTGATGAACATTTTCTGGATAACAACTCAATACTTGCTCTTAAACGTTTGGAATAAACATTGTCCCAAACCCTCTTGCGTAAGCCATGGAGAATAGTCTTTATTTTGAACTGCAGTCTTCCTTCAGTCTCTCTGCAAGTGAAGATTGCAGTAGAACCGTAAGAGTCTGCAACATGGGTTCTAGCTCAATTGTGGACAACTGACTCCGAATGATATTCAGTGCTAAGATTCACTTTCCAGCCTCATAAGCAGAAGTTACAGTTCTGGGTCCCAGCAGGGATGGATTAGTGAAGTTATTCACCACTTATCAGTGGGATCCCTCTTTATTCAGTTAAGAGCTAAATCACTATTTACTCTATATGCTGTGCATTTTGACAGGTTCTTCATATATTCAGCATCTTAGATTAACTTGATTTTTAATCTTGTTTCTAGATTTACTATAAAGTAATTAAAGAGATTAAATCGGGTGATGAACTTCTTGTTTTTATGAAGGACGGCGTCTATCCTGATGGGACAATGCCACCAAACCTAGATGGTAAGACTGACTCAAAGTGTCATAGGGGTCTTACTCAGTATGAATCTGTCTTTACTTACTGTCATCTGACCACGGTGAAACTTTAAGGCACCTCCTAAATTCTCTGTGATGAGGTGGTGCAGTGACTCTTCAGGTGATATCAAACATCCACGTCCCCCTCTGAATTGCAGCCCACCCTGTGGTTTCTCAGTCCCAGGGCCCCAAACCGATTGTCTGGCCACCCTCTGAGAACTTGCAGAGACGCTTTCCTTTCCCTTCACCCATCCGTTTCCCCATTTCCCGACCCGCCTTGGCGGACTGCCGGCAAATCCAATGCCACCCTGGTGAGGCTGACAGCTGGACGGTGGTCACCTCACTGTGAGGGGTTTCACTCCAGTTTACTTCTCGCTTCTATGTTGCTCCTTCCAACTTTCTCCTCTCCCACATCCTGATTGTCATCTGATGATGTGATCTCAGCACAGTTCAAGTGTGAAGGGAGACCCCCAGCACCACGAGATTTTCCCTGCCTCATTCAGCCAAGGAAGTAATTTTTGTATTACGGCATAGGGGCATGCGGCTCTTCATTTCCTTCCTATTTTGGGTCTCATTTCCTGAAAGCCCTTTTGATTGTCCAGTTGAGCCAAATTTTACTTTGAGGAGTCCGCCCCCCACTCCTTCCCGTATTCATTTGTATTGCTGTGTACGGATCTTTTATAAGATTAGCTTTATTTGTCCCATGTACATCAACACATACAGTGAACTGCGTTGTTTGCGTCGCTCGAAGCAGCGAGGTTTGTGCTGAAGGCAGCCCACAAGTGTGGCCACGTTTCCAGTGCCAACGTAGCATGCCCAGGGCTTATTAACTCTAACCTGCGCTGTACATGATGAAGGAGGCAACTAGAGCACCCAAGGGAAACCCATGTGGTGGGAGGGAGAACATAAAATCTCTTTATAGACACTGGCAGGAATCGACCCCATGAATCCCTTTGGTCTATGCTGATCCTGTCGACGTCAGATGGGGGAGGCGAGATGTGGACTGTGGAAGAGGAGGAGTGGGGGGATCAGAGAGAACTTCAGTCCAACGTGGACGCCCTGAAAGGTGGTCATTATGAGGGGAGGTCTTGATCTTGACCCTAGCTGTAGCGCCAGTCACACACTGTCAAGGCTCATACCATGCCATTGAACATTGACACGGTCAGCAGTCAGCTCAGGAAGGGAGAACATGAGGACTTCAAAGAAAAAGCTTCAGTAAAAGATCTGACAGTAGAAGAGAAAAGAGTAGAGAAATGGAGCCTGTGAACAGGCAGCAAGTGAGGTTTGAATAACCCGCTCGGTGGAGGAGACGGCTTCATAGATTAGTGTACAAAGAACACATAACTCTGCTCCCTTTGGCTCCTTTTTTAAAAAAAAACCCATTAGGATCTGATTTATTTTTTTTAGTCACATTCCTCTTTTGTCCCAAGTGCTGTTAAGAAGAGTGGAGGATACTTTGACAAAGACGTAGAGGGTATAGCGGGGGAGGGACGAAGGCTGCAGTGGAAGGGGATAAGACTACTGTTGAATCATGAAGTGTGGGGGCAGAGCTGGGGCAGACTTGACCCCTTCACACCAGTTGTTATTCTGGAAAATTTACAGCATCCAGGGAATTGTTTGACTTGGCACAGGGACTAGGATGCTTCCTCGTAAACTCAGTAATAGCTGCTCCCTTTATTTAATGTGTTTGAACTTGGGCTGCAATAATTTATGATTGTACAGTACGAACCCACGTTGTAATCGGCCTGAATACTTTTCTGCATGGTTTTAACTGGCTCCCGGCTAAACACTTTGACTCACTTTATTTAATCTTTTTCTCCCGCCTGCTTGATCCCTACGGCCGGTGGCCCTCGCAGAGGAGCAGAGGTACCGCTGTGGAGACTGCGACGAGCTGTTCCGCTCGAAGGTGGCACTGCGGCGGCACCAGGCGTACGCCTGCAACAACGTCAATGCTATCTTCACCACTATCAACGAAGACTACAAGCAGAGTCAGCTGGATGACGGGCAGCTCCATGAGTGCAAGGACTGTGACCGTATATTCCCCAATGAATACAGGTATGCACAAGCCCAACCGCAGCCCAGGACGGGAACGGGGCTGGAGGAGGTATTTAACCCCTTCCCCGCCGGTGCCACTAATGCTGTCACTTGTTGCACTATGCACAGAGCAGCTGTAACTACACCAAAGATAAAAGTTTCTTGAGCTGCTCTAACAGGTTCATACTTGGGATAGAGACTTGTCTCTTATGTAAGGCTGGCGGTATTCAGGATTTTTTTTTGAACCGATCTGTCTCCATTTTCTTTTTTTTTGTTGGCCTGGATGATATTATTGGGTTTGCAGTTGAAAATTTTGGGTGTTTTTCAGCAGGCCCATAAAGAAGAAAGATAACCTTGCTGCCAGTAAAGAGGGAATTTACAAAAAAATGTGCTTAACATTACAATTGTGCGGCATGGTAGCGTGGCAGTCAACATAATACCACTGCGGGTTCAGTTCCGCCACTGTCTATAAGGAGTTGGTATGTTCTCACCTTGACCACCTGGGTTCCCTCCTACACTCCCAAGACATGATGGTTAGTAGGTTAATTAGTCACATGAGTGCAACTGGGCGGCGCGGACACGTTAGGCCGGAAGGGCCTGGTAGTGTGGTGTATCTGTACGTGAAAAGAGTCACTGTATTGGTAATGTTGATCTGGCTGTTCTTAAACCCATCCATGTTGAAATGCCATGCCACCTCCCTAATGAGGAACTCAAATGTTCCCTGAATCATCCCAGGCTTCTTACTTCCAAAGCTCCTATTTCTAGCAGAGACCTCACTTAGAATTTGAGCTTGTGTACCTTTGACACAGCTCTGTGCTTTAACTGGAATTACTTATAGATATCATTTTACTGCCTGATTGGTCAATTACTTGTATGAAATAATGGATTAGGAAGGTGTGTGACATTTTAATTTATTATAGGGTAATCAGCTCTCAGTATGTCTGTCTATTCAAAGGTTTTGTACCCAGTGCTATTTTAGCACTGATGTTAACATTCAGTTCCAAATTCAACAGTGTCAAAAGGAATTTATATAGTTAAAAATGTCAAGTTTCTGAATGTTTGAGGTGAACAAAGTCCTTATCACTCGGTACAATTTGAATGCAAACTACTCATTCATTAGTTGAATTAGGTTCTATTAAACGTGCATTAATTATGGTTTATCCATGCCGTTGGGATTAATTTGAAAAGGCTCAGTCCCTCCCTGCTGAAATTTCCAGTAATTTACCAAGATGAAGTTCGTTTGCCATTCTCTTTCAAGTAGATTTGGGGGGGGGAGGGGTAGTGGGAGGGAAGTCATTTGTAAATGGGCAGTGTTTATAGAAGCTACAATGCACTTACAGTCATTTCCTGAAAGTCTGTTCAGCTATAATAGTTAATAATGAGAATATATTATTGAAGTGAATGATACTGTCGTTTGTAAATGCACCCTGCAACTCACTTGCAAATGGATTGTTCTCACACTCGAATTCCCAGTCTGTTAGCTGGTGATTGTGGTGGCGGCTCGGTAAAATCCCTCCTTATTTGGTAAATATTTGACTCTAAACTTGCTACTTTTTTTTGCTGTAGACTCTCTGAATTTTTTCCCCTTAATGTTGACCTCTGGTTTGATACACCTTTTTGATTCCTCTATTTTTTTTTTCTCTCCTCATTTGTTAATCCCTCCACCACTACCACTGAACTATTGAATGATGTTCATTTCTATGGTGTTCAACCACACATAATCCCTTGATACCTTCGCTGGTTAAGGGTTGCCTCATTAGGTTTGTCCGGCCCCACCACAAGCACACACTTTGCAGCTGGTGCTGGAGAATTTGTAGCCCACGGCATCTTCACAACTATTTATCAAACGAGAGTGGCACCTCTGTGTTTGAACCTGGCCATCTCCTGGTTCTCTGTACCACAACGAGTGATGCAGGTACCAGATGGATCAGCGGGGACTTGAAGTGCACTGTGATTTTTTTTTAAGATAAATAAAACGTGCTATCTCACACTGAGGCACAGCATGTGGCTGATGGATCCATCTCTCATTTCTCTTCCCGTCTGCGCAGCCTAGAGCAGCACATGATCATTCACAGCGAGGAACGCGAATATAAGTGTGACCAATGCCCAAAGGCCTTCAATTGGAAGTCCAATCTGATTCGCCATCAAATGTCACATGACAGCGGAAAACGCTTTGAATGTGAAAATTGTGATAAGGTAAGGTTGAAGGTAAGAAGATCCAAAACTTTTTATTGTCTCATTGCTTATATTGTTAAGAGCCTTCACGCAGAGGACTTGAGTGGCATAATGGAACTGGATGTTCTGCTTAATGGAGCTCAAATTAATGGAGATACGCGTTAACTTGTATTCAGACTCGCTTACTTACTGCCCGTTTAGGTAGCATGTTTAGGGCAGCATTGAAGGTCCTCCATCTCTGGCAGCGTTCAGGGCTTCCTTCATCATGTCAGTAGCTTCCTCCTGGTTTTCACTATCGTCAGTCACGCAAATCCCAGATAGAGACTCAGGAAGACCATCGCACTCAGACGCAGAAGGATTCCTCCTTGCTGTTTCCATAATTTTGTTTGACCAGTCAGGGTTGTTGGCCCTGAGCTGAACCCCTCAAACCTGGAGGACCGGTGGACCACTCTTAGTCTGACCTCTACCCCTTGACCTGTTTGACAGGGGTGGCCCAACCAAGAGTCAAAGAACAAAGCCCTGACTCCAGCCAACATAGCTCTCCAGGTCATTGAGGCACACAAGCCTCCAAACCCAACGACCAAGGTGTAGTCCTCTTGAAGGAGATTGTTATGGGCGTCACCTTTTATTAGTTTTCCTGTATAAGTATTGAGATCCAAACCAACGGGCATATTTAATAGTAATAATCTGGCAAAAGTTATGTTTTATATTCACTTTGACCCTGTGATCAACCAGACTTCAGTTGTACTGCATAGTCAGATTATGGGCCCTGTAGTTTGGATAGTTTTGGGGAAAATGTGAATTAAAGTTCTGTTGTATGATCTAATGAAAATGCAATGGCAAACTAATGAAATGTACTGGAACATTACAGCCAATGCCTTTTACTGATGACAGTGTTTTCAGAAGTTGTGTCCATATCTGAATTAGGGCGCTTGTTTGCAGCTGTACTTACCAATTGCTGAGTTAAGTTATTATGGCAATGACTTAAAAATTACACTTAGTTTCCAACTCACATAAGTCAGTGGTATCAAAACTGATTTCCAGACAACATCTACCACAATTTGGAGATATTTAAATAATTCTGAAACGAACATCCAAAAATACCCAGTACATCAGGTAGTCTCCAGGATTCAGGAACTGGGCTGCTGCCAAGGTGAATGTGAATAGAAGGTATTCAGGCGCAAACAAAAAGACTGAAAGCCACTTCTGGAATTCAAAAAAAAAACAAAGCAGTTTCATTCCGCTGTTTGAGTTTCTGGTGTCTCAAACAGAAGTGTAATTTTATCAGATGGTATGACGAGCAAGGATTTAGATAGCAGTGTTTTTCTGTTTAATAATGGGGAGGGAGTTCTTTGTTACCTTAGGCGGGTCGGCGTACAGTGACTTGTTCAAGAATCATTTGACTTTGTACCACTCAATAATCTGCTCCAATGCAACGGCACTTCATGTCACTCATGAAGAAAAGGAACTGGAGCTTTTTTGCATTGCCCAAAGCTCGGGACAACCTAAGGCACTTTGCAGCAGATCAGATGCTTTGAAATGTAAGAGCGCAAAAGTAGCAATATAATTATCATTCCAGTCACTGGAGTTTCAGTAATGGTAGAGCTTCTATGCAATTTTAAGGTAAGGTAAAATTGTTAGGTAGCTTTTTTAAACCCGGGTCTACAACTGTTTCTCGAGACCCACCCACACAAAATGGTGGAAGAACTCAGCAGGTCAGGCAGCATCTGTGGAGAAGAATTAACAGCCAATGTTTCGAGCCAAGACCCTTCATCAGGACTGGAAAGGAAGAATAACGAAAGTGGAGGGAGGGGAAGGAGTACAAGTTGGCAGATAATAGGTGAGATCAGGTGAGGAAGCAACTGGTGCACATCACAAGTCTTGGTTAGGCGACCACTACCACCAGGTAGACGAACTCTGAGGAATATTGATAAAGACTGGGGTCATCCATGTTGTAAAGACACTGCCCAGAAGAAGGCAATGGCAAGCCACCTGTTGAAAACTTCGTCTATGTCGTACAGCACAGCAAGTGATGATGATGGTGAAGTGAGGGAAAAAGTGAGTGTGTGGGGGAAAGGAGGCAATAAGGTCAGAAACTGGAAGGTGAAAGGTGGAAGAGGTAAAGGATTGAAGAATAAGAGGAGAACAGTAGACCATGGAAGAAAGGAAAGAAGGAAGGGAGGTGATGGGCAGATGAGGAGGGGGAGAGGAAGAATGAGAAGCTAACCAGATTGGGGGAATGGAGGAGTGATTACTCCAAGTTGGAAACATTGACGTTCATGTCATCAGGTTGGAGGCTACCCAGACAGAGTATAAGGTGCGGCTCCGCCAACCTGAGTGTGGTTTCATTGAGGCGGCAGAGGAGACCATGGACAGACATGTCAGAATGGGAATGGGAAGTCGAATGGCTACCAGGAGATCCTACCTTTTGTAGTGGCCAGAGCAAAGGTGCTCAACTAAGCAATCTCCCTAATGTAGAGAAGGCTGCACAGAGAGCACCAGATACAGTAGAAGACCCCGACAGATTCACAGGTGAAGTTTCCCAGTTTCTTGTTTGAGTCCAACCTTTCCCCTCACCTGGTCTCACCTAATACCTGCCAGCTTGTATTCCTTCCCCTCCAGCAACCATCTTACTCTGGCTATTGCTGCCTTCCTTACCTACTCTGATGAAGGGTGTAGGCCTGAAACATCAACTTCTCATTCCTCTGTAGATGCCAACTGACATCCTAAGTTCTTTGGATGCAGAATGTTTTCTACTTTGCATACACACACTCATTATTTGTCTGTCCATAAATTAAATGGTAACTTAGAGCTTGCATTGTGCTCTGTTTATATGATTTGCCACCAGTTCTTGAAGATTTGGGTCAACCTCCTTTTAGTAACACTTTGTACTGTAAATTGCCATGTCAACGGTCACAGCAGTTACAGTTTTGGCCACCAAGTGACTGCAGGAAGGAAGTTTAATAAGTCTCCCTTCCAACTCATCTTTACTTCAATTAATCAAAAACAACAGGTCAGGCAACTTTCACTAGATTCTTGTGGCATTTTTCACTTATATTTATTTGTAGCCGTGTGCTTCTGAGCAGTCTCTCATTCTAAAGAGTGCAATTATGAACTTTGCTTTGCCCCATTCTTATATGCAGCCAGACAACCACATTTGTTTTGTTTGTCACTCATGAACTCTTGGCTCCAGGATTTTGTGAGGATCTATTGTATATCCTGTCCATCTCTTATTTACATGTTGACTATCAGTGGGACCATCCAGAAGCACTTCAGCTTCCACATAATAGTCTAAATGGATGTAAAGTTTGGCAAGCACATGGTGAGAGCAAGGGCAGTACAAGTCTATTATTAACACTTTTTGACCCCTTTGTTGTCAGATTTATCACACTGCTAGTCTGGCACTCAAATTTCCTTTCAATAAATATTGGGGAAGACTGAAGCTATTGCCTTGGTTCCCTGCCACAGACTACATTTGCTGATAATCATTATCAACCCTGGAAAATATCTGGGTATGAGGCAGTGTTCATGACCTTGATATTATGTTGACTCTAAGGTGACCTTCTGGCAACATGTTTGCATCACCACCAAAGTTGACCATTTCTACTTTTCAGAACATTGCCTAGCTGTTACTCTGCCTCATTTAATCTGCTGCAGATTTTTTTCCATGTCCTTATTTCCTCTAGACTTGATTGTTCCAATGCGCGCCAGGCCAGCCTGCAATCTTCCACCCAATCTAAACGAGTACCCTTCCAAAGTTCTGTTGACAGTATCAAAATTCAAACTGTTTCATTAACATAGTGCTTACTAAGTTACATTGACGGCAGGTCAGATAACCTCTCAGCTCTATAATTTTTATCCTTGTTTTCAATTTCTTCTGTGGCCCTGTGCCTCACATTCTAAATAACCTCTTCCAGTTCAACAAAGTTTTGAGATTTCTGGCTTCTTCCCATTCTGGCCTCTTACACATCCCCTGTTTTAATCAGTCTTACACTGGCAGCCATGATTTCAGCTGTCTTGGCATTAGATTTTGGAATTTCCTTCCCAAATCCCTCTACTTCTCTACCTTTCTTTTCTCTTCTAAGACCTTTTTTTCTTTGAAACAGTTGGGCCTAAATGATTGGCCCTCTTCAGTGATATCAAAAGTGGTTAGTGCCTTGGACTAGTTAGCTCTATATAGTGGATTACATTATTGCAAGTTGTTATTGTGGTGAGAATCAGTATTAAGTCTTGTGCAATTTCTAAGGTGTTACACAGTGGGAATCCAGGGACCTCTGATATCCCTGGAGTTATTATCTGAGGTTCAGAATGTGCTTGCAGTACCTCTCATTAATTAAGTGATTCCAGCTAATCACAGGGATAATGAAGCATCAGTCATTTATCAATAAAGCTTCAATATTGGTTATGCCTCTGTGCATTGACTGGTAATTATAGATCCCCTGATGCTTAGGGAATTTCCATTGACAAGTGACCTATTTAGGTTATCCATTGACGTTCCCAATATGTGCAGCAATGGGCTGTCTTGCAGTATGTTTTAAAAGGAACAGAACCATACTGGAAAAATTGCTGTCACCCTGTCTCCTGCTGATCCAGCAGAAAAAGATCTATATGACAGAGCCACACAAGTATTAAATCATACCGGGCAGCAAATGAGTGGAAATCTACCACCTTTTCTCCTGGATTGAGGACCCAAGGTAAAATACTCAATTTGACTGAAAATAACTTACACAAAACAACCTGTCAACTCTGGCAAAACTTTGCAGATTTTATCCCAAAGCTGATAAAATATGGAATTTTACAGCATCCCCATGTCCTTGTCAGCTTGATAAAGTGGCACCAGTTTGTCTCACTCTCCTACTCCTTCCCAAAGTGCTACATACTTTTGCCCTTGATTAATTTAAGCTTCCGGTGCGATAACGATAGCTGTCTAAAAGAGATCTCCAAAACAGATGATCGGAACCCTCCACGTGCGCAAGTTTCCAATGACTTCCTCTGTTTTTTTGCTTTCTCTCCTTCCTGTCCATCAGGTCTTCACCGATCCGAGCAACCTCCAGCGGCACATCAGGTCTCAGCATGTGGGAGCCCGGGCGCACGCGTGCCCTGACTGTGGAAAAACCTTTGCCACGTCATCTGGACTAAAACAGCACAAGCACATACACAGCAGTGTTAAGCCTTTCACCTGTGAGTTATCGAACTGTCTTAACTTAATATGTAATTGGAGGTGTCCTGTGTTTTCCAAAATCTAATCATTCTCCTCAGCTGAGTTGAAGTGCATAGTGCAGTCCAACAGCCTTTCTCTTTGCAGAGGGCACTCTTTTCTTATTAACGTAGCAGTCAGCACCAGATTTCCATGATCTCCATTATTTCAGAAACCTCATCCCTTGCCAACTTTCTCCTTCGTTACCCCTTAAAATTCTTTCTGATTTTTGCTTTGGTAAATTTTGCAAACTACATATAACATATCTGTCTCCTGATAGTTGTCTCCCCAACAATTCTATGCTTCCTGTCCCCCCCCCCAACAAACCCCAAGCCTCTTCCTCCAGGCAACTTTTTTCCCCAAAGAGTTTTTCCTCATATTGGGGTCCCACAAAGATGATGGCCTTCACTCGGGTGACCTTCAATCACTTCAGTGTTTAGGTTGGAGTTACACAACTTTGCATTCATCAGGCCATGAATTATTGTCCAGGACAGGAAAAAAGCCAAAGGCTTGGTTAGTTGGTTGAATCTGCGTTAAGGCCAATTCAAAAATTTCTGAATATAGCTTTAGCTTTCTATCATATATAATCACGTTAACCAGTCAGGGATAAAGCTCTTCTTTGAAACACATGTGGTTGAATCACAATCTTGAAACCAATGTGGTCCATCAAAACTCTGATCTAGTGCCGCCCACCCATTACACAGAACTCATTATTTACAGAGAGCTGACCTTACAAACTCCTTTTTTTTGCTCAGATTTCTGCTTCAGCCATAACAAATTGGAAATTAAATGGATTTTCTGATAACTGGTCTGTCTGCCATCTAAAAACCATTAGTTCTCGGTGATAAGATTGTTTGAAAAAGTTTCCGTAGGGTTTTGCCATGTACTTCAACACTGGCAAGCTGTTACTCATCATGTTGTTGAAAATTTGATGATTAATTCCAGTACTCAAAGTGATAATTTACAGTGAGAAACTGCTACGTCAGGGACAGCCTGAGCACGTAGTGAAAAACTTGCAAGCTTGAGCATTCATATTTGTGTCGGTTGCACCCTCCTGGGAGAGTGACCTTCGGGATGTGAAGTGCTCTGCAGAATTGAACTAAATATGTAGAAGCTGTCATTTTTCATTTCAACCACAAAGAGCCTGGTGTTATTGGCATGAGCACACTTCCTCCCAAGTCAAGAAGGTAAAAAAAAGTAAATGTCAACTACTGCTGTAGCAACAAGAATTTACTGCTGTCAGATGGAGCTCTTCCTTTGACTTAATGATCTATTTCACCCTCTCACATTTAATTTCACCATTGCCAACTGAAGTCCTGCCTTTTCTTTCTCCAAGGGTGGTGGTGTGGGGTGAAGAAATAGTAAAATCTACTAGATTTTCCATCATGTTCACGGCCAGAAAGTTACCAGATTTACGTACGTGGGTGGAGTCTTCACACTTCTTGCTGCTGCTGGGAAGTAGTTCAGTCAATTGTGTTGGTCTGTAAACCATCAAACTCTTCCATGGGGACGTGACATTAAAATACTTGGCTGAAGTTTGGATTCCAATTCCTCGGGAATCTTTCTTGCTTCTGAGTCACTGAGGACCCATCCTGAACAATTCGGCATCTCTCACGCAGCTAGTAATATAGAACTCAACGGGCCAAGTTTTTGTTCATTTAAGAGCTAGGTAAGAGACCAGAAAACCTGCTGAGCCACTTTAAGAGCTAAGGTGGGTCAAGAGCTGCTGGACCTGAAATGATGATAATCATTTTGATGAAAATGACCATAAATAATCATATGACCAGTGATAATCATAATGATGAAAATGACCATAAATATTCATTTGAGGTAAATAATCTTCTCCTCCTTTCAGTTAAGATCACAATTCACGTACCTCATTGACTATAAATTTAGAAGGTATCCTAAATGAAAAGAGGAGAAGATTGATTTTCTAAAATTCTCTAACCTAGAGAACTGGAGAGACTGAATCACTGGTTATGTTTAAGGCAGAGATATATTTTGATCTATGAGGGAAACTAGATTTATGAAAAACAAGATAAATGCTGAGGTTGAGATCAGAAACTTAATAGGAGAATATTCTTAAGGGAACTATTCTGTTCTTGATTGTATTTCTTATATTCTTATTTTCTTGTGAGAATATGGAAACAGAAGCAGTAGTAAGGTATTTTACCTGTTACGTCCACTCTACTGTACAATAAAATCATTGCGGATTTTTGACCTCATTACTCCTTTCCTATACTAACCCATGTACATTGATTCCCTTAATAGCAGAAACCTAACCATTTCTGTCTTATATACTGTATGGTTAGTGACTGAGCCTCCACAACCATGCTGGATATCTAATTGCAAAGGTTCACCACCTCTGGGTGAAGAAAGTTCTCCCCATCTCTGTTCTGAAAAGCAGACCCCCTAGTTTGAAGTAGCTCTTGTCACCAATATATCTGAATTTATCCTGCCAAGCCTTCTTAGAATATAGTCGAGCCTTCTAACAATTTGGTGACCTCAATGAGGTCACCTCCCATTCTTCCAAATGCTAGAGAGTGTAGGCCCAGTCTGCTTAGTTTCTCCTTCTAGGATAATTTTCTCATTCTTGGAATCAATCTGGTGAATCTCTACTGCATTCCATCTAATGCAAGTGTATACTTCTTTGGCTAGGAGATGGGACATGTACGTAATGTTTCAGGTGCAGTCTTGATTTCTATACACAGCTTTTATTGAAATCCTCTCTCAGTTAAGTCCAGCATACCATTTGCCTTACTAATCTGATTGCTGTTCCTGCATGTTAATATTAAATTACGTACACACACAACTCCCGGTGAACACCAACGTTTATCATGCCATTTAAAAAATACTCTGTAATTCTTTTGTTCTACAGAAGTGGATGAGCTCACATCTCTATTGTCAACACACTTTCTATCATCAGCAAGTCTGGGTATATTCCATTTGCTTCACTCACACAGATGAGTGAAATATTTGAGATCATTGATCTTATGTTCCACATGGGCATCCTCCAAACTGAAGGCATGAGCGTTGATTTCTCGATCATCTGGTCATTTCTCCCCTCTCCCCCATCTCTCTTTTTCCACTCCCCCACTCTGGTTCCCTTCTCACCTCTTCTCTCCTCCTCAGCTGCCCATTACCTCTCTCTGGTGCCTCTCCTCCTTCCTGTTCTTCCCTGGTCCACTGTTCTCTCCTATCCAGTTACATCTTCTCCAGCTCTTTACCTCTTCCACCTATTGCCTCACAGCTTTATCACCCTCCTCCACCCACACACCAGCCCCCTCACCTGGTTCCACCGATCTCCTGCCAACTTGTACTCTTTCGCCTGCCCCACCTTCTCACTTTAGCTTCCTTTCCAGTCCCGAAGAAGGGTCTCGGCCTGATACTTCGACTCTTTATTCCCCACTGTGGATGCTGCATTGTCTTTAATGATTGATATAGACTATGAAGACCAGGGATCCACTGGTCACGTCCTCCCAACCTGAAATTGACTTGTTTATTCCTAACCTCTGTTTTCTTTTCATTCAACTCTGGGATTTTTTTTTGAGAGACATAAACCTATGTAAACACAGATACCCACAAATTATGTAAATTCACACATAAACTGTTTTTCAGTATCAGGATTTTCAAACCTTTATGTGTGGGAGACCTGACAAATATTGACATACTTACAAATCACACTTCCAATAATAACCTGTAGTGTTTCTGTAAAAGCTGTCAAGCTCCCTTTCCATTTATTGGGGTACTGCCAGTGATGACTCCTGTTCTGATTTTAAACTGAAGTGTCACCTACTCAAAGAAAATCTTGCTCAAATTACAGAAAGTACACTTATTTATCATTATTCCCAGACATTGGAATCTCTGGTAAGAGTGAGAGATCGCATCACAAAGGCTGTTTTTGCAGGTACCTTAGTCTGAAATGTGCACAACCCCATTTTGTTTCTATTTTATTGTTGCCATTTTGGATCAATAAGTTCAAATAGTTCAAAACATAAATTTCACAGATCTTATTTTCCCTCTTGGAATAGCCTTCCCATTTAGTTGCCTACTGGCCTGCACTACTGCTCAGTTCTGGGGTGTTGTCTTTCATTGATTCTGCTATGGTTGTTATGCTATAGATTTATTGAGTATGCCCACAAGACAATGAATCTCTGGCTTGTATATGGTGACATATATGTATTTTGATAATAAATTTACTTTGAACTGAAGCAATGAAACATTTGATTACACATTCCTAAGCTGGAATACCCAAACACCATTTGTTTTGGCCCGGTAGTGTTCTTGCCATGCTATTCCCATACCCAACCCAACCTCAACGTGCAGTACAAGTATGGACCTGACTATAAGTTCAGCATGTGATTCTGTGCAAACTATTTATGAATATCTGAAACCTATAAATCATCATTCAACTTCCATACTAGTAGGAAATATAACTGAATTCTAGAAAGTCTCAAATATGCTTTTTTTTAAAATACTTGTTTTCATTGTGAAATGTATTCATCAAGTGTTTTAATGTGGTTAGTAATATTATTAACTAGATTGGATTGATATTAATTTAAACAAGTCACCAGTTAATGCCTGAAGCTTTGATGAATGACTATGAGAATGAGACTGAGTAGAATTGATAAGCTGAGAGGTCACTGCTGGCTTTATTGTGCTTACCCAAGCCAAGTGAGTATTACCTGAAATGACCTTTTGAAGGACTACTTGTTGTCCTCAGCAGTGCCATTGAATTGTGCTGCTGGGTGTATTTGTTGTCAGTAGTGACTGGGAGGAGCATGTGTGACCTCAAAAAGTGCAACATCCATCCACCCTGAATGGCCAAGAGGAAATCTCTCAAGCTACAAATAGCAGTTCCCACCAGGCAAAGACCATATCTCTCAAAATGAAGATATTTCTGACTTTGCTGTTATTTTCCTTTGACTACTTATGAACCAATTGGATGACTCTAATTTGAAGGCACTAATTGAATGACTCTTATTGGATGAAGCAGCTAGAAAGCACATCACAGGTCAAGGGATTTCCATAAAGTCAGAAGAGAGCAAAAAGCATAGTTCTTATTTCAGGTTTTCACTTTTAAGCCTTTAGTTCGTAATGATAAATATT
Source organism: Hypanus sabinus (assembly GCF_030144855.1). NCBI lineage: Eukaryota > Metazoa > Chordata > Chondrichthyes > Myliobatiformes > Dasyatidae > Hypanus > Hypanus sabinus. The sequence goes on along the minus strand of NC_082732.1, from coordinate 33,821,355 downwards.
ACCAGGAAAACTGGCTTCCCATAGTACCTCAAGTGGGCAGTCAAGAATCGGCTGCCTTATTTTCTGTTTGATTGAAGTCTTAGCACACAGAACTATTTTTACTCCGTTGTCTAGAAGGAACCATAAGACTGAGTACTAGTGGAGGATCATCTCAAAGTTCATCCATTGAGGTATATATATCTTTCTAATTGAATTATATCGATCTCATAAAATTCTTAACATTTGCTTACAACTCTGATCTGTGCAGCTGAACTTCCAGTTCTCACATTTTTGTGCCATCTTTTCCCATTATGAATCAGTAAGTTCACATTTATAAGGGATTTTGTAATGTATTTTCTTGAAAGTCAGTGTGGTTTTCCACAACAATTGGTAAGCTGAGAGGCCACTCAACCACCCTGACTTCACTGTTTTGGGAGTTTCAGCAAGCTGATCACCATTATTCTTCAGTCCCACAAGTAGCTTAAATCCTGCCTGAAGTGGTTTGTCTCCATTATTTCTCCCCTAATTACTAAAATTTGTACAGTAGACAAGATGAAAAAATCCTTTGTATTTTCTAGTGCCATCATAAAAGCTTTAATTTGAAGGCTTCACTTCTCCCAAATCCTTGAGCTCAAAGTAGATTTTTCTATATAAAGCTATAAATCTTTTAGCTATCATTGACTTGTGCAATCACAGCACTTGCACTGTATGTAATTTAACTGAGTGCATCAATGCTGTTCATCAGCTGTAACTGGCATATTTTTGTTTAGTAGATAACCCTACAGAGTTTTTCAAAAGTGTTTGAATGAAAATTGGTTGTGTACCTTGTCCAGATGATGCAATCAAAGTAATCAGTTTTCACAAAGAATGTGTGCATGCCCATTTATACCGTGGAGAAAAGTTGACACCAAATAACAACCAAATGTTAGATGTATAATAGCATATTAAAACACACAACTATGGAAATCTACGAGGTAGTATTTCATAGATTCACTTTCCTTCTCTGCACATTGTTCTAAAACTTTTTGCTGCTTTTGTGGATAGCCACATAAAAATTAGTGATGTTCAAATCAAACAAGTCAGTCTCAACAAAGCATACAAAGTTTAACAAGACTTATTTGAAAGGGAGATCATGTTTGACCTGTCTGTGGATTTTCTGTCACTGCAAAAAGACTATATAAAGGAGAACCAGTAAATGTAGTGTATCTGGATTTTCAAAAGGCATTTTAAAAAGTACCACTTGAAAGGGTGTCACATTAAAATGTAAGACCTCTTGAGCTAATGAAATAAATAAGAAAGCATTTTTCAGGTTGGACTTGATATTCCAGAGGGTTGTCCATCTGAAATAGAATCCAAAGTGAGTCCTGTGTGATGTAAATCCATTTTAATGGCTTAGATCAGGTGTTCCCAACCTGGGGTCCGTGGACCCCTTGGATAACGGTAGGGTTCCATGGCATTAAAAAAGATTGGGACCCCCTGGCTTGGGTGAATTAGAATGCAATATCTCAAAGTTATTGATGAGGTGAGTCTAGACTAGGAATTGAGCCTGCAAAGGAAAATTGTCAAGTTAAACTAGTATCATGGAAAAGGGAGATAACTCACTTTGATAGGACAGAATAGAAACTCAGAATATTTTTAAATGGTAAAGAAATAGTAGACATAGATTAATTAAGGAGTTTTGGTGTGCTGGTTTATGAAAAGCAGAACATTATTATGCAGAAATAATTGCTAGGAAAACAAGTGGAATGTTAAGCCTTATTGAAAGAAGGTTAAAAAAGGAAGCTGACAAGACTACAGATGTAATTCTTTCTCCATGCTACATGTGGAACACTGGGTAGTGGCCATGTATTTTACTCCTGCTTCTAGTTATGTTCCTTGATTTATGATAATAGCATCCAATAGCATCCAATGTGCCGTGGCAAATCAACAATGGCCATCTTTGAGCCATTTTATTACGTAAAATACAGATTGTAATAGACGTTATTACAATTGGATTAGACTTTGGGAATATTCTCTACTAATGAAAAATGGAGTAAGTAGATTAGAAAAACTTCTTGTACATTAATAGTCACTTAGATTCAAAGAAATTGTTAGAATTTCCATAGCCAGTCCCATCTATTTTCCATCCATTAAGGACACCACACACTGGAAAGGCAAGTTTACACAATTGTTCCTTTACATCACGGGTGCACAGGGAAATGGAAAATAAAATTCATTCTGGAGAAGTCTAAGGTAATCTATTTGTAGAGACAAGGAACATGACAAGGAGTGCATTGTGAATGGGGGAATTTTGATAAATTGTTTGAGAACAACTTATGGCATACTTTTCACTTGATTGATCTACCCTGCTGTTTACAGAGATCTCATTGATCTTGGACAGTATGTAAACAAATCCCTGACAATAAATAGATAAATATGGAAAGTATCATAAGTAATACTTTCCTTAACATAGAACATAAAACAAAGGATTTAATGCTTGAGCTACGCAATACGTTAGGCTTAAGAGTTCATGTTTCATTCCAGTCACCAGGTTATAGGAAATATGTGATTGCACTGCACTGGGGAGAGTCCTGAGGAGATTCCCTGAGGATATTGCCTAGAATTGAGAATTTTAGTTCTACAGAAGGATTGGGCTAAGAATAGGCAAGATTGAGGAGAATTAATTTAAGCATAATATTATAAGGAGTCCAGGGAAAAAAAAAAACTTAACTCACCTAGTTCAATAATAGGGCATACTTATAATAAGGATTTGGAGGAGAAATATTTGCAATGCATGCTTGCAACTCATTCTCAGAAAAGATGGTTGAGGTGGAAATTTTCATTACATTTAAAAATTACTTACATATCACTAAATATGCTATAATTGACAAAGTTGTGGATCAGGGACAGGATAGGCTGAATAACATTTTTATGTGCTATGATCTTCTATGATTCCATTCATTAGTCAAAAAGGTTGCTGCTCTTAAATTTTTGTTGTTTAATTTTAGCAGTGGAATGTTGGGATAGATTTAGAGGATTCCTTTTCTATCTCAGAAATATTTTTCGAGCTTGTAAATACACCAATCATTCAGCTGCAAGGATTGTGCACCTTTAATCTTTGGAAAGGAGGGTAAAAGATGGAAAAGAAGAAAGGAAAATCCCAATTGAAAGCAGTCCCATCGTGCAGAGAAGCATCCTGTTGTCAACCAGTTGGGTGGCCGATGACAGTTGTAATCCCATTGGAGAGGGAGTAAGGTGGATGTGGGATGGGATGATAGACATATCCCTATGTACAGCTGCAAGTCTTTTACTATGACAGTGCTTAGTATAAGTTAGTATGAGAGGATTTAGAATTGGTTTGATTATATTGTAATTTTATTTATCTGTATAATATTGACAGATAGGAGGCAGGGACAAGCATGGACACAGAGTGATGGTAAGAAATCTTTTTTTGTATAGCTGTTGAAGTGCAGGAGTACATTGTCACCCATAACCAGTGTTATCACTAAGTACCTCATCTCATTTTTTAAAGCCTGGTCATTTCTTTATTTAGGTTTTCTTATAAATGAAGGTAGTTATTGTCCATTGCCCTCAGAGAACAAGTAATAATTCTGATTTGAAGATGTGAGACTGCCCTGCTCTTCCTTGTACATTTTTGTGTGCCTAGTTTAGAAGAGTTTCATTAAGTAATAATTTTGACATTAGTTAATTTACTTCTGTTGTATTCCTTTGTTCACTATTTTATGTTCTGAGGTCAGGAAAAGACAAAGGGAGCAGTGAAAGACAGCATTATCATTCCTCTAGGCACTATTATAGTCAGTGAAACCGTAAAGACAAATAGGGACTCAACAACCAATCATCCGCAGGAATATTAGTCCTTTAGAATTCATTTGTAATTAATAACGAAAATAAATCTAGAAAGTAACGCAACAATATGTTAGGAAGAATTCTAATAGTTTTTTTTTCCCTCGTACTCCGCCTTTTACTGGGACTATCTTTGTGAGTATAGCCGAGCCTCCAGTAGGCCAAGTCTTTTTCCCCTTCCTTTTCATTGGGATGCTCTAGATGAATTTTAATGTATTAACAAACCACTCCCGTGATGTTCCTGCACATTCAAGGTCTCCTTTGCACTTTGTGGGAAGCAGCCCAAAATGCACAAGATTTCACTTTTCTTTCCCCAATCGTTATCCATGTATCTATATGATCAAATATGCATTATTTAAATACAAATTTAAAACCTGCAGCTGTTATGATTAGCTGGAGAGATCCATAGTGGCAAGTGACCTTTCAGCTTATCTTCAATTATGATGTGTGCTTCCTTGCAGGGAATCAATGGCATTTATCACAATTACTTGGGTGTGTGTCCTGACCAAATTCCTACTAAATGTATGTGGCTTGAGTAGGTCACAGTTAATACCTCAGTCTCTTGCTCTCATGTGCCCATATTATTAGAATTGTGAATGAAAACAATTATGTTACATATCTCCTTTTTATTTAATTACAGGTGAGGTCTGTCACAAATCGTACACTCAGTTCTCCAACCTTTGTCGACACAAAAGAATGCATGCCGACTGTCGGACGCAGATAAAGTGCAAAGACTGTGGACAGATGTTCAGCACAACCTCCTCGTTGAACAAGCACCGTAGGTTTTGTGAGGGCAAGAACCATTATAATCCCAGTTCAATGTTTCCTCAAGGTCTGCCTCTCACTCCCAGTTCCATGCTGGACAAATCAAAGCCTACATCCTCTCTTAACCATACACCCCTGGGGTTTAATGAATATTTTCCCTCACGCCAACACCCGACAGGATTGCCCTTCTCACCAACAGCCACGTTTCCAGCTCTCACGCCAGGTTTCCCGGGCCTTTTCCCCCATTCGTTGTATCCCAGAGCTCCTGTATTATCAAGCAATGCGTTGTTGAAAGGCTGCTTAAATCATGACATTGATGGAGGTGTCCAGAGCCCCATGGGAACTCCCACAGTATCACAAGCATCTTCCCTGGTGTCAACATTCAATGACAAAGATACCCCTTTAGAAGGAAAAAACAACGTTCAATCTGAAAACTGCTTCACTGAGAAAAGCAAAGTAAAAAACACTGACTTATCGGAAGGCAGTGACTTTGAAGACATCAACACAACAAGTGGGACTGACCTAGAAACAACCACTGGTACTGGGTCTGATTTGGACAGTGATGTAGAGAGTGACGGAGATAAAAAGAAGGAAAAAGCCAATTTGTCAGCCAAAGGAACTGATAAAGTCACTTCGGTCTCCGTGAACTCGAACAACGAATTTGATGAACGGACACAGTACCTTCCATCCCAACATTCCTTCTTCCCTCCTCCAGATGAGCAGAGCCTTCCAACTAGTGCTGCTAACGATTCCATTAAAGCTATTGCTTCCATTGCGGAAAAGTACTTTGGCACTGGTTTTATGGGAATGCAAGAGAAGAAAATGGGATCTCTTCCATACCACTCAATGTTTCCATTCCAGCTCTTCCCAAACTTCCCACATTCCATGTACCCTTTCACGGACCGAAACCTCAACCCCAATCTATTGGTAAAAAATGAGCCAAAGTCACCCAGGGAGCACCAGAAAAGTGGGATTGCAAGCTCAGAATCACCCTTTGACCTCACCACAAAACGGAAAGAAGTGAAGCCTCTCCCTTCTTCCAAGCTCATGGTGTCTACGCTTTTGGGAGAGGAGCAGCCACTGGACCTGAGCATAAGTAGTCGCAGTCGGGTCAGTCAAAATGGCCCGGGAGAGCCCAGGAAGAACCACGTTTTTGGTGAACGCAAAATGGTGATCACCGACGAGCTACCCAAGGTGCAGCACCAGCAGCCTTTTCATTATGCAAAGCCATCACCCTTTTTCATGGATCCCATCTACAGGTATTCGTAGATCCTATAGTACACATTATGTCTTCTTTCAGAGGATACTACCATGGTTTCCGCTTGAACTGTTTCATTTAGACCAAAAAAAAATTTCATGAAGTGTTTGTAGATGTTTTTTCTTAAGTTGTATATTACTTTTGAGACATGACACGACCTCTGGTTTTCACCCTTCACTTCCTCAATCTGGGAAAAACTCCATGGCTGCTCACAGCCCACTTCCCCTCACAAATTTGCTCCACCCCTCTCTTTCCCACATCCTCACTTAGATGTGAGGAGGAGTGGGCAGGAAAGGAGGCAAGCAGTTAGCAATATATTGGATGTCATCTTATTCACAGTTAGATAGGTTGTGGCAGAATTTGACAACCACCTCTCTGTGATAGTGCTGGAGGGGCCTCAAATTCAGGGTTTGTTTATGCCACTGACCAATGCCTTTGAGCAAGGGGTTCGTGGACCCCACATTGGGAAACCCTGCTCTAAGATGACGTCGATGATGCTTGCTTGTTTCCAATGTGAAAACTGGAGAAAAATGTCAAAACTAATTAGCCCTGAAATGATTTTGAATATCATGTGCCTCACATACTCCATTATGCAACCTGGGCACATTTATCTGAACCGTGCATACTCACTGCATATGAACCACAGACTAGTACTGTGCAAGGGTCAGTGCACCCAAATTCACACTGCGAATATTTTGCTTGCATTTTACTCTCACAATCTAGTTGAATTACAAATAATTACAACTTTCCTTTCATGAATTAAATAACAGTTATCTTTGCGTGCACGTGTGTATGTGCGTCTGTGAACTCAGTTCAAGTTCAAGTGTAATTGTCATTAACTATATGAGAACAGAGCCAACTGAAACAGCGTTACTCCGGGACCCAAAGTGCGCCACACAGTGCCAATAGTTACACACAGCATAAGGCACCTATATATCAGTAAAACGCAGTCACACATAAAAATATTTAGTCCAAGACACTGAGCCCATAGGTGTTGACCTGCAGTCAACCACAATACAGCTTGTCTTCTGCCAAGCGAACACTGGGGGGCAGCACCCACACCAGCCTAGATAGTGAGCTACACTGCCTCTGGTGGAGTGCACCAACTCTGATGCCTCGCTCCTCGGCGGCTGTAAACAAACAACACCACGGCTTGAGGCCTAGTCAGCACTACGACCAAGGCCACACAGCTCCCCCGCCATCCACCAGTAAATTAGTGAATCGGACTTGCAGCATTCCATGTTGACATTGTGCTGTTTGTGTGTTTGGGGAATGAGTTCGTGCCTACCCACCTACACCAGTGTGTATGAGGTCCTCCACCAACCTGCCAACATTTACTGCTCAGATTCAGATTCCCAGTGTCCCCTCCCTTCAATCGGGCTGAAAAAAAGTAAGGGTTAGATGATTCTACCAAAAACAGTCAATTCAAGGGACACAATAAGAAACTGGGCTCACAGAGGCATCAACACAGAATTCTGTGTCTTGCTAACACTCTAGAAATTTGCCTCTAATGAGGTAGGTCAGAGGCTGATGGAGATTGAATAACAAATTACTAATTGATATCATCCTTGGTCATGCAAAATGATGACCAAATTATAATAAAACGGATTTCAAAAAAGCATTGCAAATTGCAACATATCCCAATAAATGTGCAGAACAATGAGGAGCTTTGGAAATATTTTGATAATTTCATAATACTTTCCTCCATTGAAGTGGATTGATCTCTAAATTCTCTATTTCAATCCCAGGTTGATGCTGTTTGGAAGTAATTCAGAAAATGTGTAGCTAGGGTGGTCAATTGTTGGGTTGAGTTGTTCTCCAGTTTTGGCAATTAACTTGCAATCGTTCATCACCGTACGAGGAGACATCATCAGTCCGCTCTTAATTGTGGGGTGTCCTCAGAATGCTCGATTGTTAAGTATATGAAGATTAATGTCCCTACATTACGACTGTAATGCTGGCCAGTCAGCTGATTGATAAGTACTGTATATAAAGGCCAAGGCTTTAGAGGACAGCACAAATTAACAGCGCAATGTTGATAATCTCCTCATTGGTGGCAAAATGTTTTCAAGTAAATTGCCAAGGTCAGAGAACAACTCAGCCCAAAGAAATCATTCACTGTTACAACTCATTATTGCTATCCAGTGACCGGTAATTCAATATGTTTTTCAAAAGAACTGAACTAAACTGTGATGCCTTCTAGAGTTGAATAGTCCAACTTTACACTTGCTGCTGAGTGTTAACTATATAGAATGGGTAAGCTGCTGGAGGGGTAATGATGGAATTGTATTTGAGCTTGTACCATACAAAAGGAATGAAGATGAAGAGAAAGCATTAATACCTTTTACCTTTTCTCCAAGAGCTTTGCAAGTCTATAAAGAATTTTACCATTGCACAGAAACTTTCTTCCATGCTTTCATTTCTTGTCTTATTGTGCAAGAAGTATGTAGGGTATGTTTTCAATGATGAAACAGTTGAGATCCCAAGATCCACAGATGGCTCAGAAAATTAGATTCAATAGATCAGATAATTTGTGTGCTAATTACATGCAAGTGATAACCACACAAGTTGACAGTTACTAAAAACTCAGCCAGGTTCTTAGCAAATTGGCTTACATATGGTTCTAGTCCCATTATATAATTCTTTTCAGAGAAGAAAAATGTGCAGCCAATGTAATCTTATCTATGTAATTCATTTTGGTCCAAAAAGGGTAAGCTTCCTGTTTAAAATGTGAGATGATTTGTTCACGTGGCAACTGTGGGCACCATGCGAGTGAGAAAGTGTGTTCCCAGTAATTCAGCTACTCATCAGGTGAAAGCTGTGGAAAGAAAAAAGAGGGACTGCAGTCCTTTCCTACCTTACACCAGGCAAAACCGCAGTCAGGATTTCATCCCAACCTTTGCTTTTCTCTTTCAGCTGGAACCACCTGCACTACACAGCGTAAGTGTGCATCTTTCCTTCACATTGTTCCCAAGTGGCCCTGTGAGAGGTAGGATTTTGTGTGTGAAATGCTGAGCGCCGATTTAACTCTCTATTTCTCGGTCCAGCAGGGTGGAGAAAAGGAAAATGATGGACCCCCTGAACTCATTGAAGGAAAAGTATCTACGCCCAAACCCACTTCTGTTCCACCCTCAGGTACACTGAGTTACCATCTGAATGTTTCTTAAGAAATTTTGTTGAAACATTAGTCTTCTTTGACCTGTTAATGTTATCTGGAGTGGATCAGTGTAACAATAGTAATTGGAGAGTATCTTTACTGAAAAAGTATTTTTTTTTACTTTTGCTAAATAAGAAATAGATATACTTTTAAAGGCTAGTGAATGTTGTTTCATGTTTCACTATACTTTCTACTGCCTTAAGCATTAAATTTTATATTCATCATTATTGTTTTCGATAATTGTAAAACCAGGCATTCCCCAAATCTGAAACCCCAGACCTCTTAAAGGATGTTGTATTTTTATGTTCTATGCACAATAGTACAACTGATTCCTGCAGCTTATGAATTTGCCTGATAGCCTTCAGGGGAATGTTGGCTTTCTACAAACTACCTCAGTGCTCATGAGAAAGAGAGAGGGAAGATATCCAGACCTTGCTCACAATGCCATCCTGACTGAAAAGTGCACCGTATGTTATGGGGCTGGGGGTCCACTCTGTTGGACCATCAGCCTGAACTCTGAGACGGTTTCTTATCTATGGGGACTTTCAAGAGCTAATAAGTCTATTGCTATAATTCAAGTACCTTATCCTGACAGGTGCTGCTTTTTTTTTTAACCTGAGGAAATTACCCTCTTTCAGTGAGATCTCCTGAGTTCAGCTGGCACTTTAAATTGTATTTTTTTATATCTTAACGCGTAGCACATATACTTAAAATTCCTTATTCTTTTCCCAGCTCCAATAAATAACCCAGAGGAGCTTTTTGTAAAGAAGGAGCAAGAGACCAGGTTTCACAGCTAAACTTAGTCCGTTCATTGTTCTGCCTCCCGGTCTGTCGTTTTAATAACTTCCCTTGATTTTAGTGGAGGGCTCTGCTGACAGAAGGGTCCTGTCTGGCAGGAACATCCTGTGTTTGTGTGGCTTAGAATGGAGTGCACACAGGGAGTGATCAGATACGGACGCAGGCTAGAGAGGCAGGGCTCACAGCAATTGTGAGAAAGGAGAGGTCCGGGAAAGAGGTAAACAGCTGTGGGCTGCCTCCATTGTAATCCGAGTCTGACAGAAGTGAAACAGATGTGGAAAATCACCAAGAGCAGTTTTCTCTCCCTCTCCACTTTCTCATATTTGTTATCTCTGCTGGCCTTGGAATGGCTGCTTGGCGCAGTCTCTGAGCAATGAGTTACGTGGTCTGGCATCCAAACTGCATGAGTGAAGCACCCAAGCATGTGGTTGGTGGTAAACCATATTTATTCTAACATTTTTCTAATTTTAGAACTCCTTGTTTTTTTCAAAGCCCTTCACACCATTACTTCTCCCTATCTCTCCGTCCACATTCTGTGCTATAAATCGCCAATCTCTGTTTGTATCTAACTCTTGTCACAACTGTATTCCTGATTTTCTCTTTGATCCATTAGCTGCCAGGAGTTTGGGCTCTGGAATTCCACAGCCAGCCTTCTCTTGCTCCAATGTTTCTGACTGTCGCCTCCATTAGATGCTCCTTTAAATTGCCTCTTTAACAATGTATCCTAATATTAAGTTCCAGATGGTCAGATTTTATCTTTTTACTGTACCGAAGATGGTATATAAATGCATTATGCTGGTGCTGCATTTTCTAATGGGCGAACCCACCACGTTAATACTGAGCCACATAGACCAGCAAGATATCAGATTTAATTTCTGTTGGTCCTGAGTCAACAACAACAATATATTAATATGGCAGCCTTAAAACTGTAAAATAATCCAAGGAGCTTCACAGAGAGGTATGAAATAATATTTGATGCACAACCACATATGGGGCTGTTAGGGCAGGTGACCAAATGCTTGGTCTATGAGATGAGTATATTTGAGTTCGAGAGTTAGAAGTATAGGGTGAGATTTCCAGAGCTTAAGGCCTTGGCAGCTAAAACACCACTTCCAATAGTGCTCTGAGTAGATAAGTACTTGATCATTAGCACGCATGGTTTGGAAGACTTTAGATTAGGAACGAATGAACAGGGATGAAGCTGTTGAGGGATATGGAACAAAAATGATGGTGACTTTAAAACCAAGGAGTAGCTTACCTTAAACCAATACCTGGAACATTCCTGAATCAGAGGGGAGAAACTCTTCCAAGTTCCTGCTCCTGATCTTATCTGGGTAACAGGGATAAAAGAAAGACTTTGGTGATTGGTCAGTGTGATGTCACATGGCCAGTGTAACTCCAAAGCGTAAACTACTTGAAAGAAAACCATGCAAGCCCAGGGGTAAAATCATATATGTGGTTTCTTTTCTTTGCTGAGGCACACACTTATGACATGGTGATGTAATAATGTATGCCATTCACATACTTTTACATATAACTCACAATGAATTATGTAAACAACAAATAATGCTTAAACAAACATATTTACAATATTACTTAAATATTACTGAAGTATTAAAACCACAATACTCCTTCCTGCTTAGCTATAAACTCCAACTCAATATAGAATGTATTTTATATATATACTGTATATGATTCATAACTACATTTATTATCAAAGTATGTATGTAATATACACCCAGTATATATATATATATAAAGACATTCTGTATAAACATTCACAGCATAATAGATTTTAAATTGTCCCATTCAGGCCTAAAGATTAATCGCTGTAGAGGATTTCTTACTCATATGGGTAATGTCTTTCCTGACAAGGTGGGCTGGGGGGTGGTGGACACTCTGCTGGGCAGGTAAGACCTGTGGCTGTGAAACAGTCTCAGGTTCTGGGGCCTCGTCCATGCTGGTTGTAGGAGTTTACTCTGGGACAGCCGGAAGTGGTTCTGACAGCCATAGACACGTTTTTTCTGGATATTTTGGCAGCCCAAGCAGTGCGTGGGAAACTGCCCGATCTGTTGATCTATCCCATGCCACCAGACCAAGCTTCAAGCTAATGCTTTCATCTTGACCATCACCAACTCTGGATGACCGGTATGTAGCTCCTCCAACACCTTAGTTCTCAGCTTAGATGGAACAACTCTCTATCCCCACATAAGGATGTCAAGGGCAAGCTCATCCTGGTGCTGGTTAAAATGGAGGAACTGGAACTTGTACTGCACATTCCACCCATTTTGGGCTGCCAAGTAGATTCGAGACAGTGTGGAGTCTTTTCTCTTTCCCTATGGATCATCTCTGCTCCAAAGGAGATCCACTCGATTGGCATTAGGGAGAATACGTCAATAGGAGTATCCTCTTTCGTAAACTTTTTCAGCTATTTCCTTTTCCAAGGACAATCCACCAGCAGTTCCATGATTAGTTGAATTTGATTTTGTAATTGTGTCTTCCAATAACTTGAGACCATCTCTGCATTTGTGCTACTGCTGTTAGTTGAATAGCATTCTGTGGATTGAAAATGGACACTCGTAGTTGGTGATCAGTAATGAGGGTAAACTCTCTCCCACACAAGTACCGGTTGAAATGTTTTGCACCACAAACCAGACTCAATACCTCTCTGTCAATCTGTGCATAATTTTTCTTTGCAGTTGTTAAGTGAATGTGATGCAAAGGTTATGGGGTGTTCCCTCATACTTGCATCACTCATAACATGTGACATGATTGCTCCTATACCCCCCATAAAGTGAGCCATCCCAGGCAAACTTCATTGGACAATGTGGATCATAATGTGTGAGTACAGTGTCTGATGTCACCATTTACCTTGCTTTGTGGAAAGCCACCTCACACTGCTATGTCCATTGCTGTATAATGAATTGCTGCATATCTGTAGTAATGAGTTCATAGGGGTAGAGCACAGTAGCCAGGTTTGTCAGGAACCTGTTATAGTAATAGACAAATCCTATAAACGACCACAATTGTTACACGTCCTTTGGTCTTGGGGCATCCACCACTGCCTGAATTTTCCCAGCACATTTGTGTAATCCTTGTGCACCAATGATGTGACCACAGTAAGTGATGATTGCTTTAAAGAATTCACACTTTCCGCATTGTGCTCTGAGCCCATAATCTTCTAATGTTTTTAACTCTGTCTTAAGACTTCAGTCATGTTCCTTGTATCCTCACTGGTGACAATGATGTCATCCAAGTAACTCTAAATGCATGGACAGCCTTGCAGCACCTGGCCCATAGCTTTCTGCCAGAGTTCAGGTGCAGATGCTCCAACAAAAATAAGCCTATTATGGTGATAAAGTCCTTTGTGAGTATTTATGATGAGAAACACTTTGGACTCTTCTTCCTCTCCATCTGTAGGTAGGCCTCAGCTAAGTTCACTTTGCTTAAGTATTTCCCTCCTGAAAAGTTTGTAAAGATATCCTCTATCCTGGGTAGAGGGCATTGATCTACTTTCAGTACTTGGTTGATGGTGTCCTTAAAATCTCCAGAACTATCTTTCTTGACTACTGGAGACACTCAGCCTTGGAAAGAATTCCTTCAGCCTCCATGCAGTCCAGCTCAATGGCTACTTTATCAGCATGGTATAAGGAATAAATTTTCATTTAACACTGTGTTACCCTTGTCTTGTTTGAGTTTTCCAATGCCATCCCTAAATACTGCTGTGGCATCATCCAACACCTTTCTTAGTTTGTGTTCAATTGACTCAGTTGCAGGGGATGTGGCATGAAAACGGTGAATGGATCTCTAATCAAATTGTAGTTGTCTCAGCCAATCACAGCTCCACAATGCTGGCCATCCTGCTTTACCACATACTAGCCCAATGTGGCTTGTTGGTTGTTGTGTTTCACTGTAATGAATGTTATTCCCTCAGGAATTATCCTTTCTGCAGAATAACTTCTTAGCTGGATATCTGCAGACTTCAGTTCAGTATCTTTGAAATCCTATTCAAACTCATTTTGTGGAAGGGCTGAAACAGCTGAGCCTGTGTCCAATTCTATTTTAATTGTTTTGCCATTCATTTCTGGTGTAAGCCTTATTGCTTGTGTACTGTTAGTTTTCACAATGTAAATCTCAGGGCTACTTAGTCCTTTGTCATTCTCAACATCATCAGATTTTTCATCAACAGCATGCAGATTAGTGCTCTTTTAAAACTGCAACTTTGATTTTTTTTATCTCTTTCTCATTTTTGTGCAGTCCATTTATTTTTGTCTGCCTGGCATGCTCTGGTACGTGTCCTTCTTTGTTGCATTTTCTGTAAGTTTTACTTTTAAACCTGCGTTGGCTTGGTGTGAGCCCCTGCCACAACGGTAACACAATATGTTTGGCCAGGCAGTTTTCTGTATAGAAGTTGTGATATTGTTCAAACTCACTTTCATTCCTGACTACAACTCAATTGTCTGCTGTTTCCATTGATACAGCAATTACAACTGCTCTTTCCAATGAGGGTTCTGCTTCAGCTAGGAGCCATTTTGATTGCTTTCTTGTAAGATTCCACACACTAAACAATCCCTTAGTGCATCATTAAATCCATCACTGAACTGACAATGCTCAGACAATACCTTAATTTCAGCTACATAAGCTGAAATGGACCACCCTTCCTTTTGATCCCACTTATGAAACCTAAAGCATTCTGCAATCAACAATAGATTTGGTTCTAAACGTTTCTGCATTACTTTCACAATATTGGTGAAGCTCATTTCAGCTGGTTTGGTTAGGGCAGTCAAACTTATAAACAAACTGTGTCTTTCCACCCAGTGCACTCAGCAAAACTGACACTTGCCTGTCATTGGCTATTTCATTTGCTTCAAATTACTGCTCAATTTGGTTAGTACACAATATCTAGTTATCTGTTGTGCAATCAAATGTGTCTATTTTTCCGATGTAGCCAGCCATTTTTGTTTTTTCTTTGTGATTATTATCACCCAGTACTCACTGTTTATGAATCTGAATATTGTCCATTTTCAGCCTTTATTTAAACTCAATTGTCTCTCTCCTTTTTTGGAGAAACCATGGGCTGCATGGTTTTTTTATTCAAATGATTCTCTTAGCTTGCAAAGAAAGCAGCTGCACTTCTTTTTAACTCTGCTGCCTCGGTGTGCTTCAACAGATAGATAGTTGTCTTAGATTCTTTTTAAAACTGCTATTTTCACCACTGCTATGTTCTGTAACCACAAAACATAAAACTAATTGAAAGAAAAACATGTGTGCCTAGGGGTAAACTCATGTACTTGAAGTACTGTGCTGAAGTCTTAGGCATATATACAAGTGGCCTGGGGTAGAAGGAGTCAATTTTAGAAAACCTAGCACATTTATTTTTCAATATAGTCCCCTCCTACATTTACACACTTAGTCCAGCAGTCATGGAGCATAAGGGTCTTGGACCTCCAGAAAGTGCGTGATTGATAATTTTGTGGCCTAAGATAGAAGGAGATGAGTTATACAGCTCTTGTTACATGCACATGCAGTTCAAATCTTTAATTATGCAGGAAGTTTGAAGTTAATAGCATCTCCTTCTACCTTAGGTCACAAACTTATCAATCACCCCTGATGAGTTATTAACTGATGTTATTAACTTCAAACTTTCTGCATAATCACTCAAAGAGTTGAACTGCATGTGCATGTAACGAGAGCTGTATAACTCATCTCCTGCTAGCTTAGGCCACAAACTTATCAATCACCCCTGCTGTGGACACTTTCTGGAGGTCCAAGATCCGTATGCTCCACGACCGCTGGACTAAGTGTGTAAATGTAGGAGGGGACTATGTAGAAAAATAAATGTGCTAGGTTTTCTAAAATTGACTCCTTCTACCTTAGGCCACGAACTTATCAATCACCCCTCTTATACTGCTCGGGTACCTAAGAATTTTGCACCAATACTGCAGTTATTTTATGTATTGAACTGATATGTGAGTGATGATAAACCTGATTCAAATATGGGTCTCTGTTGTTAACTGAGAGAGGGAAGGGGCTAGAAGAGGGGAAAACATGGTTGGGAAGTGTGTTGGCGCGTGGCCAAGTGGTTAAGGCTTTGGGCTGGCGATCTGAAGGTTGTTAGTTCGAGCCGCAGCTGAGGCAGCATGTGTGTCCTTAAGCAAGGCACACTGCTCCTGCATGTTTATAGCCCAATGGCGACGGTTGGTGCAGTATGGACAAGACAAGGCAAAAGAGGGAGAGAGGGGGAAGGGAGTGGAGTGTGGGAGAAATTCTGTAATAATCAATGAATTAATTGAATACAATCAAGTTACCCTGCCTGGTGTCTCAGGGCTGGATGTGTCTGCTCCTGTGCCACCCTTCTCAGCCACTTGTCCCTCACAGCTCCTGCGGTGCTCCAGCCTCACCATTCCCAACATCCTTTGCTCCTGCCATATATACAAACTCACTCTCCTCTCCACATTAACAAATACAGAGTTGTGCAAAAGTCTTAGGCACTTTAGCTATATATATGTGCTTAAGACATTTGCACAGTACCGTAGTTTCTTTTTTTCGTAAGCCGTGCACTTATAACGTGGTGGCATAATGATGTGTGCCATTTGTTTTACTTCATAAATTTCATGAATTAGTAGTAATACCTCTATCTTGTTTGTGGTCAGGTAATGGACTGTAGTGTATTCCATTTTCTGTTCTGTTCCTGATCACTGTTATTACATACTTCAAATGTTTCTGTCTTTGTTTGTACATTAAATATCCACACCGAACTTGGCTGATGCAATTACAGTAAAGAACTCCTTACACTAGGTGGAAGATCAGAGTCGGGTTCCTTCTACATGTGGACTTCAGTAAATATTTATTTGGTCCTCCATTGTAAGTTCTACTAGCCTTTGATTAGAGTTGAATAGGTATGTGATTCCAGTTCAAGCAATGAAGTGGAAACCACGTGCCACATTTAGTGGGGGGGAAGCAGCATCACGATAGGTGGTTGGGGGAGCAGTATTTGAGAGCTCAGTGACACTCTGCATTACGCTGGCCAATTGGACATCAAGTCAGGTAAAACGTTATCTATCCATACCAGTGCAGAGTGCTTAGCCATTAAATAATCAAGGGTTGTTGCTGATGTCTGTAGCATGAATACCAGATGGCACTTGCAAACTCCTGAATCAGGTTGACACGTGAATTAATTTTCCTGGCTCCTTTAATTAAATGTACTTTGAAGGTTATTATATTGTCTAGTGTCACTCTAGGTTGAATATGTGGTCATGTCTCACCTGGATGCCATTAAAATGAGCCTTCAGAGTGATTTTACTGCCTTGTTGGCAAAGTGGGAAGAAGCAACTATTGCTTTCTAGGGATTTTCCATACATGTTCCTCTGTAAAATGTGCCCTGATGCTATGTTAGAAATTCATCTGGCATTAGGGAGGCTCTAAAATTCTGCATGCAACATAGGGAAGAAGCTGAAAGTAGTCTCTCCACTACCAGAAGATGAAGTTATAAGGAACTTTTTCATAACTTTTTTCACTGAAGAGAAACAAAGTTAATGTTTTCATTCGGAAAGGACTGAGTCAGAGTGAAAACAATTAGTTTTAATTCCTTTTGCCCTATCTAACCCCTTCCAGTTCTGAGAAAGTATCTTCGACCTGAAGCATTAACTGTTTTCTCTTTACACAGATGCTATATGACCTGCTGAGTGTTTCCAGCATTTTCTGATTTTATTTTAAATTTCCAGCATCTGCAATTTTTAAAATATTCATTGTTTTCTTTCTCTTTTTTTTTTGCCTTACTACTAACTTCAGAATGCAGCAGATTCTGGAATAATTAACATCTGGTATATAAGTGGAGCCAGAATATCAAAGAGCCTCCAAGTCGAAGAGGTCTGGAGTTGCAAGAGAGATAAGCAATTCTACCTAGTGTACAGAAATTGTAATTTGACATAATTAATGTTTTATCCTAAAGAAATTTGATGGCACTGTCAAGCACACCAAGCCTTTGTCAATGATTAAGTGTAGACAAAATACTGGCAGCACTGGAGACACTTCCACTTTTGAATTAGTTTTCACCTCATCTGCTGTAACCCTCATATATGAAACAGAGGTGACCTTCTGTGATACCACTCTCCAAATTACATTCAGGGAACCCCAGCATGTAGCCATTCTTTGCAGAGGGCCCTAGAGTATCAGACTGTTTCATCATACCTTGCAGTGTCTATCATCACAGCTATGTTCAACACTTCCTCACTAAGCATGTGCCTTTGCCATTGTGGACCAGAGGGATCAGAGCATCAGAGGCACAAACAAAAGGAGTCATTTGTGATCTGGTAAAGGAGAAGAAGAAATTAAGCAAAACTTTTTGAGTGAAAAGTTGAAAGAAGATGGTATGTTTTGGAACAGGAAGCAATTCTCCCAGGAGAATTGGTTAAGGTTCGGTGCTGGGACCACAGCTGTTTACAATATACATTAATGATTTAGATGAAGGGATTAAAAGTAACATTAGCAAATTTGCTGATGACACAAAGCTGGGTGGCAGTGTGAAATGTCAGGAGGATGTTATGAGAATGCAGGGTGACTTGGACAGTTTGGGTGAGTGGGCAAATGTATGGCAGATTCAGTTTAATGTGGATAAATGTGAGGTTATCCACTTTGGTGGCAAGAACAGGAAGGCAGATTACTATCTAAATGGAGTCAAGTTAGGAAAAGGGGAAGTACAACGAGATCTAGATGTTCTTGTACATCAGTCAATGAAAGCAAGCATGCAGGTACAGCAGGCAGTGAAGAAAGCTAATGGCATGCAAGAGGAATTGAGTATAGGAGTAAAGAGGTCCTTCTGCAGCTGTACAGGGCCCTGGTGAGACCCCACCTGGAGTATTGTGTGCAGTTTTGGTCTCCAAATTTGAGGAAGGACATTCTTGCTATTGAGGGAGTGCAGCGTAGATTCACAAGGTTAATTCCCGGAATGGCGGGACTGTCATATGTTGAAAGATTGGAGCGACTGGGCTTGTATACACTGGAATTTAGAAGGATGAGAGGGGATCTGATTGAAACATATGAGATTATTAAGGGATTGGACACACTGGAGGCAGGAAGCATGTTCTCGCTGATGGGTGAGTCCAGAACTAGAGGCCACAGTTTAAGAATAAGGGGTAGGCCATTTAGAACAGAGATGTGGAAAAACTTTTTCACCCAGAGAGTGGTGGATATGCGGAATGCTCTGCCCCAGAAGGCAGTGAAGGCCAAGTCTCTGGATGCATTCAAGAGAGAGTTAGATAGAGCTTTTATAGATAGAGGGGTCAAGGGATATGGGGAGAGGGCAGGGACGGGGTACATTGTGTATGATCAGCCATGATCACAGTGAATGGCGGTGCTGGCTAGAAGGGCCGAATGGCCTACTCCTGCACCTACTGTCTATTGTCTATTGTCTATTGTTTATTGTACCTGAAAAGAAGGAGGAAACAGATCTCTGGGAAGAAAGCAACACGGATAAACTTTGGATTGATTTACAACACAGACATAATGGGTTAGATGTTTCCTTGTGTGCTTAAAATATCCTTCAGAGCACTGGCTTACATTCCCTTCTATAATCCAGAAGAAATGAATGCAAAATATAGAACCTTCAAGTTCAAGTTTATTGCGAGTCAACCATACATGTGCATACACCTAGATGAAACATTGTTCTTCTGGGGCCAAGGTGCAAAGCACAGTATATAAAGTCACACACAGCACATGTAGTTATGATACATCACAATGCTGTAGCAAAATAATATTAGCGCAAGTCCCTGAGTGCGTGAAATATTGTTCTGGAGCCACGTTTCCGTAAGAATAAGCACAGAGCAGTTCCTCATCTCGCTCGAGTCAGTTGCAGATGTAGGTAATCCAGTTTGTCTTCCGGGGAGCAAACATTGGACAGCAGTATTGATGGGAGAGCCGGCCACAGGGGTTAGCCTTATAACCTAGTACAGATTACAGTGTGCTTGCTGGGCTTCTGTTTTCTCTCACCCTGCTTCCAGTGCCTGCTTCCCTGGGTGGCTGTAACTGGCAATGCTGCCAACTTTGTCCATGCTGTACCTTAAGGCTATGTAGTTCTTCTGGTGTCAATCTTGCTAATGAACTGGACTTAGAGTATTTTGTATTATTAATGTCCTTACAGTGTCTTGCAAACATAAGAAAGTATGTAAGTTAAACATTTGCACCTTCTAAGATTGACTAACTGAGAATAGTTATATCAGCGAAGAAAAATAACTGCAACTGAGTAATCACTGCTGATCAGTTTTCCCGCTTTATTTGGAGTGTTTGAAACTTGCAATTAGAATGAAGCAAGGGCTTGTTGTTGTTACATTTCCCAGATTCTGGCTGTAGCCCCTTCTGAAAGTAGACACAAAAATTACCGTGTTTGTTATTTCTTGAGCAGCAAAGTGTATTTAGTCTTTTCTCTGTGCTTAAAGTATTTTGCTGGAAAAAAATAATGAAACAAAGGAAATCTCAAAGAAGACTCTATGTTTCCACAAATGCCACTTCATCACACTGCATGTTGATCGAATAAGAACTTTTAAACAATTTTGTGGCATTGTATTCCCTGGAGCCTGTTTAATAGCTGTACAGCAAGCAAAAGGTCTGAGGAAGGTTACTCATATTTGTACTGTAGAAAATATAATAGTTGATATATGGCTTCCTACAGTCTTCCTGCTGTTTGGAGATGATGTCATGTGCAGATCTATAAGGGAAGTGCTTAGCTTCTCGGCTATTGTGCATTCTAAGCAGGCTATTCAATTCAAAAGGCAGCACACTTAAAGCTTGATCCACACTCTCACAATTCAGTTCTCAAAAGGGGGTAATGTTTAATTTCCCTGCTCCTTGATGTTTGTTTCCCCACCACTTCCCTTCCAATTTTATCATTAATAGTGACCCAAGCATGTTTTCTTGCACAAACTACTTAGTAGACGCAGCTGTTGAAGGAGATCACTTTAGCTTGAACATAACCCTTGGTTTATAGCTTACTTCTTTTTCTGTGAAATTACTCCACTACATCACTTTCCTATTTTCTTGTAAGTAGGACATTTTTGCTGAGGGGCTGGTTGTTCAAAATCGATCCTCAAGGTGGAGAAGTGAGCTCGCAGTGGTGTAGTCCCTCACTGTTCCAGTAACTTGGCTTTCAGAGCTGTCCACAGTATATGTGCGGTTTGCAGGTTCTCTCTGTGACTGCCCAGATGCTCTAGTTTCATCCACATCTCAAAGACAGGCTGATTGGTATGTTCACCAAATGCAAAATTTCCTCAAGTGCAGTTGAGAGAGAATTGGTTGCAGAGTGGTAAGTTAGGGAAAAGGGTTTCTCTGAAGTTCAAAGTTTATTACAAAACTATGTATATATCAACATACGCTACCCTGATATTCATATTTGTGGGGGGCATTCACAGTTAAAAAAGAAATACAATAGAATTAATGACATACAAAGGCAGGCAAACAATCAGTGTGCAAAAGAAGACAAACTGAGCAAATCATGTGGTTGAATGTCTTCCTCCTTTGTCATAAGAAAATACTAGACCATAGTATCGCCAGAGAATTGGTTTCATTTGTATCATACTAATAATAGGGATTGATTATAATTTCTGCTTCTATCCATTAGATTACATGCCAGAAAGGCCACAAGCTAATCTTCCATTTGGCCCATTTTCCTACAATATCCAATATTTTTCACATTATTACCTGGGCTTTACATAAACATCTTTATCTGGGTTCTGGGTATATATCTTTGGCTAAATGTCTTTGTCTTCATCTTCATTTGGACAAAGGTTTGCATCATTACTTGGGTTAAGATTCTACACCATTAATTGGTTAATAGTTCTACATGTTCAAGGTTTATGACTCCACACCTTCATCTGGGTTACAGTTTTGCATCTTCACCCTGGTTAGAGTTTTCACCTTCATTTGAATTGTGGTTCTACATCCTCACGAGTACTCATCTGGATCTTTACTCGGGCTATAGTTCTACATCTTTAGTTTGAGCTATAACCCAATATTCTTAATTAGTCTAAGGTCTATCTCTTTGATTTGGCTTTGGTATTGTGTTTTTATTTGGGTTAACATTCTCAGCTTTAATTGTGCTCTGTACCTTCACGTGGGTTAAGGCACTATGCCTTTACGAAGTCTGCATTCTCAAAATCTAGTTCTACAATGGTTAAGGTTCATCTTGGGCTCAATGACTTTATCTTTATTTAGACTAATATTCTATTGTTTCCATTTAGGCCAAGGTTCCACAGTTTTATTTGAGCTTAACTTCCACTTTATAATTCTACATCCTGTTCCCCATCCCACCTCACTCAGCTCTCGCACGACAGACCCACGCATCTTAAAGGAAAACAACGAGGACCAGGAACTTTGGCCAGTCCCTGCATAAGGATTATTTCACATCCTGCTGATATTCCAGCTAATGCCGTGATCTTTCCTTCTACATTCACTACTTAAAAGTAAATCTGTGAATCTTTGTAGAACCTGCAATCTTGTACGTCTTCATTACTTTTAAAAGATCTTCTATCAAGGTCGGAATTCAAATGCTGTCATGTTTCCTTGTGACTCAGACACTTAAGAATGAAAACCAGTCTCATGAATGTTCCTTGCACTTCCTCCAGAAGCTGAAGATCTCAATTGAGTGGACATAAAGTCTGACCGCAACCTTGTAAGTTGGAACAGGTGCAAGGGAGGGACTCAGGGAGGATCCACATCCAAACCCTTTCTGACATTCTCCAGTTGATTTTAACACCCTTATCTTAGTGCTAATTCTATTTATTTTAAAAATCAGTCCTCGCAGTAAAACGCAACATTCTCTGTACGGCTTGTACAAACTATTCTCAGCTGTTATCTTAATTTCCATTTGCTTTACTTTGGATGAAAGTCAAGAAGTGACTGCTCATTGCAGCCCTGTTTGATGATGGATTTGTCTGTGCCAGCCTAAAACTGTCAACAAACGAAGTGTGTAATCTGAGTGAAACAGTTTCTTAAAGAGGGGCAGTGTGTTCCTTTAAGTGCCAGTCATCAGAGCCTGGAAGGTATTTGTTTCTACCCTCGTCACTCATTTAATCACCTTTGTGTAAAAAGAAATGAGGCTACTTTCCAGTGGGGAAGGGGTAATTTACATCTACTCAACTGGGATAGGAAGTGTGAAAGCCTCATTGAAACCTAACGAATGTTGAAAGGCCTCAGTAGAGTGGATATGGAAAGGATATTTCCTATGGTGGGGGAGTCTAAGACCTGACACAGACTCTAAATCTTTTAGAACAGAGATGAAGAAGAATTCCTTCAGCTAGAGAGTGGTGAATCTGTGGAATTCATTGCCACAGGCAGCTGTGGAGAACAAGTCATTGTTTAAGGCAGAGGTCGATAGATTCTTGATTAGTCAGGGCATGAAAGGTTACAGGGAGAAGGCAGGAGGTTGGGGCTGAGGAGAAAGTGGATCAGCCATGATGAAATGGCGGAGCAGACTTGATGGGCCTAATTCTGCTCCTATATCACATGGTCTTAAAATCAGAAAGATCATACTCATGAATCTATAAATTAATTTGGCCTTGGTGGCAGCCTCACCTAAATATGAAGATGATGTACTTAAGCTCTATCGTAAAACCCACTGTCTTTTTCAGATAACAGCAGAGCGATTGACCTGTTAACATCTACCACCCACTCAGTCTCAGCAACAATTACTTGCTCATTCACCTCACAAGATATTGCACTTCAAACTAGAAACTGATCCAAAGGATCAGAAATTATACTCGATGGCTGCTTCATTAGGTACCTCCTGGGTACTTAGAGTGGTCACTGAGGTTGATAGGTTCTTGATTAGTTAGGGCATGCATGTTTGTGGTCTTCTGATGTTATAGCCCATCCACTTCAAGATTCGACATTCAACACATCCCCGTTTCAACGTGTGGTTATTTGCGTTACTGTCACCTCCTGTCAGCTTGAGCTCGTCTGGCCAACGTCCTCTGACCTCTCTCATTAACAGGGCATCTGTGCCCACAGAAATGCCGTTCGCTAGATGCTTTTTTATTGCTTTCCTCGCCATTCTCTGTAAACTCTAAAGACACTTGTGCATGGAAATCCCAGGAGGTCAGCTTGTGAGATACTCCAACCACCCCATCTGGTACTCACAATCATTCCGCAGTCAAAATCACCTAGATCGCATTTCTTCCCCCATCCTGAAGTTTGGTCTGAGCAACAACTGAACCTCTTGACCATGTCTTCATGCTTTTATGCATTGAGTTGCTGCCTAATGGTTTCCTGATTAGATACTTGCATTAGTGAGCAGGTGTACAGATGTTTCTAATAAAGTGTGCACTGTGTATATAATGTATTGATCAAACAGGTGTTTTTAATTTTCTTCTTAAAGGTATCCAGAAAGGACTGGATTGGGCAATTTCCATGAAGTTGCCTTGAATCCATTAGTTATGACACAGCTAATAAAATCTGCCAACATTAGATTTCATTAATTAAAATACTATAACTTGCTTTTTTATGGGTAAGTTTGTATATTCTGTCTTCCTTTCAAAAAAATAAGAGTTTCCCCATTTCTCTCTTCAATTATCTGGCTCTGATTTGAAGGCCATGTCTGCTTGGATTCCTTCAGTTAGTCTCTGGTATCAGTCAACTTGCTTATAAGAAATGATTTTTTTTTAGAAAACTTAAAACACTATTCAGCCCATCATGTATATCATAGTCGACAAAGTGCTCGCCAGCCTCTTCACCACTGCCAGCAGCAGGCTTGTGGTCCTTCCGTTCGAGTGCACATCCAAGCACAGTTTCATTATGTTGAGGGTTTCTCCCTCCACCTCCTTTACAGGTAGTAAGTTCCAAGAACCCATCACCCTCTGGGTTCAAGAACCAATCTCATCTCTCCTTTAATTCTTCTACCAGTTACATCAAGCTTTCCTACCACCCAGCCTCTAGGTAACTTTCCACCTCAACGGCCCTCGGCTCCAGCTGGGCAAATAGCCCCCGGCCCTCTTTCGTCTCTCACAAAAACCAGGACCCAGCCCTAGGCCAGAACACCGAATTTTGCATCATGTATTGTGGAATGCACCGGGGAAGATGTGCAACAGGTAGTCAGTTGCCTCAGAGGCACTGCTGAATTCTGAACGTGCCCCAAAACCAAAGTGGTTCTTGGCGTGCAGCACAGTGCCGCAACCCCTTTTAACTGCACGGAAAACAAAATTCTTGGTGTCTTCTGGGCCTTGAAGGAATGTGACTTCAAGTAGTGGTCGGGACCAGCAAGGCTAATGAACAGTATTGAAGATATAGTTCTGGGTTAGTTCTTCAGGCAGTTCAAACAAATGTGTTTAAAGTGCAGACAGCTATCTAATTTTACGTTGCAAACAGTATGAGAAAGACTGGAAATTGGGGTTAAAAATACTGAAGTTCTCTCACTGTGAACATGTCTACGTGGCTTATTTTGATTCCCATGTTCATATAAGTGGAAGTGGTAAACCAGCATCTTATCAAATTAATCAAGCATCTTGAAGTACTTTGCAAAATAATTACTTCTAGAAATGCAGTAAACACTGGTATTCAGGACTTGTAGAAAAATTACGTCGCCTAGGAAGCCATTCAGCCCTTCGTGTATGTGCCAGTCAGAAAAGAAATACTTAATCCCGGTTTCAGCATGAAGTTGTAGCCCTCCAGTTTACACCTTTTCAATGACACGTTTAAGCACCAATTAAAGGTGATGAGATTCCTGCTTCTAGCATCTTTCCATACTGTGAGTTCTAGACTCTGACTATACTATGGATGTCGTTCAGTTACACCTTTAACGCAACTGCTTGTTCATCGTACTAATTGTATTTAATCATATTCCATTAAGTAGGACCAGACACCACTTTAATTCTTCTTCTAACTTTTTGCCTCTCATTAATACTTTTGCCTTCTACCTTCCAAAACTGCTTCAGAATATTTTCTCAGTATGCCACGTCTTGTCAGACTTGCTGAAATTCTCAAACAGCACGAGCAAACTTAGCCACAAGGATGTTGGTCCCAGCCCTACAGGAGTGCTTTGCGGTGTGAGTACAGCCTTCCCACATATTCATTGGCACTGCCCTTTATATTAACAGCAACTGGTAAACGGCAGGGAGAGTAATTTAGAGGTTACTAACTTTTAAGTTCTGCTTCTTTATGTTTGTCCTAACTCGTTGAAACAAAGCCGCAGGAACACAATACTTTTTTTTTAACCTGTCAATGGAATCAAAATGAACTACTGCCTCTAGCTGTTTGCTCTACCCTCCAGAAAGTTTTGCAACTTGTCCGGTGATATCCTGGCACTAGCGGAGCAACATGCCGTTCTGGAAGTTCCTGTGCAAAAATGGGCCAGTGATTTCTCGCCTGCTTAGCTTTTTAATGTAGGCATCAGAGGACAAAACAAGACGTGCAGCAATACTGAAGCCTTCACCTCCTCAGTTGTCTCAAGAATGTCAATTAATTAAATTTCTTTTTCAAGTATGATTACTGTCATTATGTAAGCAACGCAGCAGCCAATTTGCCACAGTGAGTTTCACGGATATAAATAAATAACTGTGTGGGATAAAAGTTGGCCCGGGTACCAGGAGAATTTTGTTACTGTGAATAGTGCTGTGGGAATGTTTACATCCACTTGAATAGGCATATGGTTTAAAGTCTTTGCTGAAAGACGGCACCTCGGAAACAGCATTAGAGTGTCATGCCAAATTATGTGCTCGATGCCTGAAGTAGGGTTTAAACCCATAGCCTTCTGGCTGAGAGCGGAGAGTGCTGCTGAGCCAAGGCTGACATGTATGTCATGTGAGCAGGTTAAAAATTAATCCACCACTGCAGTCATTTCTAGTCACATATTTTCAACTTTCTTCATCATTCCTTATTTTCTGAACCCTTTTTCGTGAGTTTTGTTTATTCCTTCTTTAATCTTCACTTTTGTTTGCAAACACTCCTTAAACAATTAAAGCAGTATTTATTTTCTGCATGATGTCTTATGAATAAAGACATTTTTTAACCAAGAGATTCCCATGACTCTTAATCGCAATCTGACATGTATGTATTCTATAGATTGTATAAATATACATAGGTATTTTGTTTGTACTGTTTTATACATCAGATAGGATGTAGAGCTGGCTAAATGCTTTATGTCTCTGGTTTAAAGAATGGGAAGTCAATTCTCATTTCACAACATTGATCAGTGGGTATTTACAGATAATTGAACAATCTCCTGACACTCACTATCTAAGAACACTTGAAGCATGGTTTTAAGTGGTGGGTGATATGAAGCTCTGTATGCACTGGAGACAGAACACTAAGAGCTGAGAGATCTTGACTCAGATCCAATGAATCAACCTGGTTCTAGGGAGAGATCCATATTGAAGATTTGTGACCGTCTCAAGGCAGCTTTATTTTAATTCTGATGTTTAATCAGCGTAGGCCCCCATCTGCTTCTAGGTAGGCATGAAGCAAGAGGGGCAAAGACCATCTTCCACTCTTCAGTTGATGCTGCTGAGAGCAGCAATCCAGTGTAGAACTAAACCTGGTTTATGAGGCAAGCTGCTGTCACGAGGGGTCACCTAGAAGAATATAGCACAGACGCCAGGTTATCATCATATATGGGTCATGGTGTCAACAGTATCAATTGTCTAGATCTGAAAAGCAATCTCCTTCAGGAAGTGAATCCAGAATAAGAAGTTACTACCTTCAAATTAGAGCCAAACTATTTAGGAACGAAACTTTCACACAGTCAGCATTTGAGATGTGCATAATTTTGACTGAAATGCCCTATTAGGGAAGCTCAACCAGAAATGTTAAGACTGCACTTGACAGACCTTTGTCCCCAAAGGTATTGAACAATATGAAGAGAGGTAGGTAAATGGGACCAATCTGCGCATCATCCTTGAATGCAGTACATCAAATGGTTTGCGGAAATGAATGGCCTTTTCCTCTTTATGTTGGTATACCTGTTAAGGATAGCCCTAAACTGTTCTTTCCTTTGCCCTTTTTGGAAGCCTGGAAATTATGTCATGATCTTTTACAGATGGCTGCTATGGAAACCATGACAGAGAAGCTGGAGAGTTTTGGTACATTGAAAATGGACACCATGGGTGCTCTACAGCCTTCTCCCCACCACGGCTTCACCTTCCGATCACCCCCGTCCACGCTGTCTGATGCCATACTCCGCAAAGGAAAGGAGCGTTACACGTGCAGGTTAGAGGCACCCAGCTACCAGAACTTCATCTTGTAGGTGGATTCACCCAACAGAAATGGCAGAGTTCCTAGCCACACCCTGCAGCACTCATCTGCGGCATCAGGTTTCATACAGGATCACTTAGCGTGGATGGAAGCCATTTTGAACAGCAACTCCACAGTCAGCATTAAGAATCTAATAACAACATCCTATTTTGTCCTGCCCATATTCCCATCCATTTCCCCCTCTTGCCTGTACATGGGGGCAATTTTATAATGACCAACTAACACCCCAATCTGCACATTGCATCGAATTATCAAGACGGTGCAGATGATTCACCTATTCCACATTGATGTACATATTGCACATGTGTGTCCACCCATACTATGCCATTGCATCCTGTCGACATAGCATTTCTCCTTCATACCCTCAGCCAACTTGCCCCTAAATGAATCTGTCATTCCCCTCCACAAATCCACATGTTTGTGGGTTACACTGCAACTTCCTTAGGATAGGATTTGAGAGGATTTGGAAAACCATGGCCTAATTAGGGGCAGTTAGCATGGCTTTTTTGGGGCCAGATGTGTTTTACTAACTTGATTGAGTTTTTCAAGCAGATGACGAAGGTGATTGATGAAGGTGGAGCTGTGCATGTTGTTTATAGGAATTTTAGTGAACTGTTTGACGAGGTTCCTCATGGGAGGTGTATCCAGAAGAATAAGGAGCATGGCACCCAGACTGAATTGACTGTTTGGATTCAAAATCTGTTTACCCATAGAAGACGGAGCTTATGGTTGATGGGATGTATTCCAGCTGGAGGCCTGTGGCTAGTGGTCACAAAAATTGTATTGGGTCTCTGTTGTTTGTGATATATTAAAACTGACCTAAATGGCTAGATTAATAATTTTGCAGGTTATTACCTCAGATGACGATCAAACTCTGATTATCTCTAGATTCTCCTGAAAAGGTGGCTCATGTTGTAGCTCATTGACATAACGTACAGCATAGAGCCAAGTTCTCTTGTTCGCCAACAACACTCAGCTCCAATTCCTCACTATTTCAATGACTCCATTGCCATCATAGTACATAGAACACCAACACAGTACAGGTCCTTCAGCCCATGATGTGCCAATCTTTTAACCTACTCCAGGATCAATCTAACCCTTCCCTCCTACATGGCCCTCCATTTTCCTGCCATCTATGTGCCTATCTAAGAGTTTCTTAGAACATGTAGTCAAATTGCTTGGCTGAGACCCACTCTTGAATGAGCCACATTTCCCTTTTATGAAGCAATGAAAAGGTTAAAGCTTTTGACAGTCACCACTAACTGTGGACACTTAAAACTTTTTGAAACTGAAGTTACTAAAATCTCACTAAAATGAAACTCGTAGTAAGTCTTCTGCCAGGTTAAAGAAATGTAATTGTCCCCATTCACCCTGTCTCCAGTCATGAATATGACTTTAAGGCAATTATTTGGTTCATAGCATCCCGGGTGTATCCCTCAGTGGAAGTAAATCAACCACGGGTGTATTTGTATCTCATAAATTACAATGGACTCTTCTGGAAATGCTTGTCCAGTTTTAATTGTAATTTTCCTCTCCAGGTACTGTGGGAAGATCTTTCCAAGGTCAGCAAATCTTACTCGGCACCTCAGAACGCACACAGGGGAGCAGCCTTATAGGTAGGTATCAAAAACCCCTTTGCCTTCAAACAGGGGTTCCCAACCTTTTTGGGCCATGGACCGCTACAATTAACCAACAGACCCCAGGCTGGGAGCCCCTGCCTGAGGACAACTGAGCACAGCTTCCTATAAAGCAGTATCGGCCCAGATGAGTCTCATACTGAAGTTCTTCCCAAACCTTAGCTTGAAAAGATACAGACTATGTTCTCAATCCAATCCACTGCTCACATTTGATCTGTGTGGATCCTGTGAGTATGCAAATAATTAAAATCAAAACATAATTATTAAATGTTTTTATTAATTAAACCAAAACAAAAATTTCACACTGATTTGAAGTTTCTTCCCCCCAGATAGCTAATCAGATCAACCATTCTAGTTTGTCCCCCTACCCCCTCTATCAGTTAATGCAGCCACTGCACTGGAAACACTTCTAAATAAATTTTACAATGCTCTTTACATTATAAATAAATGCTGGTATTTATGTATTTATACATATTTTATTCTATAAATGCATTTTAACCTCTAACTTAATTTTATATAGTTCTTTATTTTTGATGATCATTGAATGTTATTGTCTTTGTTGTATGTCGCGCCAACACAGCACGGCAACTTCCTAATACATGTAAATGTATATGGCGAATAAAGTTGATTTAACTTGAAATGCATGAATCTACTGTTAGGTAATTTTAGAACGAAGTGAAAGAAAATAAAAACCCAAAAAATCATTTAGACTACATTTTGGTGAATCAGTAACTCAGTTTAAGCTAATGGATTCATCCTTGTACACCAGCCGTTCTTGGTGTTGAACTGAAGGGTTTTGTAGAAAGTGCTTCCACTCCCTCAGCTAGGTATGTTGTAAATTTTGCATTATTCCAGTGGCAGAACAGGAAGGTTGAAGCTCCCAATGTATTTGCAAGTTCTGCTTTGCAGCGTAAAAATAATGTGCCAAACATTAGAGAGTAGATGGGCTATAGTTACCCAAAAAACTACTGTCCATCGTAGCTCAATCTGGCCCAACGCAACAAATTCAGAAAATACTGTCAGCTCGTGGGGAGAAGTGCACTTCAAGATACTGTATCTGTCTCCTAGGGGGATGTCGGTTACAAAGTAAAAGAAGTTAGGCATTTCATCTTGATCTTTTCTGAACTTCAGCAAGAAATTTGCAAACAATTAAAATTGCCCTCAGGAGTTGTAGGCAACTACATTTACCCAGATTTACCTTGTTAGACTATTTCTTTGTAGATTAGCACAAGGACAAGTTATTTAAATGGAGAGGCTTGGGTTCAGCTTAATTTGAAGTTAACAAATCACAGCCTCAAGTAAAGCCATCAAGGATCAACTTAAAATGTGTAAGCGGGCATTCTGTAATGGTTGCATAAATAAATTCATTTCTTAGAATGAAAATGAGCCATTCTGATCATGTTTGGCCAGTGGTGAGTTTGGTAATTAAACTATTGATATTGCTATAAACTTCAGGGTTAGAGGAAGACAGAATCTGTGCTGATGTCTAATAGATCTGATTTGGAAACGATCTGTATGCTGTTACTGGTAATGATGGGAAGGGTTAAGAAGTTTGAAAGTCGGCTCAAGAAATTATACATTGGTAAGATTAACAATAAGCAAGGAAATGTTATTTTCAGTGTGTATAAGCTAAATATTTGAAGTCATTAAATTGATTTTACATTACGTAAACGTTCTGCTGGGATTCGAAACCCTTAAGATGCTTCAGTATCCATCAGGACAGAAATTGTATTTAAAAGTACTTTGGCTTGTCAGTCGAGCAGCTTTTGAACTATAGTCTCTATAATTATAAGCATAACATTGTAGTTAATGTGGTCATTGCAAACAGCAAGGTAAAAGTCATCGGATAATCTACTTAGAAAGGTTAGATTAGTATTGGGCAGGACACTAGGAGATCTTCCTAGTGTCCTGTTTTAAATGAATAGTCTCCTCCTTAAATTGTTATGTAATAATCCAGATCTGATTAGTGAGCTTCAGGTAAAGGAACACTTAGGAGAGGGTGAGCATAATATGTTAGAATTCATCCTGAAGTTTGAGAAGGAGTCATTAAAATTGGATATATCAGTATTACAGCGGAGTAAAGGGAACTACAGAGGCATGAGAGAGAATCTGGCCAAAGTTGATTGGAAGGGGACACTAGCAGGAATGACAGAAGCACGGCAATGGCTGGTGTTTCTAGGGAAAATTCAGAAGGTACAGGAAAGATGCATCCCAAAGATGAAGAAATATTCTAAAGGGAGGATGAGGCAACCATGGCTGACAAGGGAAGTCAAAGACAACATGAAACCAAAAGAGAGAGCATATAACATAGCAAAAATTAGTAGGAAGGTAGAGAATTGGGAAGCTTTTAAAAACCAACAGAAGGCAACTAAAAAGCCATAAAGAGATAAAAGATGGGATATGAAGGTAAGCCAACCATTATTATAACAGAGAATATAAAAAGTTTTTTCAAATGTTTAGAGGCACTTGATAAAATAGGGCAAAGTCACCATGGTTTCCTTGAGGGGAAATCTTGCCTGACAAATCTGTTGGATTTTTTTGAAGAAATAACAGGCAGGTTTAGACAAAGGAGAATCGGTAGATATTGCTTATTGGGATTTACAGAAGGCCTTGGACGAGGTGCCGCACATGAGGCTGCTTAACAAAAGAGCCAATGGTATTTCAGGTAAGATACTAGCATGGATAGAAGATTGGCTGACTGGAAGGAGGCAAAGAGTAGGAATGAAAGGGCCTAATCTGGTTGGCTGTTGGTGATTAGTTGTATGCTGTAGGGGTTTGGTGTTGGGACCAATTCTTTTCACTTTCCACACCAATGATTAGGATGAAGGAATTCATAGCTTTGTGGCCAAGTTTGCAGATGATACAAAGATAGGTGGAAGGGTAGGCTGAGGAAGCAGTGAGTCTGCAGAAGAACAGAGACGGGTTGGGGAATGGGCAAAGGAGTGGCAGATGGAATATAGGGTAGGAAAGTGCATGGTCATGCACTTTGGTAGAAGGAATAAAGGCATAAACTATTTTCTAAATAGAGAAGATCCAAAAATCAGAGGTGCAAAAGGATTTGGGAGTCCTTGTGTAGGGCCCCTGAAGGTTAATTTACAGGTTGAGTCAGCAGTAAGGAAGAGCAACTGCAATGTTAGCATTCATTTCAAGGGGACTAGAATACAAAAGCAAGGATGTAATACTGAGGCTTTATAAAGCACTGATCAGGCTGCACTTTAAGTAATGTGAATAATTTTGGGCCCTTTATCTAAGAAAAGATGTGCTGGCATTGGAGAGGGTTCAGAGGAGTTTCACAAGAATGTTCCCAGGTATGAAATGGTTAACATACGAGGAGCATTTGATGGCTCTGGACCTGTACTTGTCTAGAAGAATGGGGGGGGGGGGGGTTCTCATTTAAACCTTTCAAATATTGAAAGGCCTAGATAGAGTGGATGTGGAGAGGATGTTTCCCACAGTGGGGGAGTCTAGGACCAGAGGGCACAGCCTCAGAGTAGAGGGACACCCATTTAGAACAGGGATGAGGAAAAATGTCTTTAGCCCGAGGGTGGTGAATCTGTGGAATTCCTTGCCACAGACAGCTGTGCAGACCAAGTCATTTGATATAATTAAAGCAGAGGTTGATAGCTTCTTGATTAATCAGGCTATCAAGGGTTACAGGGAAAATTCAGGAGAATGGGGTTGAGAAGGATACTAAGTCAGCCATGATGGAATGCCAGAGGAGACTTGATGGACTGAGGGACCAAATTCTGGTCCTGTATCTTATGATCTTAGGCAGCCCTTCAGGATTGAGGATGACGCAATATCCACTCTATAGGATTTGAGGGTTCTAAGATGTGTAATAAGCCCAGTGTATGACACAGATAGTTGGTAGCTTGTGATTTGGTGCGCTACTTCCAATGCTTATTTGGGGCCCCTACATGCACATGGTTTTCAATACCCCGATTGCTCCTTCATCTCTTTTAGTGGTCTTGGACGAGTGATTCCCAGGAGTCAATAGGGATGTTGCTTTTATTCAAGGAGGCTTTAAGCACGTTCTGGATCAGAGTGAAAGCAGGCCTGGGGCCCACAGTCTCCATGCAGGCCATCAAGAACTTACCTATACTAATCCAATTTCCAGCATCATCCTTAGCCTTCTATCCCTTGACATTTCCAGTGTTCATTCAACTACTTTTTAAATGTTATGAAAGTACCTGCCCCCATCGCTCATTAACACCCACAAAATGTTTATCAAATGAGCCAGACAGGATCTCTCCTCAATAAACCCATGCGAATGATCCCTGATCAATCTCTGCTACTTCAAGTTCAGTTTAATCCTGTCCCTCACAATGTTTTTTTCTCCCCAATGGGTTCCATATTGTTGATGGCAGACTCACAAGCCTGTAATTAACTTGGTCATCCCTGCTACCGTTTTTGAATAAAGTAACACATTTGTTTCCCTTCAATCACTGGGCACCACTTCTGCAAGCAGCAGATAAGTGAGAAATGTTCATTTAGACCAGGGTTAATATGCCATAAACCAATATCATTAATCAAGTGGTCCGTGGACCCCAGGTTGGGAACCCCTGATTAAGACCTTAACAACATTTTCAGGCATGGTTTACCCCTTGGTGCCTAATAGACCTACTATTTCTCTGTCTATCCTCTTACCTTAATATACTTAATAAGTGCATTGGCATTTTCCTTAATTTTCCCTGCCTGTGCTATCTTTGTCTCCTCGTCCACTTCCTAACATACCACACAAAATGCTGGAGGAATTCAGCAGGTGAGGCAGCATCTGTGAAAATGGACGAGCAGTTGGGCTGGAAAGGAAGGGGTATACACCAGGATAAAAAGGAGGAGGAGAAGCTAGAAGATGATGGGTGAAGCCAGCTGGCTCTGAAAGATAAAGGGCTGGAGAAGAAGGAATTTGATTGAAAAGGAGAGTGGACCATTGGAGAAAGGGAAGGAGGAGGGGCACCAAGAGGAAATAGACAGTAGGTGCAGGAGTAGGCCATTCGGCCCGTCTAGCCAGCACCACCATTCACTGTGATCATGGCTGATCATACACAATCAGTACCCCATTCCTGCCCTCTCCCCATATCCCTTGACCCCGCTATCTATAAGAGCTCTATCTAACTCTCTCTTGAATGCATCCAGATGCTTGGCCTCCACTGCCTTCCGGGACAGAGCATTCCACATATCCACCAGTCTCTGGGTGAAAATGTTTTTCTGCATCTCTGTTCTAAATGGCCTACCCCTTATTCTTAAACTGTGGCCTCTGGTTCTGGACTCACCCATCAGCGGGAACATGCTTCCTGCCTCCAGTATGTCCAATCCCTTAATAATCTTATATGTTTCAATCAGATCCCCTGTCATCCTTCTAAATTCCAGTGTATACAAGCCCAGTCGCTCCAATCTTTCAACATATGACAGTCCCGTCATTCTGGGAATTAACCTTGTGAATCTACGCTGCACTCCCTCAATAGCAAGAATATCCTTCCTCAAATTTGGAGACCAAAACTGCACACAATTCTCCAGGTGTGGTCTCACCAGGGCCCTGTACAGCTGCAGAAGGACCTCTTTACTCCTATACTCAATTCCTCTTGTTATAAAAGCCAGCATGCCATTAGCTTTCTTCACTGCCTGCTGTACCTGCATGCTTGCTTTCATTGACTGATGTACAAGAATACCCCTTTCCCCTTTTCCTAACTTGACTCCATTTAGATAGTAATCTGCCTTCCTGTTCTTGCCACCAAAGTGGATAATCTCACATTTATCCACATTAAACTGCATCTGCCATACATTTGCCCACTCACCCAACCTGTCCACGTCACCCTGCATTCTCATAACATCCTCCTGAGATTTCACACTGCCACCCAGCTTTGTGTCATCAGCAAATTTGCTAATGTTACTTTTAATCCCTTCATCTAAATCATTAATGTATATTATAAACAGCTGCAGTCCCAGCACCGAACCTTGCGGTACCCCAATGGTCACAGCCTGCCATTCCAAAAGGGACACATTAATCACTACTCTTTGTTTCCTGTCAGCCAGCCAATTTTCAATCCATGTCAGTACTCTGCCCCGATACCATGTGCCCTAATTTTGCCCACTAATCTCCTATGTGGGACTTTATCAAAAGCTTTCTAGAAGTCCAGGTACACTACATCCACTGGCTCTCCCTTGTCCATTTTCACAGTTACATCCTCAAAAAATTCCAGAAGATTAGTCAAACATGATTTTCCCTTCATAAATCCACGCTGACTCGGACTGATCCTTCTACTGCTATCCAAATGTGTCGTAATTTCCTCTTTTATAATTGACCCCAGCATCTTTCCCACCACTGATGTCAGGCTAACCGGTCTATAATTCCCTGTTTTCTCTCTCCCATAAGAGCTAGAGTGGGAAATGGTTCTTCCAACCAGAGAGTGGCTTCATCTTGACAGAACAGGAGGCCATGGACTGACATTAGGGAACAGGAATGGGAACTGGAACTAAAGTGGCTGGCCACCGGGAAATTCCACTTTTGATAGATGGAGTGGAGGTGCTCAAGGAAGTGGTTCCCCCATTTTAAGTAGGTTTCACCAACGTAGAGGAGGCTGCATCGAGAGCACTGGACACAGTAGATAACCCGCATAGATACGCAGGTGAAATGTTGCTTCACCTGGAAGCACTGTTTGGGGTCCTGAATGGAGGTGAATGGGCAGGTGGAGCAGTTCTCGCACTTGCAGGAATATGTGCCAGGTGGGAGATTAGTGAGGAGGGATGAATGGATTAGGAAATCATGGAAGGAGTGATCCCTACAGAAAGAGGAGAGTGGGGGAGGGGGAATAAAGATGTGTTTTCTGGTAGGTCCCATTCTTTTAATACTTCCCTGACTTCCTTTTTTAATATTCCAGTAGCTACATTTTTATCCCACTCTACAGTAATGTGCACAAGTCTTAGCCACATATATATCGCTAGGGTGCCTAAGACTTCTGCACAGTACTATCTTTGTCAACGTGGAGTCGAGAGCCAGTTTGTAAATCTGGCGGGAGCAAAGGATGCTGGGAACAATGAGGGTGGAACGCTGTGGGAGGGATGTGGGACAGGCAGCAGAGAAGTGCCGGGGCAGGGGTTAGCAGTGGTGCAGACATACCCAGCCCTGAGACACCAGGCAAGGTCATTTGATTACAGGCAGTTGGTTTATTGAATATTGCACAATGTCTCTCTGGTGCTTCTCTCTCCCTTCCCCTTTTCCCCACCATGATAACCCTCTCCCTGCCCCCTTCCCACTCTCAGTCCTCAATAGAGACCCATATCAGAATCAAGTTCATCATTCACACATGTCATGAATTTTTTTTGATGTAGCAATACAGGGCAATACATAAAATTATGACGATACTGCAGTTCTGTGTAAAGTCTTAGGCACCGAGCTATATATGTGCTTTAAGACTTTTGCACAGTACTGTACATACTAAATGGTATCCAGGATTCCCCGGGCTTGTTGCTCCTTGTCGTCTTACTTTTCATCCAAATAAGAATGTGCTGGCCCTGATCTACTTCACTTCTGAATGACTCCCAACAGCTGTCTGTCAGCGTAGCTGCAAGTGGCACAGATCACAGTTCACCTTTTCCTGTTCTTGAATCATCACACTGAATCTTTTCTTCTGCCTACACAGTAATCTCATCCCATAACGTAGCTCGGAATAAAGTGTCTGTTTCAGGGTCTTGCATCAGGCGTTCAAGCTGTACAAAAGGAATGATTTAAATGCCTCTAAGATGGCAGAGTAGGAACAGTATAACATTTCAACTCAAAGGCAGTGCTTCTGAGAGACTGCCGCTCCTCTGGAATGCCACAAGTGCAGACTGAGGTCGGAAATGAACCTTCTAATTGTAACGACAAGAATTAGCACAATTATTACAGCGCCAGCAATCAGGATTCAATTCCCGGCGCTGTCTGTAAGGAGCTCGTACGTTCTCCTTGTGACCGCACATGTTTCCACCAGCTTCTCCAGTTCCCCCCCCCCCCCCACGCTCCAAAGACGCATGGGTTAGAGTTGGTAAGTTGTGGGCAAGCTATGTTGGCACTGGAAGTGTGGCAACTCTTGTGGGTTTCCCCTCAGCACCTACTCAGAATGTCGTTGATGCATTTTGTTGTATGTTTTGACGATTAAATGTACATTTAGCAAATAAAGCTGGAGTAGAGCAGACTTGATGGGCGGAATAGTCTAATTCTGCTCCTCTGCCTTATTGTCTTATAGTCTTAATGCAATAGTTGCAATTAACTGCATCAGGTTACACTACAGCAGCTGATGGGAGAGTCTAGGGCCAGAGGGCACAGCCTCAGAACACAAGAGCATCCCTTTAGAACAAAGATGAGGAGGAATTTCTTAAGCCACAGCAAGGTGGATCTGTGGAATTCATTGCCACAGACGCCTATGGAGGTCAAATCTTTGAGTGTATTTAAAGAGGAGGTTGATAGGTTCTTGACTACTCAAGGTGTCAAAGGTTATGGGGAGAAAACTGGAGAATGGGGTTGAGAGGGATAATAAATCAGCCATGGTGGAGCAGACGATGGGCTGAATGGCTCATGTGTCTTATGGTCCTCGGTTTTATCTTTAATCATAAAAGCACAGTTGAATCCATTTGTTATTTCCATAAATTATACATATATAAGAAATATACAGTAGCTATTTAATTTCTTGTAATGTTAGTTTGATAATTAGTGCCAATAACTCTGACATCTATAACACAACTTGAGATCAAACGGTGAAAGGAAAATTGTTAGAAAAGCAAAGAAAGAATCCCTGCCTTGTGGGTCTGAACAAGACATAAAGATCTAATTGCATTATCCTTTACATCTTTCCAACCAGATGCTCCTGTTTATTTACCAGGTTGCAGGGAATGTGCTGTATATAGACCCGCAGATCAGACAGAACTCACACTTGCACTTCATTTAAAATTTTGCAAGGAACTCTTGTTTATTTGCTTGTAAAAAAAAAAATCTCAGCTCAAAAGTAATTTTAGCCTTCGCCAAATGGAGACCTCTTCGATAAAATGGAGGGCTATGGAGCTCTTTCCATTTCCACTTCTACCAGACAAACTAATTCGATAATGGCGACTAAAAAGAAACCTGCTCAGAGTTGTCAAGCACAAAATGCTGGAGGGACTCAGCATATTAGGCAGCTTCTAGGGAGGAATATAAACAGTCAATGTTTCGTGTCGAGACCCTTCACTAGGACCTCATTAATCCCTTCAGGAGTTCCTCCAGTTCGTTGTGTGTTTTGTTCAAGATCTTCACCATCTGCAGAATCTCATGTGCTTATGATTAGAGCTATACTGCCATTTGGATCATTTTTTCATATTTTAGCCATAACTTATTAAGATTTTACTGAACTGATTAATGAGAGAAATGACCATTTTGAGTTGATAGCTGAAGTTTAACAAATGTGAGAGTTTACCCACAAGGAACTCACATACTTTCTTCCAGTATCTATTCTGTCTCCTGAGAGGGACAGCAGTTAAAATTGCATTCAGAACAAGAAATGAACTTGGCAATGTAGATTGTCCTTACTTGCTGGCTGGCCAGACTGCATCAATTAAGATGGGATCATTGAATGGGTAACTTAAACATCATCAGACAGGGAAATGCCTGTAATCTAACAGCCCACTCATCTACCACCCATTCCTCGCCTTGCCTTTCTCCTTACTCCCACCTCTCGGGTGGCAAAAGGATCTACTAAACGACAAATAGTTGGCCTTCTGACGTGCGATGTTCGCAGAGCTTGACAGTCAGCTTGCAGACTTTTCACCACCAGTCAAGGTGACATCCTCAGTGCGCAGTTGTTGGTGTTTCTCTCTGGGGGTGTTTGCATTTATAAAGACCCCCCCCCACACGCACACACGTTTGCTTGTCTCGGTCCTGATTGGCTACCCCTTCAGTTGACCTTTGGTTCGTGTTTGTTTGGCTCTTAGGGGTTTGTAGATGGCATATATTTCTAAATGTTTGTTTACGGAGTTATCAGAAGAGAAGAGCTTCTAAAAATTCTCATGCCTGCTTCGTGTTTCCCTGCGCCAGAACCTCCATGGTGTCCTTCTTGGTCTTCGTGTCCCGAAATCAGTGACAGCGGATCACATTTTCTTTCCCTCCTCTCAAGAACTCCCACAACCTTAACTCTGTCATCCAAGAAGAGTGCAGTGGGCCTTTCTTCTGTTCCCAATCTACTGGATCAATCCTAAGAAACTGCAACTGACAGATTAAGGAATTTTAAAAGTGCAAAGAAAGGAAGATTGATGCTGTTTAAATCTTTGCTGATTGTAGACGTCACTTTCTCATTCCCTGTTTGCCGCCTCGATTACAGATTGAAAATCCCCTAAGGATGATGTTTCAGCTTTGTCAGCTTTTTTTTTCTCATTCTCTCTCCCTTTCTTTCTGTATGATTAGGTCATTTAGAAACAATTTGCCCTAACAAATGACTGGGATCATTTTCCCCTGCAACTTTTCAAGTTGACTTCGAGGTAAATATGTAGCACATCGGATAGTGAGCCGAGGCTTTGTTTTAAAACCCTTCATGGTTCACGGTGCAGAGCACTTCACTCGCACAGTGATTATCAGATTGCGCAAGGAGATTGTCTGATGAACAGTGACCGCTCGAAGACCCCAGTTTTAGAGCAAATGATCCGGGCACTGCGCTGATGACCAGCCGGTCCAGATGAAGTAACTCCTGGTCCCTGGTGCATTAAACAAAACACTCAGACTTTCTCGCCATTTGACAATTGCCTCTGACCCATGCTGCACCGGGGTCCTAAATTAGCAGCAGGCATTTTTTAGGCAGAACATAAAAGGATTCATCTGATTAAAACTTTTGATGCCCAGTAATTTTCCCAGCACAATTAGCAGCGCAAGTGGAAATCTGCTGTTTGAACAGCAAAGTAAAATTGGGTATATCAATTCTATCAATAAACCCCTGGGAACGGCTCGCAGACTGTGCTGTGTGTTCTGTTCAGCATGTGTTAACTCTTTGGAGCACTGAGCCTCCCACACCCCACTCCCCACTCCCCCCACCCCCATTACCTCCCACTAAAGATCTGCCTTACACCTCAGTGCAACGGAGATGATACTTCCTCAGGATCTCCTATCCGTGCATCCATGAGCACAAGCAGCAGGCGTCGGCAGGCCATTCGCAGCCAGTTAGCCACATGTTCCGCATTGTCAGATGGGTAAAGCAAAACATTTCTAGCTTAGTTGAACTATTGCAGAGCATGGACACCACTGTGCTATTAAGCGCATTGTATTCGATAAAAGTTTGTTTCTTGTTTCTCCAAGTTCCATCGTGATACAAGTAGTCTGAAATTATATTTGTGTTCAGATTCAAGCATTCTACCATAACCAAAAAAAGATTCTGAGGAAGCAATACTTGTGAAAAAATTTGCTATCCTTTGTTTAACTGAAGGTTAATGATAACATGGCACAAGGACCTATACCACCTCGTACAATTGATATGACAATTGATTTTTGTCGTTGCTCATCTTTGCTCTACACATGCCCATTTTCCTTAACTTGGGTTATTGGACAATTCTATTTTTAGCTCTTTAAGAGATTGCAAACTGCCATTAATTATTAGACTTTGAATCTACAGTTCTGCACAAAAGTCTTAGGCACATATATATAGCTAGTGTGCCTAAGATTTTTGCACAGTACTGTAGTAATTTAATGTATTGTACCATACGCAAAAGTAAAAACAAATTTCATGACATGTGAGTGATGATAAACATGACTCCGATATGGGTCTCTATTGCGGACTGAGGGTGGGAAGGGGGCAGGGAGAGGGGAATCATGGTTGGGAAGAGGAGAAGGAGCAGGAAGCACCAGGGAGACATTCGGTAATGATCAATAAACCAATTGTTTGGAATCAGATGACCTTGCCTGGTGTCTCAGGGCTGCGTGCACCTGCACCCGCCACCTCCCCCCACCACCCTGACACTCCTTCTCTGCCACAAATCCGCACTTGTCATTCCCAACGCCCTTCGTTCCCGCCGTATTGACAAAATTCACTCTCTGCTCCAAATTGACAAATTCAGTACTGTGCACAAGTCTTAGACCCCCTAGCTATACATATGTGCCTAAGACTTTGCACAATACTGCATATGCTGGCCGATATTCGTCCCTCAATCAACACCATAACAAAAAATGATTAGCTTCTCATTCACCTGTTGGCTGTTACTTTGCAATTTTGCTTAATTAATTACATAGTACTTCTAGCAGGGCAACAGTCTGTGTAGACCAACTGTGTTTAAGCTTTACTCCCCTCCATTTCTGATTGTTGACTTCATCCCATTAGTGTCAAGCCCTGTTATG
The DNA here is from genome assembly GCF_030144855.1 of Hypanus sabinus. Lineage (NCBI taxonomy): Eukaryota > Metazoa > Chordata > Chondrichthyes > Myliobatiformes > Dasyatidae > Hypanus > Hypanus sabinus. The sequence goes on along the minus strand of NC_082732.1, from coordinate 33,779,368 downwards.
TGATCCAGTCCCCTCCATTTTCTTCAACTATGCAACAGGGTAGTCATTCAACTTTTGAACAATTCTCTGGGTACAGAGAAAACTTTACTAACTTTACAATTCATTTGAATACTTTAGGGAAATCAATGTTATGTTACATTTATTGCCGTTAAATTTAGACTTCCCATGTGAAAACATCGTACCTACAAGGGTCTCAGCCCAAAACATCGACTATTTATTCATTTCCATGGATGTTGCCTGACCTGCCAAGTTTCTCCAGCATTTTGTGTGTATTGCTTTGGATTTCCAGCATTTGCAGAATTTCTTGTGTTTATTGTCTACATTTAATTCTCTTGAACCTCTTCATTGTTTTAGAGATCTCTGTTGGGCTGTTCCCTTAGCATTCTCCTTCATAGAGGATCTAAACTAATCTTTTCAAGCTGAAATATCTATGATTTTTCCGAGGCCTATTGGTTCCAATATTTTAATTAAACTGACAAGAGCATGAAAGTTTGAAGAGGTCTGATTAGAATGCACATTTGGTCATTGCATTTATATTGTTTATTTATCCTTCCAGGTGTAAGTACTGTGATAGGTCATTCAGCATCTCCTCTAACCTGCAAAGGCACGTTCGCAACATTCACAACAAAGAAAAGCCATTCAAATGTCATTTGTGCAACCGTTGCTTCGGGCAGCAGACCAACCTTGATCGCCACCTCAAGAAACACGAGAACGAGAGCATTCCAGGTATGACGTAGCTCTCTTCTCTGGGTCTGTGCTGGACACAGCAGCACAGCTGTTATGATGCTAGACTGGTATTCCAGAGATTTTGTTGGAAGCCACCTCCAGCCAGTTTGCAAAATCAAACTCAGTTTTTTAAATACCCTGAAATGAAAGTGTGATATCACCAAATGTGACCATGATACTGTCACATTGTTGACAAGGTCTGGTCACCCTTTGTATTATTTATCTCAATTTTGTCTGGGGACTAATTTTTTTTCACTTTCTCTTTCCCCTCTTTTCCCCAACCCCTATGAATCACAATGATACATTTTAATACAAGTTCTTCTTATTGAATATCTCTGAAATGGAGTTCATCAACATTTCTGAAACCCATTACATCTAATGGGTAGGGGGTTGGGCTATACATCTTCAACCCATTTCCAGGGTTGGACTTTGACAAGCTATTATTATTTCCCTGGTGATCATTTATTTATTTAATTTAATTGGCCGTTCGAGCATGGGACAAATTACAATTAACCTACCAACCAGTATGCCTTTGGACTGTGGGAGGAAGTTGTTGCAAAGGCAGCGATGGGAATTGAACCCGGGTCGCCTATACTGTAAAGCGTTGTGCTAACCACTACACCACCAGACCGCCCCATCGTGTTCAGGAATGTTTTGCTCATTTAATTATTGTGGTGAAAATTGCTTTTGTAAATCAGATTACGTTCATTTTTTTTTTCAGCATTATTGAACTGTGCCCAGTGAAATGGTCTTCCCAGACAGGACAACCAACAGAGGAGTGCAAAATCTTTCCAAGTCTTTATGCTTCTAGTTCATCAAACATGCAGTACACAAAAGCAGCAGGCACATTTTAAAAAGAAAGAACTGTTGCTCCCTTCAACCCCAGGGTTCCTAACCTTTTTTATGTCATGGACCCCTACCATTAACCAAGGGGTCCGTGAACCCCAGGTTGGAAAGTGAAACTCTACCCTTCAATCTCCAACCGTCACCCCTGATCAAACCTGTCCCATACTACTGTCCATTCTTTATCATAAAATTGAGAGTTTCTTTAGTCTCCTGACTCATGTGCTATTTTTTAAAAAAAACAAGTCAGAAAAAACAGATCAATTAGGAAAAAAATTACTGGAAAATCTCCAACTTCTCTCTCCATAGCCAAGTGAAACTAGTTCTCGAGATTACCAATCACGACTTGTATTGTTTGGCATCTATCTGTTGTATGACTTAATCTCTGCCCCATCATTACTTTTGATGATAAACAGTGAAGCAAGACTCACCACTAATTCTTTGTATCCAACTTTTGTATACTTGCCACACGTCCAGAGCTGATAGGAATTGTGGAAGCACAGAACACTTGACAAAAGAAATCTGCTTGGGATGCTATCTTCTACATAACAGATGAGAGGTTTAGATTTGTCCATTGTTATTTGTTCTTCCTGCAGACGGGTACCCTCACCCTCTTCTCTTCTGTTGCAGTGAGCCAACATTCTGGGGTCTCTTCCAATCACCTGGGCACCACTGCATCTTCCCCCAACTCCGAGTTGGACAATACGGCACTTTTGGAAGAGAAGGAGGAATCATACTTCTCTGAAATCCGGAACTTCATTGGGAACAATGACCTCAGCCAAGCATCCAGTTCAGCAGACAAAAGGTAACTGTAATAAACACAGATATTTGAAATATGAGAAACTAAAACAGGAGGCAGTTCTCCACATTCACATCGAAGTCCCAGTGAATCTCTTCACTGTAAAGACTAACATCTTGTTTTTCTTACTTTTCACCGATTACTATTCTTTTCCTAGCTCCCCTCTATTCCCCAGCCTAAAATTACAACTAAATATAGAAGGTAACCATGAAAAAAATGGTTCTGTTGAGTTTTGGAACTGCAAAATGTTAAGCTAATTCACAGAAAGACACGAAGAGTCCAAAATCCAGGTGTAACTTTGAGTTTTTACTTGAAGCAAAGTGTGAATTATCAAGTGGTAGTATGCTGACATATGCAATTCATGTACTTTTACATATAACTTGTAATTAATTATTTAAATGAACAAGCATGCTTAATCAAACAACATATATAATATCGGTCTGGGTAATCTCCAACCTGATGGCTTGAACATCCATTTCTCAAACTTCCGGTATTGCCCCCTCCTCTCCCTCACCATTCCCCTTTCTTGTTTCCCTCTCTCACCTCATCTCCTTACCTGCCCATCACCTCCCTCTGGGGCTCCTCCCCCTTCCCTTTCTTCCATGATCTTCTGTCCTCTCCTATCAGATTCCCCCTCTCTACAGCCCTTTATCTTTTTCACCAATGAACTGCCAGTGCTTCACTTCACCCCTCCCCCTCTCCTAGTTTCGCCTATCACCTGCCACCTTGTACTTCTTTCTGCCCTCCCCTGCCCTTCCTTCTCCAACATCTCCCCTTCCTTTCTGGTCCCGATGAAAGGTCCCAGCCCAAAACATCGACTGTTTACTCTTTTCTGTAGATGCTGCCTGGCCTGCAGAGTTCCTCCAGTATGTTGTGCGCATTACCTCCTCCTGCTCTTGTGAGGTCATCGTGTTCCGCTTTAATGCCATCAGTAGCACCAGCTACATTTCGCGGCTCTCATTAATAATCAAAGAGCAGGGGAAGAACGGTCCTGTTCAAAATGCATGCTAACACTTCCCAAACGGTAGTTAAAATCATAAAAAAAAGTTAACAGGATGATTTCTCATCAAATATTTACACATCTTCCTTTCAATCACAATTATGTTTGCAAAACTTCAGTAGCAGTGCTCACTTTGAATTGGAGGGGAAATAGTTTACCTGGTGTAATGAAGTTGAGCTGTATTTTAACTGCCCATCCCTGCTAAGTTGCAAAGTCTAATTGCTGTGGATAAACAGAACCTGGGTCAGCTACGGCCTTATTCCTGTCACAGAGAGAGGATTACGGGTTGGCATGGACTCCTAAATTGCTGGCAGACAGGTTGTCTTCTAATTTTTTTACCCACAAGGCTCTGCAAAATTTACAGCTTTACAGATAGAGGCTGCCAGAATAAAATCCCTTATACACTTGTAGATCTTTAAACTGTATTAAATTCAAACAGCCTTATCCCTGAAGTATGCTCTGTCCATTCTTTTCTATACGAGCTCTGTACTTTCTTTCTTATGTTCCACTGATGCTGTGACTAAACTGGAGCATGAATGGCATCTGCCTTTATACTTGCTTGTCAATTCATTTGTAAAGTAATCCCTAACCTCTCTTCAAAACATAAGCACTGACATTTGACAGTGAACTACCCTCATGTACATATTCTTCAATAAATAAACAGCCTTTTATTGGAACCAGGTCCTGATACCTAACACGAATTGACAGTATACATCAGTGTGCCCTGCCACCTATTAAACTGACTCACGGAGAAGCAATGCAGACAGAGAAAGAGAGAGTATCAGGAGCCTGACTGTGCATTAGAGTTATTTATTTTGCTTTCTGTCAGGATTTTTGCTGAATTCCAATCCTGCCAGACCTTCATAACAACAACAAATTACTTCATCGCTGAATCAATTACTGTCACTTCCCATAATCTTATCCACAGTACAGCTCACAGATGGACACCTTCCACTGCCTCCTTTTCCTATGCAATATGTTACGAAGCTATTATTTTCCCGCCTTTTATGTTCCCTGAAACAGATGTAGACACAGAGGGAGTTATATAAAAAGGAGGGGGGGAAAATTGGATTTTACAGTGTTACTCACAATCTCTGGACATTCCAAACATTTTTCGAGGCAATTGTAAATTTCAACAGTTGTTTAAGGAGCGGATTCAAAAACACTAATATGATAGTGACAATGGAATCTGTTGCAATAATGTTAGATAAAATATTATCATGAATCTTTGCTTTGCTCTGATTTAAATACAGTATGTTGTGGAACATTTGACACCGACACAAGAGGGCGTGTGATTTTTTCACGTCCACACGAGAGAGCACGTGGATTTTTTACACCCACATAAGAGAGCACACGGATTTTTACACCCATACGAGAGGGCACACGGTTTTTTACACCCACACGAGAGGTCACTTGGTATTTTGACATCCACACGAGAGGGCACGCAGTTTTTTGACACGCGTGCATGAGAGCAAGCAGTTTTTACACCCACATAAGGAAACACACAGTTTTTTGACATCTGCATGAGTGGTCAGACAGTTTAACACCTCATTCAGAGCACCTCCAACACAATGATGAGCTCATATCTGCAGAGAGCCAGTTGAACCCTGTGGTCTTCTTACTCGGAGAGTGTTAAATGCCCAGCTTGTAAACGGTGTACCTCATGAATCGCAAAATTCTATCTTATCTATCTTAATCACTTTCTTCTGTGCAAAGAAAACTGCTATCTTTGTCAAAATGATCTCCCCAGCACACCCTACCACCACCATTACCACATCTACTCTTTGTTAGAGCTGACAACTATACAACTGAAGTGATTTTATTTGCTCTATGGAGTGGAATCCGATGACATGTTGCTCCACCAAGTAATACATAACTGATGTGAGAATAGTCCCATATCCATAGAACTTTCTTTTGTTGACTACACTGCTGAGAATTTTAGGAATTTTGCAATCAATCCACTGTATGGAGCCTAACAAAAATTTAGCCAGCCATTGAAATTAATTTTTGCCTGAAATTTTGCCCTGACTTCATTTCCATATTCAGAAACACTTTTGTCCTATTTTTGTCCTCCTCCTCTCCTCCCGGAAGCATCAAGGAAGGGTGTTGGCATTGTGCCACTTTGTGAGAGGCATCATATCTGGGCCTAATCTTCCCTTGCCTGTGGCGTACAGGAGTTGAATGTGTATTGACAGTCCTCTTCTGCGGCCCTGGTTATCTTACTGATTATCATTTGCAAGATGATGTGATTTTCTAAGAAGGGCTACTCATCTTATAAAAGATGCACTGACATTGAAGAGGGCCCAGAAGAAGTTCACAAGGATGATTCCAGGAATGAGAGAGGCTGTCATATGAGGAATGTTTGATGGCTCTGGGTCTTTACTTGCTGGAATTCAGAAGGATGAGGGGGGGATCTCATTGAAACCTTTCGAATGTTGAAAGGCCTAGACAGAGTAGATGTGGAAAGGATGTTTCCCGTGGTAGGAGAGTCTAGGACAAGAGGGCACAGCCTCAGGATAGAGGGGCACCCTTTCAAAACAGAGATGCGGAGGAATTTCTTCAGCCAAAAGGTGGAGAATTTGTGAATTTGTTGCCAAATGCAGCTGTGGAGGCTGGGTCTTTGGGTGTATTTAAGGCAGAGGTTGATGGATTCTTGATTGGACGTTGCATCAAAGGTTACAGGGAGAAGGCCAGGAACTGGGGTTGAGGAGGAGATAGAAAAAAAGGATCAGCCATGGATGAATGGGCCAGATGGCCTAATTCTGCTCCGATGTCTTATGGTCCTATTATCATTCTTGCAAAAACACCTTACAGAAATTCTCATAGGGAACTCAGCAGGCCAGGCAGCATCTATAGGAAGAATAAACAGTTTTTCCAGTCCTGATGTAGGGTCCCACCCTGAAACGTTGACTGTTTACACTTCTCATCGAGAGGATTGGGTGAAATATCAGAAAGTCTTCAGTACCTGGGGGAAAAAGTAGGCTGGAGAGAAGAAATGAGAGAGTGAAAAATTGTTCCAAAATAAAAAGAAATTTCTATTTTCAAAACCGCTGAGCGGAAATGTTGCAGTTTCAGCAGCCAGTGCCAGCCTGAATTCAGCTTCGTAGTCCCACCTCGACTGACCTCTAGTGTCCGCAACCAGGTACTACAACATCATCGAGTTGTCCATTACATTTGTAACAAGCAAGTGGACCATTTGGAACACCATCTCATTTTACAGTTTTAGGTACTGTAAGAGAATTCCAAATTTAATTTTTGTTAGATAACATTAATTATTGTTGTATTAGTAACTAAGGCTTTGATTTGATTTATTAGCACTTGTGACTGAGAGCTACAATATAGTGCAAAATTCTTTGGCACCTACAATATATACATATAGCAAAGGCGCCTGAGATTTTTGCACAGTAGTGTATTTGCCAACGTGGAACAGGGAGCAGTATGTAATTCTGGCAGGAGCAAAAGATGTTGGGAGTGGCAAGGGGAGGGGTGTGGGTCAGGTGGCAGAGAAGGAGTGGCCGGGGAGGGGGGTTGGTACGGGTGCTGACACACCCAGCTCTGAGACACCAGGCAAGGCCATTCGATGCCAAAGAACTGGTTTATTGATCTTTATAGAATGTCTCTCTGGTGCTTCCTGCTCCCTCCCCTCTCCTTTCCCCTTTACCCAACCATTATTCCCCTCACCGTACCCCACTTCCCACTCTCTGTCCACAATAGAGACCCATATCAGAATCAGGTTTATCATCACTCACATCTGTCATGAAGTTTTTGTCTTTTTTTGCTGTAGCAGTACAGTACAATACATAAAATGACTACAGTACTGCACAGAAGCCTTGGACACCCTAGCTGTGTATATGTTATTGTTATATTAGTAACTAAGGCTTAAATTTAATTTATTGGCTCTTATGATTCAGAGCTATGATACTGTGCAAAAGTGTAAGTCTTTGTATATAGCTAGGGTGCCTAGACTTTTGCATAGTACATGTGCTGGAAGAGCCTACTGGGAGACTTGTATCGAGTTGCCTCTTCAGCTAACATGATTGTGCACTTTATCGGTTGTTCCAATGCGATATTGTAACATAAAAGTGGTATTTATTGAGGTCCTCAGTGTCCACTCTGCTTTCAAATGATAGATTTGCTGCCGTTTCTAAATCAGCTGGCAATGTCATAAAGGATCTAATGCTTTCCTGGCATATATGACAAATAAGCTGCTCTCGGGCTTCCAGCCGGGTACAGGTATCAATTATAACTGGCATCTCGATGACAAACTCCACCATCTTCTTCAGGGCTGGCAATGCCAATTAGCACAATCTCACCAAAATGCAAACGGTTCTGACAGCGAGTGTGAACGTGTCAGTGATGCAAATATAGGTGGGTTAGCAAGTTCTAAAGAGGATGCAAATTCACCAGTCCGCTGAGGAGCAAGATGAAGAATGATGTGGGATAATGTGAAGTTAAACACTTTCGAAGGAAGCTTCAAGAAGCAGATTATTACTTAAAAAGACGGAGACTATCAAATATTGACGTGGAAAGTGAAACACAAGAGAACAACATGAAACTACAGCAAATAATTAGTAAAGTGAATGAAATGTTCGGCTTAAATGTAGTTGCCATGGAATATAAAGGTACAGAAGTATAAACAAGAGAAAATCTGCAGATGCTGGAAGTATTGTCACTACACCTTGAGTCCCGCATACAGTTTTGGTCTCCCTATTTAAGGAATAAAACTTACAATTTACAAAGAAAGTTCATGAGGTTAGTTCCTGGGATGGAGCATTGACGTGTGGAGAGGTTAAGTGGGTTAGCCTTACACTTATACAGATATGGAAGAATGAGCAGTGGTCTATTTATGTACATGGGGAATTTGCTTTTATATGTAAATCTAGACTGACTTCATCTTAACGGAATTCATTACAAATCTCATTTTTTAAAATCTCAGCCCAAAATATTGCATAAAGGGTTCAAAATTTTTATACAAAATTAATATGGTCGAAGCTGAGAGGGGATACCTGGAACTTCATATAAGGAGTTGCGATGGAGATAAGAAATTCCTTTATATAGACTCTAAAATTTAGAGGGTTGTGAATCATTTAAATCCTCTGCCTCGGGGAGATGAGGAGGTGGAGTCATTTTATACACTGTATATATTCAGTAATGTGTAGAAGCCTTAGTTAAGGCACCCAAGACTTTTGTACAGTAATGTATCTGTGGAGTGGACAGCAAGTTTGTAAATCTGGCAGGAGCGAAGGATGTTGACAATGGGAAGGGTGGAGAGCCAAAAGAGGGGTGTGGGACAAGTGGCAGAGAGGGAGTGTCAGGGATGTAGGGTGGTGTGGGTGCAGACACACCCAGCTCTGAGACACCAGGCAAGGTCACTTGATTCCAAACAATTGGTTTATTGCTCATTACAGAATGTCTCTCCAGTGCTTCCTGCTCTTTCCCCTCTCCCTTCCCATTTTCCCAACTGTGATTCCTGTCTCCTTTCCCTTTTCCCACTCTTAGCCCACAATAGAGACCCATATCAGAATCAGGTATATCATCACTCATGTATGTCATGAAATTTGTTTTTTTGCAGCAGCAGCAGCACAGTGCAATACATAAAATTACTACAATACTGTATAAAAGTCTTAGGTACCCTAGATTATATATATATGTGCCTAAGATTTTTGCACAGTACTGTATAAGACAAAGACTGACAGACTCCAAGGAGTCAGTGCAAAACTGGAAGTGCTTTAGGTTAACCTGGGACCTTTACTGCCACTTAAGGTGAATTTTGCAGATTGCATGTGGCTACTTGTAAAAGAATTCCTCAAAATCCTGCCCAGTATTCCTCCCTTAACAGAACTATCTGAAATAAAATTATATTTTCCATTTTTGATTGAGGGATATTTCAATTTATAAAAATTATTGAAGTTGCACTTCAAAGTCCCTTTGATTATTACAAAGAATATGATAAGATGCAACTAAAATAGGTTTACTTTGTTGTACAGATCTAAACTGAAGTTAGTCTGAAAGGAATTTTTTTTACAAATTTCGAACTTTTAAAATCTCAAACCAAAATGCTGTGTATAAAGGGGTTCAATTTTTGTTAATCCAAAAATCCCTGAGAAGATATTAATGTTCATGTATAAACATAAGAAAGTCTGCAGACGCTGGAAATCCAAAGCAACACACACAAAATGCTGGAAATTTTCAGCAGCTCAGGTAGTAACCCCCTTCCCTCTCAGTCCTGAAGAGGAGTCTCGGCCCAAAATGTCAACTGCATATTCACTTCCATGGATGCTGCCCGACCCGCCGACTTCCTCGAGCGTTTAGTGTGTGCTCGCACACCGACTGAATACCAGGCTTTGGGCCGGTAAGGACACGACAGTATTCAGAAAGGCACAGCACCACCGCTCAAGTTACGGATCCCCAAGGCAAACGGGTCTATCAACTTTCAAGTAAGCCATCTTCTTTTGAAATGGAATTTCCATTAATTGTAATCACTGAAAGCTTGGCAGCGTCCCTCCAGGGTACTCTCCCCTGACAAAGCTCAAACTGGGAATGATAGTCTATGCAAGAGAAAGAAAACGATGCCATCTTCCATGTGTGCGATTAGCAACATTTTATTTAATAGCCCACTGATAGGCAGTTCTACGCTAAATGGTCATTTACTTCATGAGCACTGATTAATATGGTGCAACATTACAGCACAGAGCCTACGTACCAAACCAAAGGCCTAGACCAATTATTTTAGTTCTAAAACTCTGGAAATAAAAAACTAGTATCAGTAAAAGTGACGTTAAATCTGTCAAATTGTCATACAAAATCCATTTGTTTATATTTTTTAGGGAAGAAATCTACTTCTCTACCTCCCTGCACTATTTGTGACTACAGTCCTCTTAATAGCCCCGGAAATGGCCTAACAAGCCACATAGTTGTATAAAATTGGTATGGATGATAAATGTTAGTCTTAATTTAAACAGTAATTTCAGACTATCGTAGGACCGTTTTGATTCAAGCTGTGGTACATGACTAGAATCTCTAAGTTTTTTTAAAGTTTGCTTTGTAAATGATCGATTTGTAGAACTTGTGAAGTTTACTGCTAAATTACCCAGCTGAGGAAGGTTATTTTAAAAGTTAAGAACTCTTTCTGTTTGGAGGCAGCTGAATCAGGAGCGCACTAATTACCTAGATTTCGCCCCCCCCCCCCCCCCGCTTCCCCCTTTGTCCCCAGACGACAGAGCAAATGACCCTTTTCCTGCTACAAGACAAGGTAGCCTGCTGGACCAGACGCTGGTCCCCTGACACCCAAGCCGCTAACTCAACAGATGAAAGAACAGAGCTTCTTAAAAAAGGAAAATGAAGGGGAATGTTGTTCTATTTGAAATCAGGTCCGACCAACTCTATCCACTGTTTGCTTTTCTTAGGGGCTGAAGCAAGACAGCTTTCTGTCAGCACTGTGATTAAATGCCACTCTCACTCTGCCTCCAAGCCTTTAACAATCCTCCAGAAGGCTGAAAATAAAGAAAATATGAGAAGAAGAACATCAGATGATGTTTCACTTTGTCAATTGCTATACAGGGGATAGGCTGGGACAATTGGGATATTCTTTAGTAGAATAACGGGAAGTCATAATGCTCTTTTCCTCAATGATGTAGGGAAATTCTAATTGGGGCCTAGTGTCTACAAAGAAGAATGCCTCGAAGGCTTGGTGTGGTTGACCCAGCAGGGAGCAGTGACCTAACGCAATATCTCTACACAAAAAAAAGATTAAAAGACTTAACACAAACACTTGTAGATATGTGCAGACTAATGGACAGAGAGCACTGAAATCGAGTAACAACCTGGGTCGATGTTTATACATACTTTAATTAAAAACTTACTTGGCTCAGGAATTATTTAATCTGGATTGAAATTGAATCGAGTGATTTGTGCCATAAACTGCACTCCTGTCTATGGAGAAAGTCTTGATGATATTTTTCTCCCTGGACCTGTCTTGGGATCAGATTTATTTGTACAACAAAAAAACTGAATACGTTGCACGTGTGTTGTAAATGAAGGTCTGTTCTCCAACTGCACATCAGCTTCGGTGCTCTCCTTGGGTAGGAGACAGAGATTTCTCCTCCTCCATTGCTTTCCTGCACTGCCCAGCAATATTTGTGCTGAGGAATAATATTGAGCAGTGATGAATGAAGAAGTGTGTGTTTACCTGGGATGTTAAAAAGCCAGTGTTTGTGGTGGCAAGAGGGTAGGGCCAGATTCTGCTGTGGGTTCAGACAGACTAAGATCTAGATAATGCACACCTTTGTTTTAATCGCATATCCCTGGGCAAACTTGCATAATCTGGATCTTGCATGACATGAGCTGAAGTTTGCTTTAACCGCAGTTTGCAAATTGGTTTATTTATCATGGGTTTTTAGGTCACGCTCTTTCAATACCCCTCACCTGGCTCACACTTCTATTTAGTGGAGCGGGCTTTTTTGTAAAGGGTGTGACTTGCCACACCAGACAGTCTCTGACTGATTTAGTAGCTGCAGTCATTTATCAGGAGCCCTTAGTATTATCAAGGATCCCATCCGTCCATCCAGCATCCTCTTTGACTTTCTACCATCAGGCAGGAGTCTCCAATGCATAAAGACAAGAACAATCAGGAAGGGAAACCGTTTCTTCCCTCAGGCCATCAGGCTTCTGAACTCCCTGCCGCATCACATTCAAAGTATCACTGGTTAATCTGTACTGTACCTGACAATATTTAATTTATGCACTTTAGTTTATCTATGTGTGATCCATCTGTAGATTTCACCCTTGTTTTCACAAGTTATTGTGTGTTCTGGATATCACAGTGCATTATACCCTGGTTTGGAGAAACGTCTCGTTCGACTGTATTCATGGATATAGTTAAATTACACTAAACTTGACTTAACTTCACTTGAGACAATGACAATTCGGTGTTCAGCAGGTTTTACATGCACCTGTCTCTATGGTCAAGCTAATTTGTGTGTGGTCAACAGTACTCTGGAGGATCAGCAAAGATGAAGTATCTTTTTAAGAGACTTTTGGATAGGTACATGGAGCTTAGAAAAATAGAGGGCTATAGGTAAGCCTAGTAATTTCTAAGGTAGGGACATGTTCGGCACAGCTTTGTGGGCCGAAGGGCCTGTACTGTGCCGTAGGTTTTCTATGTTTCTATGTTCTATGTTTCTAAAATGAGGCTTGATCAATAAACCCCTGATTAAGGGACAAGAGCAATGCTGAATTAATTACAGCTGGTATGATAGATGCAACAGTCAAGTGTTGTGTTTGCAATGAGTTACTTCCACAATCCGCTTATAATTAGTAACAAGATTCCCATTTCCTCTGTCAGGATCCAGAATCTGAATATCATATAGGAGAGGGGGAAAAAACAAAGTGAATTTTGCATGCTCCAAGTCTGCTTCCTCACACGTTGCAACAGAACGAGCTTGATGTGGCTCAGGTCCACAGAAGTTGGCACATTTCCTACTCTCAATACTTCCAAGCTGAAATTACAAAAAAAATAGTTAAACTGGAGCTTTGATAACTGGCTAGACAGGATCAGGCTGACGAGCTGTTGTTGCTATGGAGTCTTGACCATTTTGAGAGATGCCTAGAAAGTATTAGTTAAAAAAATGCGTATCAAGGAACAGTTCTGAAGATGAATAATGGTTGAAAAAGTTCCCAAAAACCTGGTATGTTGGCTGCTTTTCAGACACATGCACAACTGACTAAAACAAGCATTAAGCCCTTTCTACCTGTCAGTAGTGGACCAAGACCCATTTTATGAGTTCTCTAGATTATTGTGCTGCTTTTGTGAAGACGGATATGGCCAAACCACTAGTCATCACCGAAAGGTTAAGCACATTATTTTTATATTCTTGGCATGGATGGAGGAGAGACACAGGTGACAACCATCTTCCTGTGGACCTGTCCTTCATCTCCTTTGTGGCACTTGCCGGAGGCCTGAAGTTTGCTTATGTAATGAGGGAAGTTGTCTGCTGAGGTCCAAGTTCCAGGTTGATTGATACATCTTGATACATCTTGTTACCAGGATCAGGTGAATCACCCACCTTTGAGCTCTGAAATTAAGCACTGATAAATGTCTCACACTTTGGGTTTTGGACTTTATGATATTTCAGTGTAAGCTTTACATTGTCAAATACAACTTCCCATGGCCTATCACTTTTATCTGCACTGCAGCAGCCAACTCAAGATGGGAAGCTTGGTCACAGTGATTGTTGTAAAGCGTGGAGATCAGGAATGAAGCTGTTGCTGACCATCCAGCGCACATTTACATCGTCCCATTTCATTCTCCCCATGGTGCCATCAATTCCCATAGATTCTAAGCCCTATACGCACACACAAAGGGTCATTTACAATGGACAATTGACCGCCCAAACAGCACAACCATGGGATGTGGGAGGAAACCACAAAGTCATAAGGAGAAATTATGCTTAGGATGGTCGTGGCTATTGGTAGCTTAGGCTGAGGCGTTTGACGGTACAGGATCACTCACGGAGACTACAACAAGAACAAGCTCGGCCAGAGGGGATGTAAACTGGCAACTCGTTTACAGGAACACAAACTGGTGGCACGGAAACACGATCCACTGCCGTTGATCTTGGTAAATGAAGACAGAGGAGGGCACCATGTAAACTTTGACACTGTGGAGGTTCTGGCAGAGGCAAGCATGAAGCAGGCACAAGCAATTTTTTTGGGGGGGGGAATTTTTTTAATTGAAGTTCATCAAACAAACATTTCCATAAGATGTATTTCAGACATTGTACATATATATCACAAAATCTCCACAAAGTAATAGCGTAGTTCTCTTCTGGTAACTCCGTAATCGAACATATTAAAATACACACCATCTACCAACCCCTAAGAGTCAAGGAAATGCAAGCAATTCAATGGCAGAATTCAAAGGTCATCTGAAGGGGTAGCCAATCAGGAGCAAGTCAAGTGAACAGGGGCCTATATAAAAGCAAGCACTCCAGAGAGAAGCACCAACAACTGCGCACTGAGGATGTCACCTCGACTGGTGCTGAAACATCCGAGAGCTAATTGGCAAGCTCAGCGAACATCAAACAGAATTAGAGCTATCACAACACAGGTATCGGCAGAGATCAGGATCAAACCCAAGCCACCGTAGCTGTGGGAAGCAGCTTGTCTAGCTGTACCCTTGCGTTGCAAGGAGCAGATAAGGTTGTACTTGGCCAACCTTTCATACTTTGCCGTGTGATTGTGCAAAGGATAACTCAAACCATGGCCCCAGATGCTACGCGAACTCTTGGGTGTTGACTACTGAAGAAAGAACGCCAGCGAAGTTGGAAGAGTTCTGCCTGTATCAGATTATATAATCATTAGCCAACCTTAGAGTACTCACTGAGAAAGCTTCTGCTATTGCTGTTCAGTATTGCCAACTGTGAATAAAGGCCTACTCATAAATCTCTGAGCTTGCAGGATTTGGGGGAGTAGTGGGAAAGAGAAATGAGTCAAAATTTTAGAGTGGCTTTTGCCAGTTGATACAATCCAAATAAAGAAACTCCTGCCTTGTCTAACCACTCAACTGGAGGATATATTAACCTGCTGTCACTTTTGACTTAAATATGCTTTTTCACTCTTAATTAGTCTTGCATCTGGGATGCAACCCTGCTCCTTAAACTGGTCACAATAGTTTAAAACAAAATCACTCAAGTGTAAGATATGTTAGTCCTCCAAGCACAAACTACTTGTGGTTAGAGGGAATTTTATGTTTGTTCAGCAGGGTTAGAGAGGGATCCAGCCACATCCGAATGAAGTAGGCGAGTGAAAAGCTGACCCATGTAAAAAGCTTAGAACAGCATCAAACACTGCTTTCTGTGAGCTGTTTATAGCTGTAATCTGATGGTGGTTTGGTCGTTTAACCTAACTGCCTGTTCAGGGCTCCTTCAATCTAATGCAATAATAGTTCAGTCACTGGTTCTATGTTTTACTCTCTCTAACCCAAAAATAAAGTCAAAGTAAATTTTACTGTCAAAGTGCATGTATGTCGTTAGTTAATCCTCAACAGGTTATTTCCAACATCAATTCAATTAATTCAAATCTACTCTTTCCCCACTTCACTACATTACCCGTCAGCTTTTACTTTTTTGTTTGTTTATATTTATTTTCAAAAGTTCTAAAGTAAATTTTATTAACAAAGTACACTCATGTCACTATATACAATCCTGAGATTCAATTTCCTGGGGGCATACTCAGCAAACCTATAGAATAATAACTATAACAGGATCAATGAAAGATCAACTAGAATGCAGAAGACAACAAACTGTGCAAATGCAAATATGAATAAAAGGCAATAAATGTCAATAACATGAGATAAAGTGTCCTTGAAGTGAGATCATTGGTTGTGGAAGTATCTTAATGATGGGCCAAGTGGGTGTAGTTACCCCCTTTTATCCAAGAGCCTGATGGTTGAGGGGTAGTAAGTTTTTGAACCTGAGGCACTTGTACCTTCTCCTTGATGGCAGCAGTGAGAAGAGAGCATGGCCTGGGTGGTGGGGGTCTCTGATTGTGGGTGCTGTTTTCCGACGACAGCATTTCATGTAGATGTGCTCAGTGGTTGGGAGGCTGGGAATGTAATCTTCCTTTTTACCCCTCCCTCCCTCCTTTTAATACAGTCATCAATACATTTAACATTTTATTGCTTTCCATGTCTGATATAACAACAGCTCACCAAAGACTGTTCACTTTTATTTTTCTCTCAAAATAAGAATAAGACTGGCAAATTCAGTTTTTATTGCCCTTACTGGATGTGAGAAGGCAATAGTGGGCCTTCTCTGTTATCATTGCTATGGTGACGGCACTCCCACAATGCCATTGGGATGGGAGTATCAGGATTTTGACCCGGCAGCAATGAAGAAAAGGCAGCATATATCTGATGCACCATCAATAACTCACTCTGAGACGTAAAGGCGAGATATCGGCTTTTATTGACTGGAAGAAGGAACAAGCAGTGAGTGACCACCATACTACATCCTGGAGATTGAGAGGCCAGGCTCAGGCCTCAATCGCCTTTATACCGGGGTCTGTGGGAGGAGCCACAGGAGCAGTCAGCAGGGGGCAAGTCCAGACAGGTATATGTAGTTCACCACAATATCTGTCTGATCTCACTTGTAAGGGGAACTGAAAATGACTGTGTTCCAATGCACCTCGATCTTTATCCCTGATATTGTAGGTTCAAAAGATGTTGTCTAAGTAGGCATCCTGATGTGGACAATGTGCAGTTGAATAAAAGATTGACTAGATTAGGACTTTATTCCTCAGAACATAGAAGACTAAGAGGAGATTTGACAGTGGTATGCAAAATTATGAGGGTACGGATAGGGTGAATGCAAGCAGGCTTTTTCCACTACAACTGGGGGTCGTGGGCTGAGGGTGAAAGGTGAGAAGCTTAAGAGGAACATGAGAGTTAACTTCTTCACTCAGAGGGTTGTGAGAGTGTGGAACGAGCTGCCAGCACAAGTGATGCATGCAAGGTCGATATCAATGCTTTTAAGCAAAGGTCGGACAGGTACATGGTAGGGGAATGGAGGTCTCTGGTCCTGGTGCAGGTCGTTGGGAGTCGGCAGTTTACAAGGTTTCTGTGCTGTACTTCACTATGATTCTATGACTATATATTCCAAATCTTATCATCACTGGAGCATTGTTGAAGTGTATCCCCACAGTAGTTTAAGAAACCAGCTTACCACCCCCTTAACAAGGGTAATTAGGGATAGTCCAATGTCCCTAACTAAAAGACACGGCACTGTATCCGCCTGATAGTACATGACACAGTTACACAGCACAAGGTGTGAGGAGTGAATATTTAACTATTTACTTAACATACTGCCTCTATATAACTTTCAGCACACACTCAGTGATTCAGGAACAGCTTCTTCCCCTCTGCCATCCAATTTCTAAGCGGACGTTGAACCCATGAACACTACCTCACTACTTTTTTCATTTCTGGGTTTTTTTCGCTACTTATTTTAGCTTAACTATTTAATATACAGTGTGTGTACATATATATATATACACACACACACTTAATGCAACTCAGTTTTTTCTCTATATTTATTTATCATGTATTTAATTGTACTGCTGCCGTAAAGTTAATACATTTAACGGCATGTCCTGGTGATATTAAACCTGATTCTGACTCTAATCCTAATCAGCAGCTGCTGATCAATGGACAGTTTATCCTTGACCATGATCAAGTTCTCTGCAGCAGTATATATATCCCACATAGGCCAACCTCTTTACTGCCATGGACCCCTACCATTAACTGAGGGGTCTGTAGACCCCAGGTTGGGAACCCCTGATCTAGATTTTCTAATAGAAATATATATTCTGTGTTGCTTTGGATTTTTTTTTTGCAATTTCTTTTCACACTCACTTTTGTAACTTTTCATATTCTTATTTATGATTGGTGCTTATTTCATATCTCCCTAGATTAGGGGATCCCACCTTTTTATGCCATGGACCCCTACCATTAAAAAAGGGTCCTTGGACCGCAGGTTGGGATCCCTGTTCTGAATAGAACAAAATGGGATCTGTTGAAAATCAATGATGATGCTTTTGTAAATGCATGTGAACAACTATGTAAGAAATGGTGAAACTAATGACAAGGACGAACACTTGTCAAAATTAACACATGCTAGCTAACAATAATAATAATAATGGCAAATGACCAGCACCTGATATTACTCAGCAGAGGATTAAAAAAAAATCAGAGTAAACATTGCACATGATCCTATTATGAATTTCCAATGTTTCTTCATTCTGGAACCAATCCTTTCAATGAGAAGATTGAGCATGTCCCTTGCTTCTTTATTCAAGGCAAGAGAGAGAAGCTGGGAAATTAGAGACCTTTTATCAAAGAACTATTGGAATCTATAGTTAAGGATAGAGCGAGTGAGCAGTTACAAACATTTAGCTGTTTAGAGAAAATTATTTTGTAAAGGGCAGATCATGTCTAACATATCTATCTGATTTTTAAGCCTATAGATATTATTCATATAGACTTTAAAAGGCATTTGATAATCTGTGATTTAAACTGAAGCTTGGGTTCATGAAAACAATTTATTGATTTGGTTGGAAAATTTCCCAAGGTGCAGCAGTGTTTGTAAAACTTGGAAAGAATATTCACAGATCATTAAAATGTCATCAACGTGGGAAAACAATAAAAAAAAAGCTAATAAATGGGCTGGAAGACAAGTGCATAGGCCTTATGATACTTAACAGAGTATCTACAAGATATGCCAGTGGAGTCCTCTGAGGATTTTTATTGGCAATAAAATATTTATAAATTAATTACATAATGGGAAGAAAAGACATTTTACTTATGATAGAAACTCAACCAGCATTTGCCATTGGATGTAAAATCCAGAAAAAAAAATCATTGTTGCAGAGAGACAATGGGCTAAGTAAATAGTTAAAATTGAGATAAAGTCCTTTCAATGAAGGTATATGTGCGATTTTTCAATTTGAACCTAAAAGGATAAAACAAACAACAGTGCTCTGACAAGGTCTCCTCACATGGTGATGAAACATTTGCAAGTAAATTGCCAAGATTGGTGAACAATTGAACCCAGCCATTAAACATAATACATTATACAGTATATGGTGAAAAGCTAGAATTTGTAAAACTTGGAAAGAATATTCACAGATCATTAAAATGTCATCAATGTGGGAAAACAATAAAAAAAGAAGCTAATAAATGGGCTGGAAGACAAGTGCATAGGCCTTATGATACAGCTGTACCTCATTAGACCACACATAGAGTTCTGGTTGCCTCCCCTGAGAAAAGATACATTGGTTTTGGGAGGAGTGTGTGGAATGAGTACGAGAATGATATGATGTATCACGTGAGGAGTTGATGATGGCTCCGGGCCTTTACTCGCTGGAATTTAGAAGAATGCAAAGGGGTCTCATTGAAACCAATCAAATATTGAAGGCCGAGATGGAGTGAATGTGGAAAGGATGTTTCCTATGGCGGGGGAGCGTAGGACCAGAGGGCACAACTTCAGGATAGAGGAATGTCCATTTAGAATGGAGATGAGGAGGAATTAATTTAGCCAGAGAGTGGTGAATCTGTGGAATTTGTTGCCATAGACGGCTGAGGAGGCCAGGTCTTTGGGTGTATTTATAGTGGAGGTTGATAGGTTCTTGATTAGTCAGGATGTGAAAGGCTATGGAGAGAGGCAGTAGAATGGGGTTGAGAGGGAAATGGATTAGTCATGGTGAAATGATGGAGCAGACTCAATGGCTGCAGGGCCTACTTCTGTTCCTAGATCTTATGCTTTTATGATAACTCCATGGGAAAAAAATATAGAGGGCTTTTATAATCTGGGGTTGATTCCCTGGAAGTATGAAGGATAAGCAATGGTTTAATCAAAACTCCAAGATATTAAAGGGAATTGATAGATTAGATAGAGAGAAATAATGTCACTGTCCGAGGAGCAAATTTACACACAAAAAGGAGTAACGTTTTAGGGCCTAGAAATTTAGATTTGCAGTGCATTTATAGATACCATGAGGTATGTATGTTAAATTATAATAAATATTAGTAAGGATTATCAGAGATTTACTGCAAGATCCAGAAGGAATATTCTTTGTTTCCTGGATGCTCTCAATCCAAAGTCTTAATACAAAGGCACCAGAATTCAGTAGCAGGCCATTCAGGCAGAAGGGAAAGTCAGATCCATAGTATACTATGCCAGGAGTCGCATTTGCTATGAAGTACTGTAATAGTGGTTCCTTGTAAAAAGCTTTTATTGACCCACAGATTGCTGTGTCTTTTCAGACACCAGCGTTCTGGGACTGGACTGTCCTCCAGAAATTTGTGCCAAATTAATTTTAACCACAAAGCTGTCAGATTTTTGCTAAGGATTGTAATCTAAAATTGGATATCACTGATTAGTCACTGATTGTCCATAACCTAACTGAACAGAGGTAGAGGCTTGACAGTGTTTGACTTATTACTGTTTCTTTGTTAATTGTGCCAGTTGAATAAGTCATGAGAGAGAGTGTTGCTGCTATACATGCAGCACCCTGAGGTTTGAAGGAGCAAGAAGGGAGCAACAGGAAGAAGTTAGCCCATGGTACTGCATGTTACAGGCTTCAAAGTTCAAAGAAAATTTATTATCAAAGCACATATATGTTAACCATATACTATACTGAGATTTATTTTCATGCAGGCATTTACTGGGGGGGGGGGGAAGAAAAGAAATACCATAGACTTTTATAAAACCTATGCATAAACAAAGGCTGAAGTGTGCAAAAGAAGACAAACTGTGCAGATAAAAATAATACTGAGAATATGAGGTGTAAAAGATCCCTTGAAAGTGAATATGTGTGACATAGAATCAGAGGAGTGGAGAGTGAAGTTATCCACACTGGCTTAGGAGCCTGATGGTTGTAGGGTAATAACTGGTCCGGAACCTGGTGGTGTGGGGCCGAAGGCGCCAGTACTTCATTCCTGATAGTAGTAGTGATGGTTCTTTTTGCTTATTTTTAGTGAATTTTGTGTTTAATGGAAAGAGGGAAGTTTGCTCTGGGGAAATAAATGTTTTCTGGTTTCAAGGAGCTGATGTAACTGTCACACACTCCTTTCCCAAGAGCAGCAGCGTAGTCAGGAGGAGGAAGCTGCTTACGATGCCCAACACAAAGCCTTGCGCTCCTTGCTGCGACACTCGACTCACTTTCCACTCAGGTGGCCTCCATAAATGACATTGACATCAGTGCCAACCATTGCCCTGCACCAAAGCAAAACACTTGTGGTGAACTACATATACCTGTCTGGACATGCCCCCTGCTGACTGCTCCTGTGGCTCCTCCCACAGACCCCTGTATAAAGGTGATTGAGGCCTGAGCCCGGCCTCTCTGTCTCCAGGATGTAGTATGGTGGTCAACCACTGCTTGTTCCTTCTTCCAGTCAATAAAAGCTGATATCTCGCCTTTACGTCTCAGAGTGAGTTATTGATGGTGCATCAACACTGTAGATGTTTGAAAAATAAATTAAAAGGGAACAATTTTGGAATCATACTGAAGGTCAGACAGCATCTATAGAAAGACAAACAATACTGACATACAACTTAGTTTGTTTTTGTAGTTTACAGTACTGTGCAAAAATCTTAGGCACGTACAGTATATGTGGCTAGGGTGCCTAGCACTTATGCACAGTACTGTATTTGTCAACGTGGAGCAGGATGCAAGTCTGTAAATCTGGGGGGAGAAAGGGATGTTGAGAATGACAAGCTCCATGGGAAGGGTGTTGGGTGGTAGAGAAAGAGTGCCAGGGGCGGGGGGTGGCACAGGTGCAGACACACCCAGCTCTGAGACACCAGGCAAGGTCATTTGATTCCAAACAATTGCTTTATTGATCATTACAGCATGTCTCTCTAGTGCTTCCCGCTCCCTCCCCTCTCCCTTCCCCTTTTCCCAACCATGATTCCACTCTCCCTGCCCCCTTCCCACTCTCAGTCTGCAATAGAGACCCGTATCAGAATCAAGATTTATCATCACTCACATATGTCATGAAATTTGTGTTTCTTTTGCGGCAGTGGTACTGTGCAATACATAAAATTACTACAGTACTGCGCAAAAGTCTTCGATGCCCTAGCTATATATGTATGTGTGCCTAAGATTTTTACACTGTACAAGATAACCAAGCAGAAACTGATAGCTAAACAGCAGAGGTACAAAAAGGGGGACAGGTGGAAGATCAGCTTGAAGGAGTGATTAGGTCATGAGGGATTTTGTAATGCAGATTTTAAAAGGGGGTGTCAAGCCAAAAGGAAAACTTGAGATAGTGTAGTTGGCACCAATAGCAATGTTTCCAGCAGCTGCAGGGTGAGTTGTGTGTGGGTTGCTACCAGTTAACTGCGAACATGAGATGAAACTATTTCAACCACCAGGGGGAGACAATCTTCGTCATTGAGTCTTCGATTCGAATGCAGAGATTTCAGAAATTTCAAAAGCTTGCTGTGTTAACCTTTTAAATATCCCAGTTCTCTTCCAAACCCAAATGAAGCAGATTTTGTTCACTTCTCTAGTTTTTTTACCATAAGTCATGATGCTATTATATACTGAAATTAAAGTAAATTCTGGAATTATGATGAATCCATCAGTTAATTTAACACACATCCAATCCTCTTATGATCTGTTGTTGTCTCCTTGCTTCAGGCATGAGGTGCAAGGTGGTCACCAGCAGGCCGTTCATGCACTGACCAATCAGAAAACAGAAGAGGCAGATGACGAGGATGAAGAGGAGGAGCTTGAGGAGGAAGATGAAGAGGAGGATGAGAGCATGACGGAAAAATCCCAGGATGACCCGGTTTCACCGAAGATTGATCCCAGAGCTCCGTTCAGGGAAAGTGAAGAAGAGCGCCCTGCCCCACTCACCTTGGGGTACGAACAGACTCACAGGTTTGTATAATCCATAAATGTCTTCACACATTCCTCTTCATGTTCTCATGCCAAAAGCATGCTGCCCATCCCAAGAATGGTTGGTTTAACAAATATGGATTGAGAAGATCCAGAGGATGATGGAGTCACTTTAGAATGTTATGGTTCTGTTTTCTCAAGAATCATACTTGAATCAAATTAGGCAGGTTCAGACACTTCACTTTGTAACCTTAATGAAATGGTACAGATTGTGTTACTCCATTCATGTTAGCCCATTCACACAACTATTTGAAGCAACATATCATCGAATGCAGGGGTTCCCAATCTTCTTTACACCATGGACCAATACCGTTAAGTAAGGGATCTATTGAGCTCAGATTGGGAACCCCTGATAGTAGAGGAGGCATTTAAATTGCTGTCTTATCCCTCTATGAGCACTGAACTTTAGTTATAGTATGCTAACTTCCATTGGCACATAACAGGGCAACACCAGTAATAAACATAACAAGCCTTTGGAGAACTTGTGACTAAGTCAAATCCAGAGATCAAATCCATTTATGGATCATATAAATATGGAAGCTAAGTCTAGTCAAAACTAAATCCTCAGTTTTATTGATCTGGGCTCCCCAGAATTAGGGCATGTCTTTGGTGAATAACATGTGGTTAGGGGTGATAGTTCCTCTGTTTTTGGCTTGTGCTTTTGCTGATAAGAGTTCCAGGTGCTGGGTCAGGACGACAAATCTTGTTTCCCTCAGTGTGTCCATACACACTAGAAACTTGCACCTGGATGCTTATTCCCACACACCGAAACACAGAAACGTGTATAATTATCATTTGCTTGCTCTCTCCCACTCTCCCACCCCATTTCCCCTTCCCTTCCTCCTCTCCCTTCCCCTCCCCTTCCCTTCACCTTTCCCCTGCCCTTCCCTCTTCCTCCTCCCCTTCCCTCATTCCCCCTCCCCTTACCCTCCTCTTCCCTTTCCCTCTCCCTCCTTCCCTCTCCTTTCCTCCTCTCTCTTACCCCCTACACCCTCCCCCCTCTCTCTCTCTACCTATCTCCCTCTCTACCTCTCTCCCTCTCTATCCTTCCCTCTCCCTACATACATTCAAACCTGCATACACACAACCATGGGCAAAGGTCAGTCTCTCTCTCTCTCTCTCTCTCTCCCTCCCCCCCCCTCTCCCCCTCTCCCCCTCTCCCCCTCTCCCTCTCTCTCTCTCCCATCCCTCTCCCTCTCCCCCATAGACACAGTCAGACACATACACTCAGGGAGGGGTGTCATCCTACAAATAAACTCAGGGATTCTGTATTCCAGAAGTTATTTCATTCTATGCACAACAAAAGGCTGACATGTATTAAGTAAATTTGAATCGGCAGATTGTTTGTGTACTCTGTGAATTCTGTGTGATACCATCAAGCCCAGATTTAAATTGGCCTGTCACAACTCTGTCTTTAAGATTAAGTACTAGGAGTGGCACCGGGGGATTTTGTAATCTGGGGTGATGGGAGACTCACACAATCACAATTGCCTCGGCAATTGTGCTTTGAATTCTGAAATATTTCATTTAGGTAATTGTCTGTGCTGAATCAAATTAAATCAAACAGGACTTCTTGTGGTATCCGACGTACAAAACATTATTTTCGTTATATTGCCATTTTCCATCTGAATTGCATAGTCGCTCTTCAGTGTGTGAGCTGTCACTTATTAAATTAATATTTCAGGAGTTGGCAGGGGAAGTTGAATGTATGCCCTCTCTCATTGTCAAGCACAAAATCTCTATGCATTCAAATACCCATTTATAGATACACAATCAAATTGCAATCACCCCCATTATGTAAAACGCCAAGGAGTCTAGTCACATTCATTCAATAAAGAGCCAATTAACTTGCAGTCGCTCATAGTAGAAGTGCACAGCACAGATAGTCCAATTAAGCAGAAACGCAATGGGTTCTATCATTCTCTCTGCAGAAGGCCCAATCTGCAGAGCTACTTAATTCAAATACTTGTCAAATAATAGTTGAAACAGAGTCCTATGATTTAACACTAAAACTCCCAAGTCCTACTGTATGGTTTTTTCCCAACAGTTTTAACCACTTGATTGTAGTGGAGTGTAATATTTTTTGTAACTTGGCATCCATTGTTAAAAGCATTGGGGAAGCCACGTAAAGACTGCTCTTAGTAGAAGCAAATATACTCATGGGATAAGTTCAGATTACTCTATAATCTTTAAGGAGTTTAAAATCAACCAATCCTCAGTAAGGAGCCTCCTTCTCGTGTCTTGTTCATCTGCGTGTCTCGTCTTGTCCCCACCATTGCATCCCATTGTGCTTGGCTAACACCACTCACCCAGCCTTCCTCTCATTGGTCTGTTGTGGACGTGGTTTGTGTTGTGCAGCCCTCGCATGTGCATGCCAAGAACTGAGCCGTCAGGACAGACTGACCGGCTGACTTACGTAAGGTCAGATGCGCTAACATTAGGTCACCTTCCCCCCACCCCTCCTCCCCGCCCCCCACCCCAATCATTGGCACAGGTGTATGGCTGAGGATGAAGCCGGGCTGTTGGCCTTGGACCAGATAGCGAATTTCACAAAGGGGTTGGATCTGCGTAAGGCAGCAGAGGCGCAGTACAAGGTGAAAGAGGCCGCAGTGTTCAATCCCACCTTAGACTCCGAAGCAATAAAAGAGACACTGTACAGGCAGGCTAAAACTCAGGTATGGTACCCTTCACCAGAAGCACATGCATGTTAACAAGTGACACTGTTCAATGTGTTTGTTTCACAACCTTCAGTCTTGACGTTAAAAGGGCTCTCATATAGCGAAAACTGTTTTTTTCACTAATGGAACAAAATTAATCAGGTTAATTGCATGCTATGACATACTTTGTGACAGAACAGTGCAATGGAGACCTTGGGAAATACTCCACACTGTGAATGATCCTTGTAACAGTGTGAGACTATGAAGAAAGCAAAATGACGTATACCATGACAGAACAGGATAACAGACACTGTGACAGAGCAGTATGATATACTCCATAACTAAGTCGTCCACATACTCTGTAAAGAACCAGTGCAAAGTATAAACACAAGAGATTCTGCAGGTGCTGGAAACCTTGAGGAACACACGCATGCAATACTGGAGGAACTCAGCAGATCAGACAGCATCTATGCAGAAGAATAAACAGTCGACATTTCAGGCCAAGACCCTTCATCAGGGCAATGTGCGATGTGATGAATCAATGATGGAGCAGTATTTCAAACAACACGGTACAGCCGTACAATCTAAACTGCGACCGAGAATTAAGACGTGATGTGACAGAGGAGAGTGACAGGGACGGTGTCACAGAAGTACGATGTGCATCGATGGAGCTGCGTGACAAGAGTGTGAAGTGTACACTCGCAGAACGTGACGCAGATGTAGAATGTGACAGAGCACTGTGATTTACATAGGAGGAAGACGATAGGAGCAAGAACTGTGACAAGGCAGCCAGTTCTATGCCAAGGTGGAGCAGTATACTGTATAGAGTCACAGAGTAGTAAAATGTGTGGCCGAGGAGGTACACCTGACAGATTTATTCAGGGGAGCTATTTATTCCTGATAGTCCAATTATCAATGATCCTAACTGACCTCAGCCAAGAAGGCAGTTGAAGAGACAACCGTATTTATTTATTGGGTAAATGGATCAGTCTAACACACACAAAATACTAGTGGAACACAGCAGGCCAGGCAGCATCTATAAGGAGAAGCACTGTCAATGTTTCGGGCCGAGACCCTTCGTCAGGACTAACTAAAAGGAAAGGTACTAAGAGATTTGAAAGTAGTGGGGGGAGGGGTCTCGGCCCGAAATGTCACGCATTTCCCCCTCCCCCCACTACTTTCAAATCTCTTACTATCTTTCCTTTCAGTTAATCCTGATGAAGGGTCTCGGCCCGAAACGTCGACAGCGCTTCTCCTTGTAGATGCTGCCTGGCCTGCTGTGTTCCACCAGCATTTTTTGTGTGTTTGAATTTCCAGCATCTGCAGATTTCCTCTCGTGTGTTCAGTCTAGGTGAATGGTAGATTTATTCCTTTAAAAGACATCAGTAAACTAGTTAAGGGCTGATAACAATTCCGTATTTCCTTTAAATGCTCCTGAATTAATTACAAATTTAAGTTTCCCCCACCGTGATGGGATTGCAATCTGTTGATCAGTGGTCTTCAAGGTCTGACGGCTAGTTCGTTAGCTTCACCACTGTGTAGAGCAGAATTATGTGATGGAATACTAGGACAAAATAATATTTTACCCACTGTCACCACAGTGTGAGCCGCACAGTGATGGCGAAGTCGGACGTAAACTGTGACATAACCACACGGTTTTCACTCTGACGGATAAACATGATATATGCTGTGTTGGAGAAATAAAGTGTATTTGGTGTCGGAGAAGTAAGACTTAGACTGTCACAGAGAAATATGACTTATAGATGCAAAGAGGGGTAAATATACATTGTGCCAAAGGAACATGTATATCGTATTAAAGAGAATTGTGCTCGATGCTATGACAAAGTTCTTAAGACATTCACTATTACTGAGGACGATGTAGACTGTGGACCAAGAGCACCGTGTAGCTCAAGGAAGGAAATTGATCAGAGAAGAATTGGGTGACCACCAGGTGGGGTGAGGGAGGCAGGTGGGCAGTAAGGAAAACTTCGGAGTTCATTTCTGTGTGCTGGAAAATGGTGGGGTTCAATGTTCTAAAAACATGCTGTCATTAAAAATGAGAGGTTAGATGTGAAAGGCAGCTTAAAAATGAATTAATCCTTGGGGGCTGATGAGATGGGAAGCAAGGGAGGAGATTGCTGGAACCTTGACAAAGGTTATTTAGATTTTCGATGGTCACAAGTGAGGTTACAGGTGTCTAGAGCACAACAAACGTTTTACTTTTATTTAAGACAGACAGCAGAGAGAAGCCAGCAATGACAGATCTGTAAATTTGACATCAGTGAAATGGAAGTTATTGTAACAGATTCTAAGGGACAGGGTTAACCCACACTTGGAAAGGCAGGGGTTAAGTGAAAGGAGAACCTGTCGGACAAATTTGATTGAATTCTTGGAAGAAGTAATGTATTGATGAGGATTGATGGCCTTTGATAAAGTTCGATATGAGAGACTGGTGAAAAGGATTGGAACTTAAGGGATTCATGATAAATTGGCAAGAACGAATACAAAATTGGCTTGGCAGAGGGTGATGTTGAAGGGTTGCAATCAGAGAGACAGGTTCTGTGACCCTTACTGTTTGTTCTGTACTCTACTGATTTGGATGTGAACGTGGGAGCTATAATCAGCAAGTATGCAGGTGACACGAAGATTAGCAATGTTGTTGATGCTTTCTGACTACGGGAAATTAATCGTTAGTTGCTAAAATGAGCAAAGAAATGACAGGTGGAATTTATATCTGATAAATGTGAAGTGATGCTCTTTGGGAGGGCACAATGAAGAGTACAGAGGAAAAGAGGAACTTCAATATACAAATCCAGAAATCTCTGAAGTGATAGCCCAGGTAGATTAGCTGGTTAAAATGGTTTACAAGGTACTTGCCTTTGACTGCGACACAGAATATAATAGCTTCTAGCACAAGTATTTTTAAATTTTGCTTAAGCCACAGCTTAAGTACTAAGTATAGTGCGCATTGCCAGCCTTTGGTAAGATGTCCTGAAGAAGGGTCTCGGTCTGAAACGTTGACTCTTCATTCATTTCCATTGGTGCTGCCTGACCTGCTGAGTTCCTCCAACGTTTTGTGTGTGCTGCTTTGGAAAAACGTGTGTGTTATACTGTTGAAGATTTAGAGGAGGTTCACTGAGATGTTGGCTGGGGCAAAGTGTTTCAGTTTATGAGGGGACACTGCAATATCTGGAGCAAAACATAAGCTGCTGGAAGAGCTCAGTGGGCGAGGTAGCACTCATGGAGGCAAAGGGAATGGCTGACGTCGCAAGCTGAGATCTTGCGTTAGGGCTAAGGATATAGAGGGAAAATAGACAAAGTATGGAAGTGTGAGGAAGAGGTGAGACAAAGGCTGTTAAGCATTAAAGAGCAGTCAAAACAAGAGAGGGAGAACACAGAGAGAGACTTGCGTCTCTGTTGAAGAGAGGGTAAGAACCTCTTCAAAGTGGGCTTGCCTGGAAGAGAATTCACAGTGGGGTGGCAGAACTGAGTTTGTTTCTCTTGGAATGAAATAAATAAAGGGGAACCTGATAGAGATACACAAAATCGTGAGAGGGTAGGGAACGTTTCCAGGAGTCAGAAGTGTCTAAAACCAGGAGGTACAGTTTGAGAAACAAGGATGAAGTTTAGAGGGACTCTGAGGAAGAACATTTCACCCTCAGGGTGGTTGTAACCTGGAACGCCCTGTTTCACTGGGTGCTGGAGGCAAGTACTTTTACAACATTTAAGAAATATACAGCTAAGCATCTGAAGCACCAAGGCATAGAGGGCTACAAGTAGAAATGAGATTCGGACAAATAGGTCAGCATGATCCTGATTGGCTCTTTGTCCCCATGGAAACGAGAAACAGTTGTACAAAATTCACTGAAGCTGTCCTTCGACTGAGGCAGAGCACTTGCCACAGACTGTAATCTCTGCTTAAATGATTTTGCTTTTATATTTTGCACGTCAATTGTAAAATCTTGCTGGCTAAATTGGCAGGCAGTAACAGTGTACAATGTACTCCAGGTGGCCTGCTTAACTTGAACATGCATACAAGCATAGATTAACTCACTAAGCATAACTGGGATCATAAAGTCATAGAAAAGCACAGCACAGAAACAGGCCCTTTGGCCCATCTAGTCTGTGCTGAACCATTTAAACTGCCTAGTCCCATCAACCTAGCCCTCAATCCATGTACCTATCCAAACTTTCCTTATGTGCTGAAAGCAAGTAAGGGTGTAAAACTATACTTTAGAAAAGGGTGTACAATTATATTAAGACAAGGTGTCTGGACTTAATGTTTTAATGTGTTAAAACATTGTAACTTGAAAAAAAACAAGTTTGTCTTCTTCTGCTGTAATGATTGTTAGAGACACTCAAAATAGTAGTATACCTCAGCATTGGATAAAACTCTAACTACACACAGCCAACACCTGATGTTACATGGCACTTGAACATACTCAGAATTAGGCCAAGATATTTTTGGAAAAACAGGAAAATAAGGTCATGCTAAAAATGTCCCTGCTGTTTACTAACAGCTTCACTAATACCGCTCCTGATCTTTCAACTTGTATATATTTCTGCATATTTTCCAAGTTTTATGTTCTGAAGCCATCTTGCTCCCAGTGGGTTTTTGCTGCTGGATACTGAAAACCATTGGCAAAGTCTCATTTGCCCCACTCTCATTCATGGCCCATCCAGCCATACAAAGTGCCCAAACATTGAGAACAAAAATCCTTTCCCACGGCTGTAAGAACACCTTATTTCTGACAGTTTACAGTTGAATAGTTAAATATTTGCATGGTCTTGTGAGATAGTGACCATTCGGTTTGAGAAGGTTCGATGTTCCGACCTTGAGTTTCAGATCTCAAATATCATGGTAGGGCAATTGGTTGATTTTGACTGGAGGTGTTGAGCTGGGAACAGAATTGGCTGAAGACCCTGTTCTGGGAGTTTCATTGAATCAAATAATTACCTGGACAAGGCAGTGAAGGTCAACATGGCATATTGAATTCTTTTTCAACTGGAGCTGGCTGAGAGAACCAAAGATACAAGGCAAGGCCGGTGGGTAAGACAGCAGAAGCAGAGGAATTATTAAACTTGGCGCAATAGTTCTGTTTCTGCACTCAGACCCCGCTGTATCCTGTGTCTTTGGTACTGAATGAAGTGAGACAAGTGCCAGCAGCTACAGGGCTGCAGGGGTGTGGTGGGTGCTGACACCAACCCATATCCACACCTTTTCTCTGCAGTTTCTTCTACTGAACTCACAGAGAATGACTGGATTAATCCCCTCTGAATTCAAATGGAACGTATCACGGTACGTTGAAGGTTCAGCAGCCCATCCTCCCAGTTCTGTTCCTGAGCTACAAAATTAAATGTTATTTCAATAATTTTAATGCATTAAGTAAATGAATGTTATTTTCAGAGTGTGTAATAATATGATACTTTCTCTTCTTCTCCCCCCCCCCCCACCAAACATTGCAGACTTATGCCATGATGCTGTCATTCTCTGAGAATACTTCTCTCCATCCATCGTCCCAGAACTCTCTGGATGCTTGGCTGAGCATAGCAGGAGCTACGTCAGAGCCGGGGGCCTTTCACCCAATCAACCATGTTTGAGAGTGAGAGAGATAGAGAGAGAGAGAGAGAGAGAGAGAGAGAGAGAGTGAGAGAGAGAGAGAGACAGCAAGGCAAGACTTGGCCCTGATGTATTTGGGAAGGACAGTGATGGGTGGCAGCTATATGGTGGCTCAGGAGCTGTGGGATGTTGGTATCAGGGCAAAGCTACTAAAAACTGTTACCACCCCCATCTCCTCCTCAGCACTGTCTGTCAAGCTAAGGAGGCCTTACAAAACTTCCTTTCTTTCGGTCACAACTGAATTATGTTGCTGACCTTAAATTCCATGAGATATTTATTCCTGTTACATAATATTTTTGCACAGATATACCATTGGGGCTTCAGCTTAAAAAATATTAAAAATGGTTAAATACAAAGGGGCCAGTTAAGCTTCAGGAAGACAGACGTATGTCTCATAAGAAAGTAAACCTGCTTGTTCTTCCTGGCTTTTACATCATCCTGTACTATTATAATTTTAAGTTATTTGAGAAATAAGCAGGGCAGGCAAATCGCAATAATTAACCTGTATATATTAGCCTGCATTCTCTCACTCTCCCTCCCCTACTGTATCCAAAATATCTCTCTCCTAGGCATTATATCTTTTCTATAAGAAACAGTATTGTGTCTTGTACTCTTAGCTGTCATGAGAGTGATTTAAAAATGTTAATATAATTACCTAGAGAAGGACCAAAAGTTATGTAATGATGTTGTACAATAACTGTCAAATAGGGAGCGTTGCTTGTGCCAAATAACATAGGTTGTCCTTCTAGTTGCCAATTCCCAGACAATCAAATTTTGTTTTTATTGTTTATTTTATTTAGTTGTAGGCTTTATTGAATTTCTTCCTGTCCATTAGTGTTTATGTCCTCACTATTTATTCCTTAGACGATTTCCTCGCAGACGCCCCCCACTTCAAACAGAATAATGTAGTCCAAAAAAAAAATGTGAATTCTTTTACGTTAACGTTTTTTTTTGTGTGGCATGCATTGTGGAAGTGCCAAACCTTTGAGGGGATGAGGGCGGTGAGGGGTTTGATTTCTTTTTTAACTCAGTATTTTTATTTAAGAGTGGATCCTGTTGTTAGATTTGATTTTTTTTACAAAAAAATGATTGAAAAGAACAAGTGGAAAATAGGCCTCAGCGGTTGCCGTTTCCGTGGTAAATAATTATAGAGAGAAATTAAAAGAATAAAGAAACCTTTGCTTTGTGAAAGCTCATGTAAATACTTATGTAAAGGCCAGCAATTTCTTTTGTCCCCTAGAGTGACTCAATTTGGTGCTGAGTTTCTTTTCAGAGACTGTGGAGTCAAGGAGAACATGCATAGATTACATGCAGTTACTACTTTGCACAGTTGTCACGTGCCCCTTGTTTTTTTTAGCAAAGAAGCAAGCCAGCAGAGTAATTCTTTTTTTTGAAGAAAAGCTTGGAGGGAAAAAGTATATATTTTTTCCTCTTTTGATCAACTGATAATTAGACAAATTCCAGCACTTTGTGAGCATGACACTCCCAATCAGTTAATTTACTTATTACCACGTTCCACTTTCTTTTGATGGCATTATGCACACCTGCCTTTCCTTAAAGCAAAAAAAACAAGGACAATCCTGCTTTCTGATTGATACCCAAAGATCTGGAAGATGTAAGAGTGAATGGATAAAAAAAAAGATTAGTAGAATCTGACGATGGAGTAGATAGGAATTAATAAACAGGACCTGAGAAAACTTGTCAAATTTGAATCGGCATTGAACTTCACTGAGAGGACATGTAGAACCAAGAATCACTGAACTATTACCTGTGTGCTGCAGCACTGGGGACGGGAACCCGTGCAAGAAGTGATTATTGCCTCATGTTCTAGAGTCCCAGTTGAAAGTAACTTGTATTTTCAAGAGGTTGCATTTGAAGAGCATAACTTCTGATCAGTTTTATCATGAATCTCTTTATCTCACTTTCTTTTTGAAAAACGCATGAATTCTGTCTCTCTGTAGAAATGTGAGAATCTCACACCTATCACCTCAACCTATCACCATTCCCTCAGAACAATCCAAGCAACAGCATTAATTATGGTTAATTAAATATATTCAATTTTACTTCCCTTGGCAAGCCCAAGGAAAGAACATCGATAGAACAGTAATGCAGCTGCCTCTCTCCCAGCTTGTATACGTCATATACATACAAGCAAACTTTCCGATAGTGGTAATGAGAAGCAAGGCTTTTAGTCAAATATCTTCACATGGCCCTGGAACACATGGGCCAGTTTAGTTTCACTCTACCCAACTCTAAGATCCACTAAAGCTTATGGAAGGGGCCTTTACAATTAAAAATTAAAAGCAAAACTTTCTCTGATTAAATATTTTATATTCCAGAATAGTTCAGTGATTCATGGTTCTACGTGTCCTTTCAGTGAAGTTCAATGCCGATTCAAATAGGACAAGTTTTTTCAGGTCCTGTCTTTTAATTCCTATCTATTCCATCGTCAGATTCTACTAATCGTTTTTATTATCCATTCAAAATCATTCACCTCTTTCTCATTGCAACCACGATTCCTTATTTGAGTTTTTTTTAATCAATCCCCAATCTCAATTTTCATCACTAATCTTCACCGTCCTTTCTCTTCCCAGTCTCCATTCCTCATCCCAACCTCCGATCCCCCTTTACATCTTCATCCCTCCATTTACCACATTAAAAAGAATTTGGTTGTAAGACAGAAACCCACGTTTCCAAAAAATATTTTTCACAAAGCAAGCAATGTATTTGGAATCATGGCATTGAAAGATATAGGAATAGATAAAGGAAAGGGACAAAAATGGAGCAAATGAGTTTAAATATAGGCATATGGGCGGTTTTCCACTTCGAACATAAAGAAGAGAAATGAGTACTGTGCTTTCTAAACACTGATCAGGTTGAAGCTGAGGACAGTCAAAGGAACATAGCCCGTGGAAGAGTACAGCACAGAAACAGACAATTCGGCCCACAATGTTGTGCTGGAATCAGCTAAAAAGCAAATCAAAAACACCCCAACACGAATCCTTCCAACCTACGCCATGTCCAAATCCCTCCATCCTCCTTAAATCTATGTGCCTATCCACACGTCTCTTAAAAGCCTCTAATATATTCTCATCTACCATCATAGCAGGCAGCAGATTTCCAGGCATCCACCACTCTCTGAGTAAAAAATTTGCCCCTCACATCCCCCTTAAACCTACCCCCGTCACCTTCAATGCATGCCCTCTGGTATTAGACATTTCAATCCTTGGAAACAGATACTCTCTGTCCACCCACGTATACTTTTCTATACAGTGTCATGAAAGGTGGAAAGAAATGACAAAAAAAGGCTAATTTTATCCATATTAGTTTCTTGTGATAGAGGTTGTACCACACTTAAAGAAAACACTGGCAAGACCACACCTGGCCTACTGTGAGTGTCATTCCTTGGGAAGGATATATCAGCAAGGAAGAAGTCCAGGTACTAGAACGATACCTGGACTCAACAGGATAAATTACAAGCAGAAATTTCACAAACTGGGACAAGCTTTCCTGCAATCTACAAGGTAAAAAGTGATTTGTTCACAATACTGGGGAGAATCAAATAACTAGAAGGAACACATCTGCATGTTTGGGAGACTAAGAAAAGAAGGAATAGGCTAAAAATGAGAACCAGGTGTTTCAAAGGTGAGGAAGCACTTTTACATGCAACAAGTGGTAAAAATTGGAGATTTCTTCCTCAAATAGCAACTTATGCTTTGTCAGTTGCTGACTCAAAATTGAAAATTTGATATGCTTTTATTAGCTAAAGTTACTTAGAGTTATAGGGAGAAGGCTGGTACTGTATATGGTTTGGGTGACACATTAGCCATGATTTCAGTAAATAGCGGAACAGATATAAGGGACAAAATATCCTTTTCCTGTTCCTGATTTCATTCCCATGCTGGTCTTATTCAATCTTAGGGCTTATTTCCTGAATGAAGAGCTATATTTAGCAGACTTTTGAATCTCCCCGATCTGATCAAATATCCTGTTCCAGAAAAAAATTACTCACTGAAATCGTTGGGAAATATTTTAAGTCACCATTTTAGAATCTGTTTTCATTCACATTCAAGTTCCTGATCATTGAAAATGGGAGCTGCAGGTTAGCCAATTGGAATTTTCACTTAATTCCTCCATCTGTCCTACTTAGTAACTTTATTGAAAGACAAATAGCACTTAGAAAATGAGGGTACAAGAGAAAAGAGATGTACAGGTCTGACATTCCACTGCCGCCTCCCTCATAACCAATCATTCCTGATTCTTTCCTCACAGTGGGGAGGGGGTCAATGGGAGGACATACCTTCAGGATTCTGAGATGTTGCCCCCCCCCCCGTTATGGAAATCAGTAAATGTATTTCAGATGGGAGAATTAGGTGAACTGTCAAAAGTTTATGCTTTACAATGATACTCAGGTCTCAATGGACAGTCCCAGAATTGCCTTCTGTACCGCTCCTCATATACAGAAGAACGTCCTATTCTTTCACTTGAAAAAGGGTGGCTAATGAAAGTTAGCCTCAAAGAAGAAAGACCAAAATTCCATAAAACAATATGCATTGGATCTAAAAGACTTATGTTTGGTATAGAAGGATAGCCCCCGATATAAACCAACATGAAAGGGTCCAGTCATTCACAATTCCTGTTATATGTTGCTTTACCGTGGGTTCACCTGATCTTTGGTGAAAGTGGGAAACAGGGTTTTATGAATCAATAGCACAGTTCACTCTGTTCTCAGTTTCCACTCCCATTGCCAAAATCCAGTTTTGCTCCCATCGTTGTTTTGCACTTGCTTATGGGGTGGGGAATGTCCAAGATCGTCTTACATGAGATCCCTTCTGGTTTCTTTTTCATTAATGTTCATTACGTCCCTTCTAGACCATGGATGCCAGAGGTAGTTCCTCTCCATGCAAGGTCTATCACTAGTGGATAGCCTGTAGAAAGAACCTCCAATTAATTTTGCCTTCGGTGATTTAAGTTCTTAATAATAAGCAGCTTGTTTTTTGTTAGTCTCAGAAGATTTTGCACTGATGTGATCTCATGTCAAAATCTTGCTCTTCTTGATTTTCAACATGTCACTTAAATGCTTCTTTTAGAAGGATACGCTTGTTAATCCCAAGAAGTACAGTTGACTCAGGTGCACTAGGGGGAGCTGTGAAGACTTCCCATGAAAATTTCACTGCTTTTGTTGAGTCAGGTTAATATCGACCGCAGCAAGATACACTTGTGAACTCCTTGCACTGAAGGTGAGGGAGGGGGTTAGTGGGTAAGGATACAATAGGTATCCCATTGCCCTGGAGTTCATTGAATTCCTCTATCATGCATCAAGTGACCCTTTGTCATTCTCTAGGGGGGGAAGTTGTTCCGAGCACCAGGTCTAAAAGAATAATTTGTGCGTTCTTAAAGAACGGATCTATGGTTTCACTACACCTGATGCACTAAGGAAGCCTACCTTTGCATGAAGGGTTGCTGGAAAAACAGAGAGTGAGATAAGCCCAGTGATGTAATCCACACATATATCTGAATTCTTTCTCTAATTTCCTTTGTAGTGTTGGTAGCTGGGGTACCGAGAGGAAGGGGGAATTGATGACCTTTAATGAATTTTGGATTTTACTGCCCGTCAGGTCGCTTGGTGTTTAGGACAGTAATGAAGGTCCTCCATCTCTGTCTGTCCATAACATCGTATACAGATATAGAAGGACTGTTGGACCACTCTTAGTCTGGCCTCTAACCTTTGACTTGTTTGGCATGGGTGACCCTACCAAGAGCCGAAGCATAAAGATCCGACATAGCTCTCTGGGTCATTGAAGCATGCAAGCCTCCCAAACCCTACGACAAGGTTGTGGTCCTCTTGGAGGTTTAATGGATTAACATAAGACTAATACTATCGTTCTGTGGCAGGGTCAAAATTGGAATTTGGAGCATGAGAAGTATCTACAACCTGTGTTGTTCATCAATAGGTCACATTATACACAGTTGTACTATTGATTTGCACTTGTCGCTTGAGCCCTGGTGGGCTCAACATGAGGAAACAGCTAAACTGTGTCACCCCATCTTGGCCCTCCCTCCCCAAATAAGCCTCAATTTCTATTTATGTCCTAGGTTTGCCC
The DNA here is from genome assembly GCF_030144855.1 of Hypanus sabinus. Classification (NCBI taxonomy): domain Eukaryota; kingdom Metazoa; phylum Chordata; class Chondrichthyes; order Myliobatiformes; family Dasyatidae; genus Hypanus; species Hypanus sabinus. Next base: position 33,742,158 of record NC_082732.1, on the reverse strand, counting down.
ATACGCTTCCCAATAATTCACTTGTGCATTTTTTTTTCTTGGTTTTGACATGTTTTGAACTGTGTGGTGTTTAAAAGAGAGATAGTCATTGTAAATGGTTAGTATTCATTAACCAGAAATGTTTCAAGATTACAATGATGGTGCTTGTTTCCTTTCTGTTTGGATTGTATATTGCTGAAAAATGTTTAAAAAAAATCTTCAACAAAAAAAAACCTGAAAAAAATGGCTGTGCATGGCTTGTGTTTAGCTGTTGGTGTGTTTCTTGTGATGAAAATACTGTAGGGATGCACTTACTTGTATATGTGGTTAGGCATTGTCCAAAGTTAGGAGTCTTTAATTGCCCAAACATGAAGGGGCGCTTTGTTAATAAGCTGAATAGTTTAACATGAAATACATACATGCACATACAGACACACACACACACACACACACACACACACCACACACGCACACACATACATATACACAGAAATCTTTGCTTGTGGGAGAGTCGAAAGAGTTTAGCAAATTGAAAATAAGTGATTCACAGGAAAAAAAATCCATTCATTTTGATGCTTGTGATACAGTTAGTAATGAAAATAAAATCCAATCTGATTCCTATGTTAATGATGTAGAGTAGGAATGTATACCAAATGTAATCTTTCGAAATGCTACAATGAATTTATACACAAGATTGATATGCAATAAACCTGTGTGCTTTTTATATTAAAGGGCTCCAGTGTGTTCTTCTTTTACTGGATTTGAGATTTATGTCGAAGGTGATTATGAAAGATATTCCACCCATGATGCTAATAGCAGCGATTTCAATGCCCATTTTCATGCCTTGCGTTAAGAACTCCTGTACCTCCTGTGGAAGAACTGGTTTATGTAGTTACAAAGAACAGGGAGAAATATGGCCTGAAGCAATTCAGCCATTATCTTTCTAACCCTCTGGGTTCAATGAGCTAATTTAGTCTTCAGTTTATGCATGGGGTACCTTATCAAATGCCTTGCTGTAATTTACACTACATCTGCTGCTCTACCTTCATCACTGTGTTTAGTCACATCCTCAAAAAATTCAATCAGGCTCATAAGGCATGACTTGCCTTTGACAAAGCCATGCTGACTATTCCTAATCATTTTATACCTCTCCAAATGTTCATAAATCTTGCCTCTCAGGATCTTCTCCATCAACCTACCAACCACTGAAGTAAGACTCACTGGTCTATAACTTCCTGGACTATCCCTACTCCCTTTCTTGAATAAGGGAACAACATTCGCAACCCTCCAATCCTCCAGAACCTCTCCCGTCCTCATTGATGATGCAAAGATCATCACCAGAGGCTCAGCAATCTCCAATTTAATCGGGTGTTGCTTGGCAGAATAACTTGAAGGGTTGGAAAGGCCTACTCCATGCAGTATCTCAATAGTTTTTTTTCAATTGCCTACAGTAGAAGAGAAATCATGGGTTTAAGTCCCACTTCTGAAACTCAGGCTGGTGCTCCTGCGTGAGAAAAAGGGAGTGCTGTACTTTTAGTAGTGTTCTGTTTCGGTTGAGCTTAAACTGAGGAGTATTCCGCCCCCAAGACCCTCAGGCTGATTTGAAGAAGGACAGGGAAGTTCTCCTCAGCCCATTGGCTATTGTTTATCTCTCAATAAACATTGCCAAATAAAAATCCGGTCTGTCAAGTCATTTATCTCTTTGCCACTTAAAGAGCAAATGGCTGCAATATTTGTATATATAAAGCAATGCCGACTAAACTCGAAGGCAATTCCACCTAAGGGTGCTCCCGCTAGATATAATAAGGAACAATGTAAATGCAAAGCTTTCTTTCCTTCTAAGGTAACTTGTCTAAGTGGAGAGATGTGTCTGGATCATTGATACATGTTGTTTTATTTTGGCTGTCAGCTTGTTTTCATTCTCCAACAGAGGGTGATCATTCTAAAGCTGTGTGAAGTTATTTACCCTGCTGGTGGACAGGTTATTAAAACTTCATTTGTGTGTTATTTTGACAATTTGTGACTTTGTTTAAGACATGGGTTGATGACTGTGTTAACAAAAGAACTTTTTTATACAAACACACTAACCGGTGACTTGCCAGTTGGAGAGTTCAGCCTTTGAATGCCAACTAGGATAAGGAGTACCCTAAGGATACGGAAAGGTAGGAATTTCAAAGTACTTCAGAGAGAAGTCATGAAACATGCAAATAGTGAACTTGTACCTAGTTGAAACTACTTCTGAAGGCAACGACACCGTGAGTGCCCTGACTCCTTGGTATCTGTTTATCGATGATTGTATGTTACTGATTATACAAGGGTTTATGTATTAACAGCAACAGATGAAGAGAGCAGCGATGGATCCCAGATATCCCTGAATCCATGGGTAATCACTGTAAACTCTAAACAGGTTCTATGCTTAATCATCCTCTCTCTTCAGCGCTGCAGTGAGTGATTAAACTAATGCGGCTACCCCGTATGTTGGCAATTAGTGGAAAAAGTACGGTGGAACAAATTTACAAGGAAATTGCAAAGGTGTGTAAAGCTATGGAGGACTGATCATAAGAGACTTCAACTATCCAAATTTAAACTGAGCAGCTATAACATAAGAAGCAAAGAGAAGGTGATGATATGAAGATTAATAGCATTGTGGATATTGTAGATAATTGTCAAAGGATACAGCGGAATATAGATCAGTTGCAGGTATGGGCGGAGAAACGGCAGATGAAGTTTAACCCGGCCAAATGTAGAAGGTACAAAAGCCATAGGACTCGCACCACCAATTCAGGATCACTTTCTACCCCTCAACCATGAGGTTCTTGACAGCTACACACACTTCCCCATCCATTGAGATGTTCCCACAACCAATGATCTCCCTTTAAGGGCTCTTTATCTTGCTCTTTCACACTCTCGCTATTTATTGACATTTATTTATATTTGCATTTGCACAGTTTGTTGTCTTCTGGTTGATCTTTCATTGATCCTGTTACAGTTCCTGTTCTATAGATTTGCAGGGTACGCCCACAGAAAAAATGAATCTCAGGGTTGTATAGAGTGACATTAGAAGTATTCTGATGATAAAATTTACTTTGAACTTTGAAATGTGAAGTGTTGCACTTTGGCAGGTCAAATGTAAAGAGACAGTACACTAAGGTTAAAGTTAAAGTCTGTCCCGAGCCTTATAAGCTCATCAGGCCAGGGCTTATGCCGGTTCCGTGGGGTTAACCCCCAGCATTTTGCCAGTACCCATTTTCAGGTGGGTGGACTGGAACGATTTGTGGTTAAGTTCAGCTGGGGCTCGAACTCATGACCTTCAGATCACCAGTACAACACCCTAACCTTAACTACTTGGCCACACACCACACACACACACACACACACACACACACACACACACACACACACACACACACACACACACACACACACTGTTAAGGGCAAGACACTTAACAGCATTGCTGAGCAGAGGGATCTTGAGGTCCAAGTTCGCAGCTTCCTGCAAGTGGCTACACAGGCTCACAAGGTGGTTAAGAAAGCACTGAGTGCACGAGTCAGGAAGTTACGTCGCAGCTGTATAAAACTCTGGTTAGACTGTATCGCAAGTATTGCATACAGTTCTCGCCACCCCATTTTAGGAAGGATGTCAAGGCTTTGGAGAGGGAGAGAAGAGTTTATCAGAATGCTGTCTGGCTTACAGGGCAAGTGCTTTGACGAGAGGTTGGACAAACTTGAGAGGAGATATCTGATGGTGGTCTATAAAATTACGAAAGGCATAGACAGAGTAGCTTTTTCCCAGGGTTGAAATGCCTAATACCAAAGGGCATGCATTTAGTCAAGTCAAGTTTAGTGTCATTTAACTACATACATCAAAAGAAACAACATTTCTCCGAACCAGGATGTAAAGCAGCGCAATCCCATAACACACAATAACTTATGAAAGTAAGGATAAAATCTACAGATGAATTACACATAAATTAACAACTATAAATTAAATATTGTATGGGACAGAACAGATTAACCAGTGACACTTGGAATATGATGCTGCAGTGAGTTCAGAAGCCTAATGGTCTGGGGGAAGAAATTGTTTTCCGTCCGGACAATTCTTTTTTTTATGTATCCGGGTCTCCTGCCTCATTGTAGAAAGTCAAAGAGGATACTGGATGGATGCTTGGGATCCTTATGGGCCCTGCATATGCAGCATCTTGATAAATATCTCCAATGGATGGTAAGGGGACCCCTATGATTGTCTCAGCCATTCTCACAGTCTTTTGTAGGGACTTCCAGTCTGATGCTGGGCTGCACCCATCCCAGATGGAAACGCAGCTTGTCTGGGATGTTTTCAATGGTGCTCCTATAAAATGAAGTTAAGATGGGGGAGGGATGGTTCACTTTCCTCAAGCTCCGTAGGAACTGGAGGCACTGCTGTGCCTTCTTGCTCAGGGAGGTGATGTTAAGGGACCAGGTGATGTTGTCCATGACGTGAACTCCCAGAAACCTGGTGCACTTAATTCTCTCTACAGAGGAGCCATGTATTCACAAGGTGAGACGGTGTGATCTTAAAGGAGATATGAGGGGCAACTTTTTTTTTCCACAGAGAGTGGTTGGCGCTGGGAGTGCACTGCCTGGGGTGATGGGAGAGGGAGCTACATCAGGGGTTTTTAAGGGATGTTCAGACAGTCATGAATGTGAGGAGAATGGAAGGAGATGGACATTGTATAGGCATAAAGGTTTAATTTAATTGGCCATTTGATTACTAATTTAATTAGGTAGACACAACATTAAAGGCTGAACTGACTCTTCCTGTGCTGTATTGTTTTATGTTCTAGAAGGGGGAGTTTCTGAGTTTCCAGGAAAACCTTTCTCATCTGGCCAATTGAGGGAGGCAACATGGCTGGAGTTGGTTCTGGGAAATGAGTCACACCAAGTGAAGCAAGGACCAATGGGGTAACATCTAGGGAACTGTGATCACAATAATATGAATGTTTAACATTGTTTTTGAAATGGGTAGAGACCATTCCGTGGTGAAAATACTTGTCAAATCAGGAAGAAACAGTTTTAGTAAGTCGAAATGCTCGACAGAGATGGTGCTCTGTGTCGGAGGCTCAAAGTTTTCAGACGGACTCGGAGTTGGCTGTGGTCGGGGCTCCCAAAGTGCTGTATCGGCAAGCTGCGGCGCTGGAGGTTCATGGCAGGAAGAGTTTCTCTTCCTTCTACCGTCTGCGTGAGATGATGGGCTGTCGGGACTTTGAGACTTTTTTTTACCGTGACATGGACTGCTCTTTGTCAGATTACAGTATTGCTTTGCACTGTTGAAACTATGTGTTATAATTATGTGGTCTTTGTCAGTTAGTCTTTTATCAATCATGGTAATGTCTGCACTGGTGAAACTGTATGTTAACTATAACTATATGTAACTATGTGGTTTTGTGTAGGTCTTGTAGCTTTAGGTTTGTCTGATGGGTTTGTAGTTCCTTTCCGGGGAACGTGCTAAGACAGTAGCGCGATATCGATACGCAGCAGCTTCTCCAGACTCTGGATTGGGGATTACCAAACGTTATGTGGTTTTTCTTGTGTGGTCTGTTTTCTGCTTTTTCGTGATATCATTCCGGAGAACGTTGTCTCATTTTTTAACTGCATTGCATTTGTGGTTTATAAATGACAATAAACTGAATCTGAATCTGAATAATAGGATGATAGTAGTTTTATGTGGGTTTGTGGAATCTAAGCTAGGTATGGAATACACTAATTGAACAAATGGAGGCATTTAGATTGAAAAAGATTCAGCTGGAGTCTAGATACATTCTCCTGAGAGTAATGGGGAGGGAAAGCTAAAACCAGAGTCCCATGGATAATACATAGAGGAAGAGTAAATCAGAGCAGAAGAATTTAATTTACTAAAGTTCAGGGAGAAAGTTAAAGGAAATAATGAGGCAAAAGAAGGCACAAGAGACCTGACTGGTATAAATGACATTGTAAATGTTTTTGACTGATATGTACAAATCATTTTGGGATAAGAGGTGAAGCCCATCAGAAACAAAAAAAAGTTTATTTATTCATGGAGAATGTTGTGTATTTAATATTTCAATAATATTTGAGTAATTTGTGTATATATTGCTTAAATAAGTATTTTGGTTTGTTTAATAAATAATTAATTATGGTTTATATTAAATATATGTTAATTGCACCCGTCGTCACGCGACCACATGAAAAGTACGCGCCTCGCTTAAAGCAAACTCCAAGTTAGACCCACATTTTTGGACTTCCGTGTTTCCTTTGAGTTAGTTTAATGTTTTGAAGTTACAGGATTACTCAAATATTACTGAAATATCAAATAAACAACACAGGCATAAACACAAATTACTGTGCAGATGCCTGGGGAAATCAGCAGGTCGGGCAGCATCCATGGAAACAAGCAGTCAACGTTTCGGGTCGAGACCCTTCATCAGGACTGAAGAGGGAGTGGGGAGGGTGGAAAGGAGAAGGCAGGGAAGCGCCAGGTGAAAAACCTGTAAGGGGGAAAGATCAAGGGGTGGGGGAAGGGAAGCAGGGAGGGGATAGGCAGGAAAGGTGAAGAAGGAATGTAAGGGGAGAGCACTCTGGGTAGTAGAAGGAGGCGGAACCATGAGGGAGGTGATAGGCAGCTGGAGGAGGAGGCAGAGTGAAACTGGGATAGGGGAAGGGAGGGGGAGGGAATTACCGGAAGTTGGAGAATTCAATGTTCGTGCCATGGGGCTAGAGACTACCCAGATGGTATCTGAGTGTTGCTCCTCCTACCTGAGTTTGGCCTCATCATGGCAGTAGAGGAGGCCATATCTGAATGGGAATGTGAAGCAGAGTTGAAGTGGTTGGCAACCGGGAGATCGTGTCTGTTGTGGCGGACAGAGCAGAGGTGCTCGACGAAGCGGTCCCCCAATCTGCGTCGGGTCTCATCGATGAAGAGGAGGCTTCACAGGGAGAAAACACAGGCATTTTGTATGGGTGAGATTTACATTTATCTTCATCACAGATGATGCTTGTGCGGTCTTAGCAAACGAAGATGTAGTCAAGATACTGAATGGGATAAAATGAATGGGGAGGTGCTTGTAAAGCTGGATGGATTTAAAATAGATAAAATCACAAGGTCTAACTTCTAAGAAGATGACAGCACACTCAGACGCAGCGGCCATTCCAGGTCCAATCAAAGGTGTATTTTTTTGTCTCATATGTCTCTTTTCCTCTGGCATTTTGTATATTTTGCTCAAGATTTCCATCATCTTCAGAATGTCTTGTGTCCCTGTGGAAATTGAGTTAACATTTCAGGTTCAAGGATCTAGGTGTCGAGCACAATCGCTCTCATCTCAACTCCAGAAATCCACCGTACGGCACCTGCAATTTTATTTTGATTTTCATAAAATAGACATGTATACACAGGCATATACAGAAACATATATACTATACATATGCATGCATGTCCTATATACATCATTTATACACAGTCCAAAACAGGGAAATTCATGCTCAAACAAGGGCATTGAAACATAAAGATACTTAAACGACAAACTGAAACAACATACATATATAGGTTACAAAGCACCTGTACACATTCCATACATTACAGTATACTCCGGTTTCCCTTCAAATTGTATAACTCTTTCACCTTTTACAGACTTGCACATACATAGACACACAAAACACAAATGCAATCATACTCAAATGCAATACAGAACACACTATCAAATGCAAATATGCACATACCAGATGCACATTTGTACACAGGTGCTTCTCAACAAATCCATGGACAACAGCATGTATACATATACACATACATTCATACACAGAAAGCATACACTAATTTAATTATGCTTACTCTCTCAGTCCTGTGGATGTACATTCATTGGCCACTTTATTAGGTACACCTGTATGCCTGTCTGTTAATGCAAATATCTAATCAGCCAATTATGTGGCAGCAACTCCATGTATAAAAGCACGCAGTTGTGGTCAAGAGGTTCAGTTGTTGTTCAGACCAAACATCAGAATTTGGTCTAAGTGACTTTGACTGTGAAATTACTGTTGGTGCCAGACAGGGTGGTTTGAGTATCTCAGAAACTGCTGATCTCCTGGGATTTTCACACACAATAGTCTCTAGTCTAGAGTTTACAGAGAATGGTGCAAAAAGAAACAAACAAAAAAAATCCAATATGTGGCAGTTCTATGGGCGAAAATGCCTTGTTAATGAGAGAGGTCAGAGGAGAAAGGCCAGACTGGTTCAAGCCGACGGGAAGGTAACAGTAACTCAGATAACAGTGGTGTGCAGAAGAGGATCTCTGGATGCTCCACACATCAAAACCAAAAATGGATCGGCTACAGCAGCTCAGACCACACCAGGTTTCACTCCTGCACCTAATAAAAAGGCGATGGAGTGTATGCATATTCTAACATTTCTGAGCACACAGACACAGATACATAAATCCTGGCTCAGAAGCAGAAGAACCAGCATGAGTCACCTCACTCGTACAGACTTGCACATATTAAAAATCAGTAATATTTTCTCACAGTGCAGATTGTGAAAACTTCTTTTATTGGTGATTATATCTTTAGTTTCACCTTATGTCAAATTACATTATGCCTTAAGCTACGTTAATGCTATATTATCGGGATATGTTTCTGAAGATTTTCTGCTTCCCAGAAGTTTATTTGTCTTTATTTAGTATGAATACAAAAATGACTGTACAACATGTGTTTTGTAGCTCCACTGACATTTTGTTTATACAACAGTGTGTGATACCAGCCTTGGCTTTGTGGCTGCCCTCTCATCTCTGAATTAAGGGCCCACCTTTTAGAAAAAACCAGAATGATCCACCAATGAGAGAAGTGATGTTAAAATGAAACACTGTCCAACTTCTAAAACGGACAAAAGAGATCATGTGGAACAGGCAAAAAAGTGGCAGGGTTCTCCTTGTTCAACTCTTCTCCGAAACAGTTCCATTTTTTTTCTTTTGGTTTGTATTTCTGTGACTTTACTGTACTGTGTAAAACTTGCACCCACACATCAACAGATTAAGTTGAAGAAATAGTTGTGAATGGATTTTAGAAGCTTAAAAACAGCATCTGAATGAAAGCCAAGTAAGTCTTTTTTAAACCCTTACCAAGCCATGATGCCCTTGCAGATGAAAACCGAGCCACACAAGGCCTACCTGGTTGAACAGGTTATCCATACCGTGAAAAAAAAATCCAATTCAGTGATATGGAATGTTAGTGACAGTAATCCTGGTATTTACTGTAACAGCAAGAACAACAACTTTTATTGGAAATACAAAACAATATAAAAATGGAGAAGTTAATTTTATGCAGGACAAGTTCGCACAAGTAGTAGAGGATAGAAACAGTGAAAACTTTGGAAACACCCAACAGGCCAGTCATCATTTGTGGAACAAGGAACAAAGTTTCAGGTCTCTGGACCCCCCATCCACCTTATGTTCGAACTGAGAACAAATGGTTGCATTTCAGTAGGATAGAGTATGGGGTGCACAGGGTACAACAAGGAGAATGTCTGTGATAGGATTAAACAGAATAGCCTGATGGCAGTACTTTGAGTCTTGGTGAACACCTTATATTGAAGACTAGAATGGAAAGAGAAACCACTGAGGACGTATAAAGTAAAAGGGACAGGTCGGTGGAAATCCCACCAGAGTGCAGAGAACTTCATCAAGATTAGCAATCCTGGGAAAGAAGTAGAAATGATTCCAAGAGTCTGATACTGACCTGAAAACTGATTTTGTACTGTTGATTGGAGGGATAATTATTAGCTAAGTCATCGGCTCCACTTTGAAGGAGTACCGTAGGAGTTTTTATATCAACCTGAATAGGGCGACACAAAGTGGTAATTTGAAGGGAGCTTGACACCTGATGGGGACTCAGTCACTGATGGGAGAATTGTTACCAAACTAATAGAATTACAGACATTGTGTAAGGCTATAGAGTTGGACTTGAGTTTGGTTAACATCGCCATGAGGCAACTTCTGGACAGGAAACTGGAGAAGGTTGCAGTTAGAATCTTGGGGGACACCATGGAACTGGGCAGTGCAGGAAGCAAAGTCATTGCACAGGACTCTGAGGCAATTCTATCTGTAGTAGGTCTCTCTGTGGTCAGGGGATGTCACCTCCAGCGTCCTCCATGATCACTTCCTCCCAGTGGCCAAAGAGCTGCTCCCTGAATAATGGCGCATGTTCCTCCTTCTGGAGGCATAGATTTGCAGCACAACAACATAAGCTGGTCCATCCATATGAGACTCTGCAGGTCCCACAATGCACTCCTGGTTCGCTTCAGCACCTGTAGATCTGGAGCAGGTACAAGTCATCCTCAGACCTAAAGGACTGGCCAAGGAAAGGAGGATATTGCCAAAGGGACAGCATGTGGAGGTGAAGGATTGATCCCTGGGGACAAATTCAGGAAGAAACGCCATCAGTGGTAATTCTCAAGCTATGAGAGGGGCCAGTTGAACAAACTGTAGCCCCTTTCAGGTGTGATAATTACATCATAGGTTGCAGAGATGTGCAGTGGTAGATGATATTTCTCAAAAGCACAAAAAATACCATTAGGAACATGTTAAGACCAGTCTTGTTTCTATAGCGTAAGTCAGAAAATTGGTTGGAGAGATGCATACACTAAGAAGGATAAACGTAATTCTGGGAGACTAAAATTCCATCCCTGGGATTCAGTTCCATGATCCTAGCTTGGACCTGCTTTCTGGGGTTAAAATCACTTTGGTGAACACTAAGTTATCTCATCTCTGAGAGGGTGAGTGGTAAGCGCTGACTGGTGGAACTGTTGCTTCCTTCTTCCATTCTACACAGCAACGGCCAGTTTGGCTTTCCTGTATGTTGCGGTCAAGCTCTACTGGCCAAATTTCCACACTGTTGGGTTGATCCTAGTGCTCTGACTCCACTGATGCAGCTTCGTAAGAGGTGCAGTTTGTTTTGGAGCAAGTCTTGAAACCATAGCCGATGCAAAAAAACCCAGATTTCATTGCAGCCTGCCAATAACACATCAAAATACAGCAGCTCCCAGTCCACTGTGCCCATAGCAATTCTTCAATCAGCAGCTAACAACCCAGCCTGCCAGCAATATGAACAAATAAATAGGGAATAGATGACACTAGTGAATCTGCAGATGCTGGAAATAAATAAAAACACAAAATGCTGGCAGAACTCAGCAGGTAGTCACTACCTCCTCCCATAGATGCTGTCTGGCCTGCTGAGTTCTGCCAGCATTTTGTGTTTTTATTAGGGAATAAATGAAACTACTCTGTCCTTTAAGTTCTCCATAATTTACAGATAGTGAGGGAGATGCACCATCAATAACTCTCGGAGACGGGAGGCGAGCGATAGGTTTTTATTAGCTGCAAACATGACCACAACATCTTAGAGACTGAGGGAGGAGTAATGCCTCCAATCGCCTTTATTCAGGGGTCTGTGGGAGGAGCCACAGAAGCAGTCAGCAGAGGGGCGTGTCCAGACAGGTATACACATCGTTTACCACAGAGGGATAGGCCCAGTCCATCAGAAGGGAAGCCCTCACCACCATTGAGCACATCTGCAAGGAGGGCTGCCACAAGCACCCATCATCAAGGACCTACCCCACCCTCTGGACCATGCTCTCTTTTCACTGTTGCCATCGGGAAGGAGGTCCCACACCACCAGGATCAGGAACAGCTATTTATTACCCTTCAACTATCAGGCTCCTGTCTTAGTGATAACTTCACTCACCTGGACTCTGACCAGATTTCACAAACTAGGGACTCAGAAACTCATGTTCTCAGTGTTACTGATTTATTATTTGTACAGATTGTTCCCTTTTGCACAATGGTTTTGTGTGGCTTTTCATTTATTCTACGCTACTGTGTTTGTTTAGTGAGGATGCCTGCAAAAATGGATCTCAGGGTAGTGTAAGGTGACCACGGTTCTTGATGCTTCCAACAAGGCGACAGACACCCTCTCAACACACAATCCTTCAGGAACCCGAGACATAATAAATACTAGAAAATGGAGCTGAAAAAAAACACCTGCTAGAGGAATTCAGCGGGCCAGGTGGTTTCGATGGAGGAAAATGAACGGTTAACTCGACCCCTGAAACGTTGACTATCCATTTCCCTCAACACGTGCTGCCTGACTCGCTGAGCTTCTTCGGCAGTAGTTTTTTTTTTGCATCTAAAGATCTGACGGTTTTACCAAGCCCGTCTCTCTCTTCTAACCTTCAGTGCGTGGCAGTCTGATCTTTCCTCATAAAGCAATCCACTCATTCATTGTATTGGGGCAGTAAACCCGTCTCAACTGCTTCCCACACAAAATGCTGGAGGAACTTAGCATCCACGGAAAAAAAAAAGTTCGAAGCATTTTGTGTGTGTTACTTGGGTTCTGCAGATTTTCTCTTGTTTGTGATCTAAACTGTTTCCAACGCCTAATATCCTTCCTTAACCAAGGCGACGGACACTGCACGTAGCACTCCAGAGGGAGCTGTCGTTGACTTTCGATGGACTTCGCCTTAAAGATTGCATAGTTTCACCTTTCCGCTTGTACACCTGGAGTGACGTCATGCTGAGTGACAGCGGCGAAATTGCGGAAGTTTCTTTGCTGAGCTGAGAGTTCGGGCGCTTCCCGCTCCCTGGAACCCTTCCCGGGAAAGTCGGCCGGGGGGTCTGAGGGATCTCGGCTCTTCCCGGGGGAGCTCAGCTGGGAAGCTGGTGTCGACCTTTTCCACCCAACTGCAAGCGGCGTCACCGAAAGTGAATGGAGCGTCAACACCAAAGTTGCAAAAAAAGGGATTTGTAACTCTATCTTGAAGGTAAAACTAGATTGCCTTTTATTTTCTGCTGAAGGGAACGAGTTTTCAACGGACACGCAGCGGAGCTGATAAAGTTGCCTGAGCATTTTGCAACAATTGCTTCAGGGTTGCAAAATGTCTTGCTGAGGTTAGCGCAAGTTGGAGGCGGAACTTTGTTCACAGGTGGCACGAACCTGCGCAGCCGGGCCGCTCTCCTTTCCCGGCCGGCGGAGCGGAGATAGCACTAACTTTAATTTGCATGGCTCATTTCATGTATAAATCAAAGCCTTATCGTTGAAAACCTGACTCTGGGCCACAAGGGCGAGGTAGTCGGTGAATGAGGTAGGGACGGAACGGCAGCTGAGTCAAACCCTGTATCAAATAAGAAAGAAGCCCTTTATTGGGGAAGGGTCTCAATGAGAAAAGAGACACCGGACGCTGAGATCTGGAACCGCACACACAAAGCTGGACGAACTTAATGCGTCAGGCGGCATTTGTGGAGGGAAATGGATTGTCAAGACCCTCTCTTGACTCCGGATGGAAGGTCTCGATCTGAAAAGTCGGCTGTCCATTCTTCTGCCTAGATGCTGCCTGACCTGCTGAGTTCCTCTAGCATTTTGCGTGTTGATTCTAAAGAGAAAGTGCAACTGCATTTATACAACTCGGCACTACCTCACCTCATAAAATACACTTCACGGAAACGTCATTGTCTACATCGAGTAGTTTACCAAAACAAATTTGCCTAAACCTTACCTATCCGTGTATCTGTCCAAATATCTTTTAAATGTTGTACTTGCCCCTATGTACATCTCAAAGCATTGTGTGAAAATGTATTTTTGAGGTAACTAGTTATTATGAAGTAACCTGGTGTGTGCTTTTAAAGCCCATGTTATGTTTTACTGATTAAAAAAAAACTTTTAAAAACCGAAAATGCCAGGAAACGTGGAATATAAAAATACAGAAAATGCTGAAAATTATTCAGGTTGAGCATCAACCAAAGACACTAACTGTTTCTCCACCAATGCTACCTGACCTGTGTGTTTTTAGCATTCTCATATTTTAATGTTCGGTGTTGGCTTTTGGATAAATCTCATCAGTAAGTAGACTTGGTGCTACTCGGATTCCGATGTGACCAGAACTGGGTCTTAGACTTGCCCAGAGGTTTGGTGTGTCCATGTAGGGCAGGGGAGTTGACGATCTCCTTCTGCCGTTACTCTGGCCTCACGAAACACCAGAGTCTAAACGTTTCAGCCCCGTACTGAAGCGCCTGCTGAGTCCTGAATGGCCCTGGCCCAGGTGTGGATGTTCTATTTCCTCGAGGTTGTTTCTGAGCATGATATTCAATCTTTTACTTCATCCATTTGCCATGGCAGAACTTGACATAGAGTGTCTACATCTTGTGCTGAGCATGCAAATGATGTGGCCTGCCCATTGGAGCTGGCCGAGCCTAACTAGGTTGAGAATATAGTCTTGGGTTCAGATTTTTGTTCACTTCTCCTGGAAGTGGACCAGGCAGATATTGTTGGATCAGCATGGGTGGTACTCGCCATCATTTTCGGGTCCCGTCTGTGACCTTTCCAAGTCCTGTGGATGTTTGTAGAGCAATACTGAAAGCTGGCACGTTCCAGGCTGCAGGAGTACGTGGTGAGAGATACACTGAAGCTGGGTGCAGCCACCACAAGGGCTTGGTGGGGGGAGGATTCTTCTGCTACTGGACAGGGAGGGCAAGTCCCTTAATTATTGTGGTAATGTATCACACCAGGAGGCCACATGAGCGGCAACAGTGCTATTGGTTTCAAGAAATGTCCTCCACCTCTATCTCGATCTCTGCTGTCCATGGACTCCTCTACTGCCTATGATGAGTTGGAGGAGCAACACCTCATATTCTGTCTGGGTAGCCTCAAAGATCAGGGCAAGAGCTTTAAATTTTTCCAACTTCTGGTAATTTCTCCCCCTCCTCTCTTTTTTCATTCACCACTCTAGTTATCCTCTCACCCCTTCTCCTCACCTGTCCATCGCTTCCCTCTGGTGCCCCTCCTCCTTCCCTTTCTTCCGTGGTATGCCTGCCTCTCATGTTAGATTCCTTCTTCCGCACTTCACCTCGTCCACCTATGCCCTTTCTTCAACCCCCCCACCCCTCACCCATTCTCACAGATCGCCTGTCAGCTTGTTCTCCCTCCACTACTCCCACCTTATTCTGGCTTCTCGACCCTTGCTTTCCAGTTCTGATGAAGGGTTTCAGCCTGAAACATCAACTGTTTATTCTCCTTGGTAGATGCTGCCTGACTTGCTGAGTCATTCAGGTAATTTGTGTGTGCTACTGAAGATCTTCAGCATCTGTAGAGTTACTTGTGCTTAGGACTAATCTTTATACTAGTTTTGAAGTCTTGATCATCAACCACCTTAGGTAGCCAAGTGCTGTTCTTGCGTGCAGAAAGCAATGGTGAGAATCATCATTGCTATCTCTTTTAATTGTGAGGTGGCTCTTGATATATTGGGACACCATGCTAGTGTCACAGTAAGCATGATGCTATAATAGCTTGGGATGTTAGATTTCAGAGTTCAATTCCAGCTCCACCTGTAGGAAGTTTCATGTCCTTGCTATGAGTGCAGGTGTTCTGGTTTCCCTCATCAGTCCAAAGATGTTCTGGTTAATTGGTCTTTGTAAATTGTCCTCTGATTAGTGTTGGGTTAAATAGAGATTGAAGCAAGGCTTTCCAGGCACAGATCTATGATCTCACGAGACTAATGGATGCCATCCGAATAGGTGGGTTGCTGGGCTGGAAGGGCCTGTTCACCACTGTATCTCGAAAACTAAAAAACATAAAATAGATATTCAGCGATTTCCAGAGTCTTGATTTGTGGCCTTTCTAGTGTGACTGTGGCATTGTGAAATAGGAACAGACATTCAGAGATCCTTTTGTTGGCTGATGTTGAAGGCTTGGGTGACCAAGTTGGCATTGACTGGGAGCTCAGACTCTGAACTTGCAGACACAAAAGTATTATCTCCGTACTACAGCTTAATGAGTAAAACTGTGGTGACAGCACATCTTTCCCTCCCCCCCACTTCTGCTTTCCACAGGGATCGCTCCCTACGCGACTCCCTTGTCCATTCGTCCCCCACTCATCCCTTCCCACCAATCTCCCTCCTGGCATTTATTCTTGTAAGTGGAACAAGTGCTACACCTGCCCTTACACTTCCTCCCTCACCTCCATTCAGGGCCCCAGACACTCCTTCCAGGTGAGGCGACACTTCACCTGTGAGTCGGCTGGTGTGGTATACTGCGTCCGGTGCTCCCGGTGCAGCCTTCTATATATTGGTGAGACACGATGCAGACTGGGAGACCATTTCGCTGAACACCTACGCTCTGTCCACCAGAGAAAGCAGGATCTCCCAGTGGCCACACATTTTAATTCCACATCCCATTCCCATTCTGATTTGTCCATCCATGGCCTCCTCTACTGTCAAGATGAAGCCACACTCAGGTTGGAGGAACAACACTTTATATACCGGCTGGGTAGCCTCCAACCTGACGGCATGAACATTGACTTCTCTAACTTCCGTTAATGTCCCTCCTCCCCTTCTTACCCCATCCCTGATGTATTTAGTTTTTCCCCCCTGTTTTTTTCCTCTCTCTGCCCAACACTGCTTGTTCTCCATCTCCCTCTGGTGCTCCCCTTTCCCTTTCTTTCTCCCTAGGCCTCCCGTCCCATGATCCTTTCCCTTCTCTAGCTCTCTATCCCTTTTGCCAATCACCTTTCTGGCTCTCAGCTTCACCCCACCCCCTCCGGTCTTCTATCATTTCGCATTTTCCCTCCCCCTCCTACCTTCAAATCTCCTACTAACTTTCCTTTCAGTTAGTTCTGATGAAGGGTCTCAGCCCGAAACGTTGACAGTGCTTCTCCCTATAGATGCTGCCTGGCCTGCTGTGTTCCACCAGCATTTTGTGTGTGTTGCTTGAATTTGCAGCATCTGCAGATTTCCTCGTGTCAGTTGAATAGTTTCCCATTTATTCTGCAGTTAAGCTTCACTCTGGGAAGTTTATTCAAGGTGACGTGCAGTATCACAGTGAGAAGGATTGAGAAAAGCGAGGGGCTAGAGATAGAGTTTTGCTTCACACCCACAAAGAGATTCTGTTGTAGATTTATTAGCTAGGTCATGCGTTCGAGCAAATGCAAGATGAAAGGGAGTCCCTCATGATTGATGGTGTAAAAGATATTGTGTCATCAATGCACATTGTGTATTGTTGCTGTCTCCTGGATTTCGAAGGTCAAAGTAAGTGTATTATCAAAATACATACTGTATATGTCACTAGATACTACCTTGAGATTCATTTTCTTGCAGATTTTCACAGGAAAACATTCACAAATGCAATAGAATCAAAAATACTATTCCTTATCAACTCCATGAGTTTTTCTTTTGAAGTTGACAAAGAAGATGGGGATTCGCAAGAGACATCACATAATAGGTCCAATTGGGGTGACCTCAGAGGGGTCTCCGTGCAGTTTGTCACAGGAAATGTCATTACCATCTCCTAAACCAGCAATAGGAAAACTGCTTTCATACACCCAGAGACAAAATGAATGCCATCTTCACCTATAGATGAAATATTGCTTGGGATAAAAGACAGAACACCCTGCTTTTTTAAGAAATAGTGTTGTGGCACCTTTTATGTCTATTTGAGAGATTAACTGGATCCTTGGCTTGATGTCCCATCTGAAAGCTGCACGCTCAGTGTGTAGCAGTGGAGTATTAGAGAAATGGTAAGGGTTGAGGGGTGGGAACAAAATTAAAAGTAAATAGATAGTAAGGTGGTTGAAATATCTTCACACAAGTGTTGTGAGGTTGGGCGGGCACATCAATGCTCACTACAGGACAATCTTTCAAAATGCAAGAATAGGTTGAGTTAAGATGAAAAGATATGGAAACTGCATGGATGAATGCGATTTGGACTATTTGCTGTTTCCCAAGCCGATGACTTGCCAACAAACTGTCTTATTCTGATTTTGTTCTCAACCTCCAAATACTGTTCAGAATCAGGTTCATTATCACTTAAATGTGTCATGAAATTTGTTATTGATTTGAAAATAACTTTTGAAGACGGATGTCTTTATCAGGGAGAAGTATTTGGTAACAACTTCATCTCTCGGGTCAGCCAGCTATAGGTTCAAGCCCCTGGCATATTGAAAAAAAGAGCAAAGCCAAGTCATTTCCTGCCGGATTTCTCATGTTCTTCGTAACGTGCTTTCTCCCCAAAGGCACAACCTCAGAACTTTCAGAAATCTTTCAAGAATTTCCATAGAACACTACAGCAGAGAAACAGGCCTTTTGGCCTTTCTTGGCTGTGCCAAACCATTTTTCTGCCTCGTCCCACTGACCTACACCTGGGCCATATCCCGCCAAACCCCTCTCATCCATATACGTGTCCAAGTTTTTCTTAAATGTCAAAAGTGAGCCCGCATTCACCACTTCGTCTGGCAGCTCATTCCACACTCCCACCACTCTCTGCGTGAAACCTTCCTTCAACCTTCTATTAGCATTTACCCAATGGAGCGCTCTTGAGCAATGGACATATAAACAGGTCTATCTTCGCAGTTGGAAATCACCTTTCGTAAAGCTCAGATTACCACTGAGCGGTGACTAGGGAATAATCGCCTGTATTTTTCTTTCCTTCACTGGGTTTCAAAAGTTACTGCTCTTTGAATGAAACTGAAATTAAAGTTAGGGCTTGCCACACCCTGACTTTGTAAAGCAATATTTTAATCATAACAACAGCTGTTGATCCCAGTCTGAAGTGACTTGATTGTTTACACCTTTGTCCCTGGAATCAAAAGGTTGTGAGTTCAACTTGCCCTCTCGCCTTGTGCCCAGAGTCTATGTTAAGACCTAAAAAAGAACTGCAAGGTTGGAGGCATTTGAGAAATTGACATTGAACGAAGCCTCATTCTGCCCTGTCAGGTGTACACGAAAGATGCAAAGGCACAGCTTGAGGAGCAGAGTGAAGATACAGGAGGTTCTCCTTGATGTAAAGATTAGCTTTATTTGTCACAAGTACATTGAAAAATACGGTGAAATGATTCATTTACATCAATGGCCAACACAGTCCAAGGATGTGCTGGGGCAGCCCCAAGTGTCACCATGTTTTTGCGTCAATGTAGTATGCCCACAACCGGAGCACCTGGAGGAAACCCATGTGGACATGAGGAGCGTGTTCAAGTTCCTTACAGTAAAAGGAATTGAATCCCGATTGCTGAAGCTGAAATCATTACGCTAAACCCTATGCTCCAGTGTTGCCCTACTAAACAATACCAGCTTGTTATCTGATTACAATAACTGCAATTAAAGTGCCTTTACGTCAAAATGAAAGTGTTGGTGACTGGTTTTTGGGAAGGCCATCTACAAATGCGAAAGTGACTTTGTTTCCTGTTGCACCCTATCCAGCCCACCAGGAGCATGCTGCAATTGGGAAAAATGGAGGTAAATTTTGAGGTGGTCTGGTCACATCTCCCTCACTTTGAGTGCCACATGAACACGGAAACTGTGAAAGCACAAACTATGTCTTGCTTGCCAAACTCGCTCTGTAAACATGTCGGGTCTTGAGTCGGTGATTGCCGTTGATCATTTGCAGGTTTCAGTTATTGGGACAGGCCAACTTCCACAAGCAGAATAGAAAGGAAAGCTTCTGTTTATACAGTACTGGTGTCATCCAGACTTCTCAAAGTCCTTTACAGTCAGTAAAGATTTTAAAATGCTGATACTATCATAACACAAGGAACTTGATTGTGACGGGCTTGCGTAGTGCACTTTTAGTGATGTTGAGGTATCACTGGTAACAGTCTGAGGATGAACCGGTTTGTAGTCGGGGCTATGTATAGTATGACCCTGAGATAGCCACCAAGACCACCCCTTCTTCCCTGATTTCCCCTTTATTATCTTGCAGCTCTACTCCTGCCCCAAGCGTCTCTACTGTTGAAATTTCCTTCTGAGTCTGAATCAGATTTATCATCACTGACGTGTTATAAAATTTGTGGCTTCTTGGCAGCAGTACAGTGCAAGACAGGGAAGGAAAAAACAAAGTTGCAATCAAGACTAGTAAGCGAGAAAGAGGAATAGCACGATGGTGTTCATGAACCATTTGGAAATCTGATAGCAGAGTGGGAAGACCCACACTCACTAAGACGCTGAGTGTGGGTCTTCAGGCTCATGTACCACCTCCTGATGGTAGCAATAAGAAGAGACCATGTTCTGGATAGTAAAGGTCTTTAATAGTGGATGCTACTTTCCTGAGGCATCGCCTTTTGAGTATGTCCTCAAAAGGAGAGGCTTGTGCCCATGCTGGAACTTGTAGTGCATTCAGTATTTCAGAAATATTGTAAATGTTTAATTAAGGATTCTTTGTTTACATAAATCGTTATGAGTTATAAGTAGGATGTATGTGAATGGCATAGGTCATTATGCCACCATGTCACTTGTGAGCACTTGACTTTGCTCCTGTGTTTTTTCTTTCAATTAATTTCTGGAGTTACAAAACATAACAGCGGTGACAAGAAAGTTTTAACGAACCCAAGATAGGGCATCAAGGGATATAGGGAGAAGGCAGGAGGTTACAGCTGAGGGGGAAGATGGATCAGCCATAATGAAATGGTGGAACAGAATTGATGGGTCAAATGGCCTAATTCTGCTCCTATATCTTATGGTCTTAAGGAAACCACTATCTACCTGTTGGACTGCAGGATATTTTTAGAAAGGGAGAGAGACATTTGATTTTTTTTTTAAAGAAGACAGCAAACAGCTGAAATTCTTGGATTCAGAGACAGTGAGTATTGGGTGATAATGATAACTTTTAAAACAGAAATGGCTGGCTACACCAGAAAGTTAGGCGCATTCAATTGCACAACAGATAACTAGATGATGTAAATTGAATGAATTGAGCAGTATTTTAAAGCAAAGGGAATAGCGGATGAGAAATGAGTGCCAGTTTTGCTGAGTGCATTGGGTGGAAAAGCATACAGTATGCTTCAAAATTTAAATTTATATAGTGTATATCTAGACTTTTGCACAATACTGTAGTAATTTTATATATTGCAAGTACTGCCACCACAAAAAGAAACATGACATATGAGAGTGATGATAGAAGATATCTTTGCAAACCTTTCTGGAGGAAAACACTTCAGCAAGGTGGACTTTGCTGAGGCTGACAGATGGAGATGGATGACAAAGAACATTTCCAAAATCTCAAAGCAATGCTGAAAAGTGTAGAAGATTATTAGCTCAGAGCATGACACAGCAAGTGGGAATTCTTTAACTCAAGCATCACTTACTGTGGTCTCACCATTGACGCACAAAGGTTACACAGGTGTGCTGAGAAAGTTCAAGCCTCAAGGCCAAAGCACATGTCACAGTTGTGGTCCTTTTTAGGATTGTGTATAACAGGTTCCTGACAAACCTGGCTACTGTGCTCCAGCCCTTGAGCTCGTTTACTACAGATCTGGAAGAAATGACACTGGGTGAAGCAGTGTGGCCTTTGAAAAGGTAAAGGAAATGATTACGCAACACACACATTATGATCCACAGCATCCAGTGAAGCTTGCCTGTGACGACTCGTCTACAGGTGCAATTGTGTCACATGTAATGAGTGATGGAAGGGAATGCCCCATAGCTTTTGTGTCCCATTCCCTTAGCGCTGCAGAGAAAATTTCCACATAGGTCGACAGAGAGGCCTTGAGTCTGATTTGGGATGTAAAACATTTCACCCAGTACTTACACAGGGGAATTTGCCCTCATTTCAGACCGTCAACCACTGGTGTCCATTTTCAATCCATAGAAAGGTGTTTCACTAGCAGCAACAACATGAAAGCAGTGATGAGCTCTGTTTCTTGGAGAAATGTCCAGTTCCCCCAACTTTATCAGTGCCGGGATGAACTTGCCCTTGACAGGTTGCCTGATGTGGGGATTGAGAGTTGTACCATCCAAGCTGAGAGCTGAAGTGTTGGAGGAGCTAAGTGCCGGTCACCTAGATGAGGTCAAAATGAAAGCATTGGTTCTAAGCTTTGCCTGGTGGCCTGGGTAGCTCAGAAGATCAAGCAGATGGCCATGCTCTGTATGGGATGCCAGCATGTCCGGAAGAGCCTCTTCATCCCTGGGAATGGCCTACATTGCCCTAGCAGAAGATTCATGTGGATTTTGCTGGACTATTCATGAGCACAGATTTTTTTTGGTTATAGCGGATGCAGCTACAGAGTGGCCTGAAGTGTTCCTAATAGCCTTCACTACAGCCACACTGCAAATGTTGTTGGGAACTCTCTTCTCAAAGATCGGTGTTCCAGATCATTTAGTCAGTGACAATGGGCCACAGTTTGGTGCGGAACAGTTTCAGTCATTCCAGACAATGAACGGTATAAGTCGTATTCCATCTGCACTGCACCGCCCAGCTACAAATGGCTGGGCAGAAAGCTTTGATTTTAAGAACACACTGTGAGCGATGCCAGTAGAGCACGCTACGTTAACACCGTTTGAATCAGAAGCTTCCCAATTTCCTCCTGGCATGCCGTAATCCAGCACGCTCCACAGCCAACAACTCACCAGCTACGCTCTTCATGGGTCTTCATGTGCTCATGCTTGGATCTCCTGAAACCCGGTCTCAGATGGAATATGCAGTACAAGCAGCTGAGACAAATTCAGGGCTCCTCAATCAAGGAGGTTCTACGTTTCACTCCCAGACAAGCAGTTGTGAGGAGGGACTACAGAGGTGGGTACTTGGCAGGATTAAGGAAAGAACTGGACCACTCTCCGGCACGGTGGAGTTTGCACCTTATGTCCTTTGGAGGCAGCACATTGAATCAGTTGAGGAGGGCAGTGCAATTGGTAGGGAAGAAAGGTGGCCAGAGCTGTCAGGACCACTTCCTGCAGTCCCAGAGTCAACTCCTACCACTACCACTACGAGCCTGAGATTATTTCACAACCACCTTCCAAACAAAGTGACTCCCCTTGTCAGAAAAGACGTTATCCCAGTAAAGTATGAAATCCTCCACAACAATTAAATCTTTGGGTTGGAATGGGGACAATTAAAAATTTACTGTGCTGCGGATGTCTATAGTAGTTGTATTACATAGTATACTGTGTGAGTGTATTCACTACTTCAGTAATATTTGAGTGATATTGTAAATATCTTGTTTGATTAAGCATCTTTGTTTACAATATTCATTTTGTGTCGTCTGTAGGAAGTATGTGAATGGCAAACATCATTATGCCACCATGTCACCTTCTTAAAATAAAAAGAGAGGAAAAATTCAGTAGGCAAGTATCTTGGCTCCTGTGTTTTTCTCTCAATTAGTTTCTGTAGTTACAAAACTTATCAGAGCTGGGAGAGTCTGCAACTCCCTCAGCCTCTTCCGATGATGCAGGCTGGAGCCTCCGTACCGGGTGGTGATGCAACCCAACAGGATGACTCTCCACCGTGTATCTGTAGACATTTGCTAGAGTATAGGCTACCTTCAGGCCTGACTATTTCAACACTTGTCTCCCACCATCATAGACCCCAACCCCTCTCCTTCCTCACTTCCTTATCATCGGTACTTTCTTGTATACGGTGACTGGGCTTCGGGTGAAGACATTTAACAAGTTCACACCAAGTGGAGCCTCCCTATCGATCTGTGAATATGAGACGTGTTTGAACCAAAAAAAAAGAACTTTTTTATGCGTTATCTGCCATAAAATCTGATGATGAGAGACGTATAGTCAGAGTAGGTTGTCAAAACATTTTTTCCCCAGGGCGGAAACATTAAATGCTAGAGGACATAGATTTGAGGTGAGAGAGGAATAGTTTAAAGGAAGCTTTGCAAGACAATTTTTTTAACCAAAAGGATGGTAGTTGCTTGGAATACACTTCCAGTCGAGGTGGTACAGGCAAATAGAACAGCAATGTTTAGGAGGCATTTAGACAGACATATGAACAGGCACAAAATAGAGGGATATAGAGCCTGTGCTGGTCAGGTAGAATTATGGTTGATGCAAGCATGATGCAGCAAAGGGCTTGTTTCTTGGGACGTTAAATGAAATCATCAACGATAATAATTATCACCGGGCTTGGTTTGTCCTAAAACTTCTGTAATTGGGCCACGTGTGGCCAATGATGAAATGAATCTGTTTGGAGCACCTTTGATTCAATACACTTAATTGGTTCTGACAAATGTGACAACCACCTTGGGAGTTCCACCTATGCTCCCACCTTCCCCTCCAATCAGATTCCATCAACCTCGGCCCCTTTTTTCCTCCATCTACCATCTCCCAGCTTCTATTGCTCTTCCACCTTTCCCACCATATCCACCTATCACTCCTCCTCGGATGTTTACTTGGCCCTCGCTCCAGCTCTGGTAGTCCTGATGCCATTTCCTGAGTTGATAAACCTGGATTACGTAACTTATGAAGTTTCTCATTCATCCTTTCCCCTTCATTTTTTTTTTGTACTGGTGATCTATCTATCTTTCAGTCCCTATAAAGGATCTTGATCCAAAACACTGACATTACAATTCCCTCCACAGATGCTGCCTGACCCACTGAGTTCCTCCAACACCTTGTTGCTTTTTTTTTCACTTCAGATTCCAGCATCTGCAGTGTCTTGAGTGTTTCTGAGTGTTCTGCTAGCTGAAGAAATCTGTTAGTAGTAGTTAAGGAAAAAAGGCCAACCTCTTAACCTCTCCCAAACTGTTTTAAAAAAAACTGATTGCCATCATTCCTGGTGGTCCTAACAGCCAGTCTACTAATGATGTTGGCTGTCTATTTGATTGCTGAAGGTTGCACATTTGAATGAAATACTGTTCTTTATTTCCTGCTGTTCAAAGCATAGGCCATAGGAAAACAAAAGCCATCCAGTCTGAACAGACATTGCAAACTCGTGTTTTCTTGGCCCTTGTTCCAACTCTGGTAGGTCTGACGCCATTTGCAGAGTTGGTAAACTCTGGTCTAGGTGAGATTAAATTCAGAGCTAAATTCTTCTCCCGCTTCTCTCCCCCCCCCCCCCCCCCAGTTCCTTTTTAAGCTGCTGCAACCCTTAAAAGACGCAAAACTGGCCGTACAGGCAATTGGATTGCCAGTATACGTCAGCCAGGTGAAGCAAAGCCTTTGACTCCCCTAAATGTCAAAGTAAATTTACTATCAAAGTACATATTTGTCACTATACACAACCTTGGGATTCATTTTCTTCTGGGCATACTAGACAAATCCATAATAGAATAATAACCACAATAGGATCAGTGAAAGACTGTACCAATTGGATGTACAACCAGTGTGCAAAAGACAACAAACTGTGCAAATACAAAAAGAAAGTAATAATAATAAACGAGAAAACAATAAATATTTAAAGTATGAGATGAAGAGTCCTTGAAAGTGAGTCCATATGTTGTGGGAACATTTCAATGAAGGGGCGAGTGAAGTTATCACCTTTGGTTCAAGGGCCTGATGACTGAGGGGTAATAACTGTTCCTGAACCTGATAGTGTGAGTTCTAAGGCTCCTGTACTTTCTTTCTGATGGCAATAGTGAGAAAAGTGTATGACCTGGGTGGTGGGCATCCCTGATGATGGATGCTGCTTTCCTGGGACAACGCTCTGTGTAGATGTTTTCAATGGTGGGAAGGGCTCTACCCATGATGGACTGGGCCATATCCACTACTTCTTGTCAGATTTTCCATTCAAGGGCATTAGTGTTGCCATAGCAGGCTGTGATGCAACCAGTCAATATTCTTTCCACCACACATTGGTAGAAGTTTGTCAAAGTTTTAGATGTCATGCTAATTCTACACAAACGTCTAAGGAAGAAGAAGCACTGCCATGCTTTCTTCATAATTGCACTTGCATGCTGGACTCAGGAAATGTCCTCTGAAATGATAACACCAAGGAAATTAGAAGTTGCTGACCCTCTGCACTCTGACCCTCCAATGAGGGCTGGCTTATGGACCTCTGGTTCCCTTCTCCTGAAGTCAATAATCAGCTCCGTGCGCTGACATGGAGTGAGAAATGGTTGTTATGACACCACTTAGTCAGATTTTCATTCTCTCGCCTATATGCTGATTCGTCAATGGCAGTGGTGTCATCAGCAAACTTGAAAATGGCATTGAAGCTCTGCATAAGTGTAAAAGGAGTAGAGCAGGGCAATAAGTACACGGTCTTTTGGTGCCCTGGTGGTGATGGAGATTGTGGAGGAGATGTTGGTGCCAATCCAAACTGACTGGGGTCTGCAGGTGAGGAAATTGAGGATCCAATTCCATGAGGAGGTATTGAGGCTAAAGTCTTGAAGCTTATTGATTAGTTTGAAGGGATTGTGCCAAGCTATAGTCAACAAGGAGCATCCTGATAAATGCATTTTTGCTCTGCAAATATTCCAGGGTTGAGTGAATGGCCAATGAAGTGGCATCTGCTGTGGACCTGTTGTGCCATAGGCAACTTGGAACAGATCCAAGCTGTTTCTCAGGCAGGAGTTGATATGTTTCATCACCATCCTCTCTAAACACTTCATCACTGTGTTTTTAAATGTTGCTGAATGATGGTCATTGAGGCAGATCACCATGTTCTTCTCAGCCATCGGTATAAATGAGGTCTGATTGAGCATGTGGGTACCTCAGACTACTGAAGCAAGAGGTAAAAGGTCTCAGTGAATGTTCCAGCCAGTTGATCAACACGGGTCTTTAGTATGTGGTCAGGCGTCCCATCTAAGCCAGATGCTTTTCGTGGGTTCACACTCCTGAAGAGTGCTTGCACATTGGCCTCAGAGCACAGGAACATCTGGGCATGTAGGAGTTGGTGATGGTTCCTCTATGTGTTGATGGTCAAAGTGAGAATAGAAGGCATTGAACTCATCTGGAAGTGAATCCCTGTTGTCGCCTACGTTGCTTGATTTTACTTTATCAGAGATGACAGCATTCACGTCCTGCCACAACATTCGAGTATCCTTCATTGATTCAGGTTTAGTCTGGATTTGCCACTTCGCCCATGAGAGGGCTTTCTGAGATCATACCCGGACCTCTTGTAACGTTCGTGATCACCAGACTTCAATACCTCTAATCTGGCCCTCAGTGGATTGCAGATCTCATGGTTCATCCAGGGCTTCTGGTTGGGGAAGACTCTGAATGATTTTGTGGAGATACATTCATCTGCAACTGTTAATAAAGTCCATGGCAACCATGATGTATTCATTCAGGTCCACAGATGAGTATTGAACACGGCCAGTGCACTGACTTGAAGAAACCCCACAGCCACTCCTATGCTTCCCACGACCACCTTTTAGTTGCCCTAACCTCTGGATCTTTGCTCTTTAGCCTCTGCCTGTATGCAGGTAGGAGAGGGACAACTACGGGATAAGATTTACTGAAATGCAGTTGGGGTACGGATTGGTAGGCATTCATTATCTTAGTATAACAGTGGTCTGGTATGTTGGGACCTCTGGTGTTATAGGTTATAAGCCGAAGGTAATTGGGCAGGATTTTCTTCAAACAAGCCTGGTTGAAGTCCCCAACTCTAATTCTGTTCATAGTCAGGGACTATGAATATCAGTCTGTTCCAGTCTGCCAGTGACCAGAATTTTGACGAATGGGAGGCTAAGGGTGCAGAATTAACTCAAACTGAGATGAGAAGGCCAACACCAAACCTCCCACCCCAAGAAGGACAAAACAGTATTTAGTTGATTGATAATTCCCAGCAACACTTACTCTCTGACAGAGAAGATCTGAATGTCAGCGGTAGCCTTTGACTCTGTGGGTGTCTTCCAGCTAAAAATGCTCTTTTTGTTTCTGCAAAGTTTAAAGTGTCGTGGACACCCACTTCTGTCATGTAAATTGCAGTCCAGGAGAAAACTCTGAGCTTGAAGAGGTCAGTAAACCTACCCAAGCCCGAATTCACAAAACTTATTTGTATTTTGCAATCAGTGAACTAGACGTCACCTGATTCCTTCCACAGTTTTAATTTGTTTAAAGATCGTAAGTCAAAAGGCCGGTGTTTATTAACCCTTTGCATTCCAAGCTGTTAAATGTCGTGGATGATCACAAAGAGTGTTTCAGAAACTCAGCTGTAACAAAGAGATGGGGACACCGGGATTGTAGATCGTTGAACCCAGAGCCAAAAGCGAACACCAGGAGGAGTTCAGCGAATTGAGCAGTGTCTGTGGAGGCAAAGTGATAGTTGAGGTCTCGGGTCAAATCCTGCATCAGGACTTGATAGTCATCTGCAAAATCCTACAAAAAGTAGTGGATATGGCCCAGTTCATCACAGGTAAAGCCCTCCCCACCATTGAGCACCATTGAAACGCTGGCACAGTGATCCATCATCAAGGACCCTCACTGCCCATGACATGTTCTCTTCTTGCTGCTGCCATCAGGAGGAAGGTACAGGAGCTTCAGTCCTCACACCACCAGGTTCAGGAACAGTTATTACCCTTCAACCATCAGGGTCTTGAACCAGAGAGGGTAACTTCACTCAGCTTTACTCCCCCTATCACTGAACTGTTCCCACAACCATTAGTCTCTGTTTCAAGGACCCTTCACCTCATGTTGTCAATATTTATTGCTTAGTAATTTATTAATATTACTTTCATTTTGTATTTGCACATTTTGCAGTCATTTGCACACTGGTTGAACGCCCATGTTGGTGTGGTCATTCATTGATTTTGTTATGGTTGTTATTCTATGGATTTCTAAAGTATGCCTGCAAAATGGTGAATCAGGATTATATATGGTTGACATATATGTACTTTGATAATTAATCTACTTAGAACTATTGATCTAACCCTTTGTCTCCACAGATGCAGAGGTACTCTAGCAATTTCTCTTTTTGCTGTAACAAGGTGTTTCCTGGTTGTGAAACCACAGCTTTGTCACTCAGTAAGCCGCTGACTCATGCCACAGAAGGCAGGCTCACAGGGCTGCAATCACCTCACCTAAAAACCAAGCTCCACGTTTAAGTTTCAGCAAGCTGTTTGCCTGCTGTGGCCATCAGAGCTCCCATCTGCTGGCATCTTCTCCAGGAAGAGTTGCCAAAGAGTAATCCGGATCAGAGGTAACAGGATAGTCTGCAACTCTCCATCGGGAAACAACATTTGCTGAAAACACTCTTGTTACCACTGGTCCCGATTCTCCTGCCTGACCTTGGTGGTCGCAGACTGGAGACCATTCGGCTCAAGGAGTCGTAGAGCAGTACAGCACGGAAACAGGCCTTTTGGCCCATCTAGTTTATGCCATCACCTGCACCTGGGTCATAGCCCTTTATACCCCTCATATTACCTACTTATCCAAACTGCTTCTAAATGGTGAAATCGAATCCACACCCTCAGCTGGCAGCTCATTCCAGTCGTTCCAGCGCTCGCTGTTTGTAAGAGCAATACAATCAGGAAAGGTCACAGACTTGAAGCATTATGTTTATTTCTCTTTTCATTGATGCCACCTGGGTTTCTATTTAATTTCATTTCTAGCTTGAAAAGTTTTCTTCATTTCCATTTATTGTGCAAGAGGAAGTGCACTGGCCCCACTCAATGCCTTATCCAGACAAATCTGCAGACTCTGTTATTTCTGGAGTTCCCCTTTGAATGCTGCCACTCATTGGGTAAATAAGTTCCTCCTTGGATCAGTCTTGTTTCAGCTGCCAGTCACCTGCACCCTCAAGACTTCTGCAACAATGCGATTTTAAATACCTTGATCACATCCTCTTGCAACCCTCTCTCTCTTTCAAAGAAAATAATCCCTTTCTCCACTCAGTTCAAATCACTATAGTCCCTCATCCTGGGAATAATTTTAGTGAATCTCTTCTAGATCTTTGGAAAGGCATTTTTAAATCTTTCTTGAAGTGTGGCTCCAGAGCTGGATGCATTAATCCAGCAACCCACCCAAGACGCTGGAGGAACTCAAGTCAGGGAGCAGTTTCTGGCAGAGGTTCCCAGCGTCTGCAGAATCACTTGGATTTTAACGTTACTGCAGCTCTGGCTTTGATGGTGCTTTGTGACGTTCCTTCCTCTAGCACTCAGTGCGTTCATTCATAACGTCCTTCTGGATTCATTTTACCCAATACCTATTTTTCCTCAACCACTGTGGATGTATCTCCCCTGGACCAGGTGATTTATGCATTTCAAATCAACCAATACAGCTTCTTTATCTATGCTTATCCCATTCACCAGCTAAACTTACCTTCCTTTGCTAAGGCACCGACATCATCTTTCTTCCTGGTTGAAGACAGATGTAAACCCTCAGCCCTGTGTGTCTCCTACCGATGTGGGCTTAATTTTTTTGCCTGGCCTCCGGTATGATTTATTTTGACCGATGAACTATAGACTGGCTGATGCGCAATTGTCATCTATAGTACTTCAGAGGGTAGTGGACCTTGGCTGAAGCAGGAGACCCTTCAGAAACCATATTACGCACGCTCTCCCCTCACTGCTCATACTGCAAGATCAGGTTCAATTTCTGCCACTGTCTGTAAGGGGTATGTACGTCCTAACCCGTGCCTCTTTGCGGCATTGTGGGCTTCCTCCGGGTGCACTGGTCTCCTCCCACAGCCCACAGGTGTACAGGTTAGGATTAGTGAGTTGTGAGCTTGTTAAGCTGGTGCTGGATGCGTATCAACACTTGCCGGCTGCCTAGCAGAACTATCGCTGATTTGATTTGACACAAACAGCACCTTTCACAGTATCTTCTGACATGCATGTGAGAAATAAAGTTAATCTTTTATCTTTCCTATTTACGGCTGGTCTGCACCTTTGAGAATGCGCTACTGGGCAGCAGCTGAGGTTTTGTGCCGAGCCCCTGGTGTGCAGGTCAATCTCATGACAAATCCACGTACTGCTAGCACAGAATGTGACCATTCAGCCCATCCTGTAGATGCTGTGTGTAATCCCATTATTTCCATTCCTTCTCTCCTTTCCCTATAGCCTTGCAATGTATTTTCTCACACATGCCCATTAGCTTCCCTTTGCTTCCTGCTGACATGGTTTTAATAAAATGACCAATAGCCCATCAGCTCATCTCTGAGATATGGAGTAAGTGGCAGAAACTAGTGTCCTTACCTAGAGAGCGTGCAAACTCCACACTGACAGGATCTAACCACGGAACTCTGAGGCAGACGCACTACCTGCCACACCACTATGCCTCCTGGGACCGGAGCGCACCAAACCCAGCAGGAGGCTAACGGTGAACATTTAGACAAAGGCACTGAGTGGATGCTATTCGCCTGAGGTCTCTCTCACCGCCGACGGAAGGTCCTTCAGGAATGAGCAGCTTTGCATCTTGGGCCACGTAGCTTGAGATACAAGATGCTGGAAGATCTCAGCAGGTCTGGTGGCATCTGTGGAAGGAAATGGATTGTCAGCGTTTCGGGTGAAGACCTTTCGAATGCAGTCCATTTCCCTCCATAGATGCTGCCTGACCTGTTGAGTTCCTCCTGCTCTTTGCTTGGACCATGTGGCAGAGGAGCAGAATTAGGCTATTTGGCCCATCCTGCCTGCTCTGTCATTCGATCATGGCTAATTGATTCTCTCTTTCAACCCATTCTCCTTTCTTTTCCCTGTAGCTTTTGACAGCCTTACTAATGTAGAACCTATCAACCACTGTTTGAAATGTACCCAGTGACTTGACCTGCGCAGTCATCTGTAGAATGAATTGCACAGATTCACCACCCTCCAGCTAAAGAAATTCCTCCTCATCTCTGTTCTTAAGGGACACTCTTCTATCCTGAGGCTGTGCCCTCTGGTCCTGGGCTCTCTCTCCCGATATTGGAAATGTCTACTGTAGGTCTTTCTATATTCAATAGGTATCTTGTTGCTCTGATCGCTTGACCAGACCAGAATGAAATTGTTTCGGTGACCAAAGGATATGTATGTGAATCAGCAGTGATTATGCATTTCTTTTCCCTTGTTTAGGGGGAAGACTGGTTGGGGATTGAGACGTAACAGCTCCTAAAGTGTGGAAACTGCGTTTAAGTTTTGACTTTTCCACGACAGGGCCAGAGAAATGTCTCAACGGTACTCTGACAGTAATCTGGAAGATAAGTCCCAGGCCTTGCTGCTGGAACAGTTTGGATCTGACCTGCAGATTAACCCTGGCACAAAGAAGCAGAGCCCAACCAATGAGAAATATTCACTGCTGGGAGTGGAGAACCCGGCACTGAGCAGTGCCAGCTCCATGCCCTCGCTCTCAGACGTGCCGAAGGTGGTTCTGAGCACGGAGAGCGCAGCAGCGTTGAAGTTAGGGCATCAGCAAATCATTCCCAACAAACTGGCCGAGAACATCAAGACGCGAAGGCGGCGGCAGGACACCTCGCCGCTGGGCAGGCAGGACAGTGGGCGCAGGGAGGTGCACAGCATGCCGCCCTCTGACCTCCGCTACGAGGACGGCAAGGAGTTGGGGGGCTCGGGCGGGTCCCTGCAGCGCAACCGGCGCAACAAGTCGTACAAGGTGGCGACCGGCGGCTTCACGGATTTCTCGGACGAGAAGGAACTGCTGGCAGTGCCCACGCTGACAACTGTCTCGGAGACAACAGCTGTGCAGCCGCCCCGGAGCCCGGGCAGGACCAAGGTAAGTGAGACCATGGTGTGCTTCATTAGGTGTAAATAAAATGGCAGCACTTTGCATTTGCTACCTGTTACACCGTTGGCTGACTGTCCTTGGTCATCTTCTCTGTTGTGCCCCAGGTGTGGTTCAGGTTCCTCCACCACACACAGGTGTAGAATAGTTCTTTGTTGCTTTTTTTCCTGTAACAATTGCTTTTGACCAGTCAGGGTTGTTAGCCCTGAGCTGAATCCCCAAACCTGGAGGACTGGTGGGCCACTCTGAGTCTGGCCTCTACCCTTTGACCTGTCCGGCATGGGTGACCCTGCCAAGAGGCAAAGCATAAAGCCCTGACTCCAGCCAATGTAGCTGTCCTGGTCATTGAGGCACACGAGCCTCCAAACCCAGCGATGAGGTTGTGACCGTCTTGGAGGAGCACTTCCACTGTTGCCAGTAAAGTGTGGTCACTGATGCGGCTGGTGGTATCAGTGACACTTACTGCTGCCCGTTGAACCATGAGATACAAGGGCAGAATTTTGCCCTTTTGCCCGAGTCTGCTCTGCCATTCCATCATGGCGGATTTATTATCCCTCTCAGCCCCATTCTCCTGCCTTCTCCGTGTTTCCTTTTGACACCCATACTAATCAAGAACTTATCAACCCCCACTTGAAATATACCCCATGATTTGACCTCTACAGCTGCCTGTGGCAATGGATTCCACAGATTCACCACCCTGGGGATGATGCACTGCAGGTATATCCTCGGATTGCCCCCAGCTGTTCCACGACCCAGCAAATTTTGCAGGAGTCATCAGCAAGAAACAAGATGCTGGGGGGTACTCAGCAGGTCGAGCAGCACCTGTGGAGAGAAATGGACAGTCAGCGTGCCGGGTCAAGGCCCTTCATCGACACCCTTGACCTGATACGTCGACTGGGTGTTCATCTCCCTAGGTGCCGCCTGACGTGCTGAGTTCCTGCAGCACTCTTCCTGTTGCCCCAGATTCTAGCATCTGCATCTCCTGTGTCTTCAAATTGATAAATCACTGAGATGAGCCCTTCAGCTTGGAGTTCACCACTTTTCACTTTATTCCCCCCTACGTTCCCATCAGCGCTGCTCCTCAGCCCCTCCCGTTCTCTGTCACTCCCATACATTGAGACTGTAAAATACAGGAGCAGAACCAGCTGGAGGCCCCTCCTTTTGCGGCAGACAGTGCGATGGTGCTCAGCCAAAGCAGACCCCCAATCTGTGTCGCGTCTCATTGATGTAGAGGTGGTCACACCGGGATTACTGGATATCGTACAGGACCCTGACGATGAAGTATCGTCTTACTTGGAAGTAATGTTTGGGGCACCAACCTCTGTTTTCTGTACGGAATGCTTCCTTGTCCACTTGTCCCTCCCCACTGATCTCCTGCCTGGCACTTATTCCTGCTAGCAGGAGAAATACTGCACTTGCCTCTACACATCCTCCCTTACCACTGTTCCGGATGTGCCTCTGCGTAGTTTTGTGAGGTGGGAGGACACTGGAGCATTTAGAGGAAACCTGTACCGTCACGTGGAGTGTGCGGACTCCACACTGACAGCGCCGAAGGTCACGATTGAGCCCAGGCAGCCGGAGCTGTGAACCACCAATTCCACAAAGAGCTGATTGGCTGAAACTAAAATAAAAACAGGCGAAGTGTCCCAAACCTGAAACTTTATCAGTGTTACTCTTTCCAGGGATGTTGCCTGACCCAGCGAGTGTTTCAACATTTTCAGTTTTAATTTCAGAAATTTTTTTTATTGTTGGATTTTCATTTGCTGTCCACTCATCTAGGACTCAGAGAGGCCGGGTGCCAGGGTACGGCACGACCTGTCCTGCTCGAACGTGGTGCAGAGGGGTAGTGTGGGGAAATGCACTCCCAGGAGTGGAGGGGGTGTATGGTTCCATTATGGATTTATTGAGTATGCCCGCAAGAAAACAAATCTCAGGGTTTGGTATTCTCTGCTTAAGTTATCAGAGGGGAAGGGATTGTTGAGAATCCCATAATTGATATTTCACTAAATTATAATTAGCATCATTTCAGTAAAGAACAGTTGCTATGCAATGGAACTGTAGGGTCTCTTTCATCCTTCAGGGCCTCAGGCCAAAACATTGACTATCTGTCCATTTCCACAGATACTGTGTGATCTGCTGAGTTCCTCCAGCATCTTGTGTGTAAACATAAGAACATAAGAGATAGGAGCAGGAGTAGGCCAATCGGCCCCTCAAGCCTGCTCCGCCATTTAACAAGATCATGGCTGATCCAATCTTAACTAGTTTTCACCGAATCCCACAAGGCAACAGTGCACCATGCCACCCATTTTATTTTATTATTCATCCCGCCCAAACCCATGTGATCACCCGGGGAAAAAAAAAACAGATTTGCCAATTGAGGAGAAAAAATCTGGAAAATTCCTCTCCGACCCATCCAGGCTATCAAAAACTGGTCCAGGAGATCACATGGCTGATCTAAACCTAGCCTCATGTCCACTTACCTGCTCGCTCACCGTATCCCCTAATGCCATTTTTATCCAGGAAAATGTCTATCTCCGTTTTGAATTTATTGAGTGTAGTAGCTTCCACAGCTCTCTGGGGCAGTAAATTCCACAGCCCCACTACCCTCTGAGTGAAGAAATTTCTCCTCATCTCAGTCCTGGAACCGCATCCCCTTATTTTAAGATTATGCCCCCTAGTCCTAGTTTCACCCATCATTGGGAACATTCTCCCTGCATCCACCCAATCAAGCCCCTTCACAATCTTATATGTTTCAATAAGATCGCCTCTCATTCTTCGGAACTCCAATGAGTAGAGTCCCAATTTACTCAACCTCTCATCATACATCAACCCACCCATCCCCGGAATTAACCTAGTGAACCTTCTCTGCACTGCCTCGAGAGCCAGTATGTCCTTTCTTAAATATGGACACCAGAACTGCACGCAGTACTCCAGGTGTGGTCTCACCAATACCCGGTACAACTGCAGTAAGACCTCCCTGTTCTTATACTCTATCCCCCTAGCAATAAAAGCCA
Source organism: Hypanus sabinus (assembly GCF_030144855.1). Classification (NCBI taxonomy): domain Eukaryota; kingdom Metazoa; phylum Chordata; class Chondrichthyes; order Myliobatiformes; family Dasyatidae; genus Hypanus; species Hypanus sabinus. Next base: position 33,706,814 of record NC_082732.1, on the reverse strand, counting down.
GCATTCCATTGGCCTTCTTGACCACCTGCTGCACTTGCATACTAACTTTTTGTGTTTCCTGCACCAGGACCCCCAGATCCCTTTTGCACAGAAACTCTTGCCAGTTTCTCTCCATTTAGATAATAACTTGCTCTATTATTTTTCCTGCCAAAGTGCAAGACCTCACACTTGTCAGTATTATATTTCATCTGCCAAATATCTTCCCAATCGCTCAGCCTATCTATGTCCCCCTGCAGGGTTTCAATGTCCTCCGCACTCATTACACTCCCTCCCATCTTTGTGTCATCGGCAAACTTCGATACGTTGCACTTAGTCCCTTTTTCCAAATCATTAATATAGATTGTAAAGAGTTGGGGTCCCAACACCGACCCCTGCGGAACACCACTAGTCACCAACTGCCAGTCTGAGAATAAACCATTTATCCCAACTCTGTTTTCTGTTAGAAAGCCAATCCTCCACCCATGCCAGAATATTATCCCCAATCCCATGATTTTTTACTTTAAGTAATAACCTTTGGTGTGGCACCTTGTCAAATGCCTTTTGTTGCTCTGGATCTCCAGCATCCGTAGAATCTGTTGTGTTTGTGGTCTACACTTGCTGAATTAGTCATCGAGCAATATCGCATCGATACAGGCCTTTTGACCTAATAAGTCCAGAGTTCAAAGTAAATTTATTATCAAAGTACAATTATGTCACCGTATGTAACTCTGAGATTCGTTTTCTTGCAGAGATACTCAATAAATCAATAATAAAACAATAACCATAAAAGAGTCAACGAAAGACTGCACCAACACGGACATTCACCAGTCTGCAAATAGAAAAGGCACGAACTAATAATAGTAAATAAATAAGCAATAAATACCAAGCACGTGAGATGAAGAATCCTTGAAAGAGAGCCCATAGGTTGTGGGAACATGGCATGATTGGGCAAGTGGAGTTGAGTGAAATTTAGTTTTACTTTATTGTCGCCGAACAATTGATACTAGAGCGTACAATCATCACAGTGATATTTGATTCTGCACTTCGTGCTCCCTGGAGTACAAATTGATAGTAAATATGATAAAAATTTAAATTCTAAATCATAATAAAAAAATAGAACAGGGAAAGTAAGGTAGTGCAAAAAGAAACCAAGAGACAGGTCCGGATATTCGGAAGGTACAGCCCAGATCAGGGTCGGGATCCGTTCAGCAGTCTTATCACAGTTGGAAAGAAGCTGTTCCCAAATCTGTCTGTACAACTCTTCACACTCCTGAACCTTCTCCCGGAGGGAAGAGGGACAAAAAATGTGTTGGCTGGGTGGGTCATGTCCTTGATTATCCTGGCAGCACTGCTCCGACAGCGTGCGGTGTAAAGTGAGTCCAAGGATCCCCCTAGACTTGAGCCTGATGCTTAAGGGGTAATAACTGTTTCTGAAACTGGCGGTGTGAGTCCTGAATCACCTTCAGTAAGAAGAGAGCGTGTCCTGGGTGGTGAGGGTCCCCGATCATGGATGCTGCTTTGCTGCAACAACACTTTGTGTAGATATGCTCAGTGGTGGGGAGGGCTTTACCTGTGACGGACTGGGCCATATCCACTACCTTTCCAAGGAATTTTCATTCAAGGGCATTAGTGTTTCTATACCAGGCTATGATGCAACCAGTCAATATACTGTCCACCATACATCTATAGATATCTGGCATAGTTTTAGATGCCATGCCATCATGGAAAGTCTGTGCCAATCATGGTGCCTACCCAGCTATTTCCAGTTTCAGGCATTGGTCCCAGATCCCTCTGAGACCCGTCCTTGATGTACCTTTCCAAGTGTTTTTTTAAATTGTATTATTGTACCTGCAAACCACTTCTGTGGAAAAATTTGCCAAGAGCAATTTTGGTCAAAGACCATGATTGCCCATATCATTTGATATGGCACATAATGGTGGTGATGATGATTGAACCTGCCTCAACCACTTCCTCTGGCATATAACACCCTCTCTGTATGGAAAAAGTTGCCCCTCTCGCACTAAATCCATGTCCCCTAATTTTGGTCTCCCCTACCCTGGAGAAAAGACTGTTACCATCAACTTTATCTCTACCTTGCATAATTTTAAAAGGTTATTACTTTAAACAATTGTCCGATAGTCAGGATGCTGTGCTGATGTTGTTATTTTAAAACTTTCCTCTTTGTAGCGGACCCTGGGACGGAAGAAAGGCCCCAGAAATCGGAGCTCCTTTAAGGATGGTAAGGACTGTGCGTGTGTGCGTGCACAAATCTGTGTATGTGCATGCCAGTTCGGCTCTTGTCTGTCAGCAGGGCAGATGAGGGGTCTTCAGGCTATGGAAGGGGAAATCAGTCTGGAATTAGATCTTCAGATGGAGTGGGATGCACCTAGGAGCAGGCAGGATCCAGAGATTAAATAAAAACTGAACGACTAAAGACAAAAACTGCCTGAAAGTGAGAGGAAGGTGGGGAATGGACCTGGAAAAAGAGTACTGCAGGAGAAAAAAGAAAAGGGGACCCCAGTGAGATTGGGGAGAGGGAGAGAGTATGGGTCACCAGAATGAGGAAGAGGAAATGTGTTGATGATCCCAGTGAGAGGGCAGAAAGGGTTTGAGTGTGGAGAGGGTCTCTGCAGAGTGAGGAAGGAGGGTGTTGATATCGTTGGGACTGAATGGCTTTGAACTGGAGGCAATGCAAAATATAAACTTGTTAAACCATTACGTCTTTGAGACACATGAGGACCGGGGACTAGCCGGGGCCCGTGGCATTTGTTTATTGCCTGTCCTGTATCCAATGTGGTGAGGAGTTTTTAATGAGCTGATTTGTAATTCAGAATATTTCAGCAAACTCCTTGAGCAGACCTGTTACATTCTGCATCACCCTGCCAGCGAGCTGCACAGCCCGTAGTGTAGAACACAGCACTGAGGAGGCCCTGCAGTCAGGGCGGCTTGGGTGGGTTTATCTGAGGGCTGAGACTCCCATCAATCAGCAATGGATGCAGGCCAGTCGGCTGAGAACCCCATCCTGGGGGCTTTCTGCCGCTTTTCTCTCTTGTTCCAGGGCCCGGAGGCACTCAACAACCAGGGGGTGTCTGGGCTCGGGTCGGGAACTCTGTACAAAACCGTCAGCTCCTTCCTGAGTAAACTCCTCTCCTCAGACCCGAGGCTGTACCAGGAGGTGCGGGAGAGGGGCCTGGCCATCGTTCCAGAATCAGACGACGACTTGCTGGATGACACGGAGCACTTGGAGTCCACGGAACCCAGTGAGCAGATTGTAGTTCAGAATTACCGCCGGCCGCAGATGACCTGGAGCCAGTTGCCACAGGTGAGTGCTCGCTCTCTGGGGCAGCTTCCTGTTTTCTTCCTGCGGTGACTTTTTATTGTTTGGTTTACTGTTTCTATTTTTGGGTTTATTTAGCATCCAGGCTAATACTGCCAGCAAGGTGCCAAGGAAGAGTGGCACTGCCCCAGGCACTCTTTCTGATTTTGATTTCTGTCTGTTTCAAAGAGCCTTTTGCCCACTTCCTTTATCAAAAAGCAAAAGAATTTTCTCCCGGCATCTTAGAAAATATTCCTTCCTTAAATCCGCACACCAGTACCTCTCTCTTATTGGTGCAAAATGTTCGAAGGATTCTGATGGTGAAGCAAAGCAATCAGATTCAGGAATAAGCAAGAATCTGGTGTTTATCCTAGAGATTTCCACAAAGAGAAGTAATTGGAATTGGTTTATTATTGCCACATGTACCGCGATACAGTGAAAAGCTTGCACACTGTTCAAAGAGATCAGGTCATTACAGAATGCATTGAAGTGGATTGAGGTAAAACAATATTAATGCAGAATCAAGTGTAAAATCTACCGAAAAAGTGGGAGATCTTAACGAGGTAGATTGTGAAGCCAAGAGCCCACGCAGGGTGACTTCTGGTGTCCCTGGTAACTATAACTGTGAGAAGTGCATCCAGCTACAGCTACTAACAATCCACATTAAGGAGCTGGAGGTGGAACTGGATGAACTCTGGATCATTCAGGAAGCTGAGGCATTGACAGATAGGACATAAAGGCAGCTACAGCCAAGGTGCAGGACACAGGAAACTGGGCGACAGTCAGAAAGGGGAAAGGGGTAAAGGAACCAGTCCAAAGTACCCCTGTGGCCATTCCCCTCAACAATGGGTATATCACTTTGGATACTGTCAAGGGAGGGTGACCTAACAGAGGAAAATTGCGGTGGTCAGGTCTCTGCCACTGAGTCTGTCTCTGTGACTCAGAAGGGAAGAGTGGGAGAAGAGGCAGAGTGTGGTGATAGGGAATTCATTAGTTAGAGGAATGGACAGGAGGTTCTGTGGGCGAGAATGAGATTTGTAGATGGTATGTTGCCTCCTGGGTGCCAGGGTCTGGGATATCTCGGGTCGAGTCCTCAGCATTTTTACAGTGCCTACCCATGACATTGATCCCTACATGGACCGTAATTTCTGGCTGTACACCCTCCCTTTTCTAAAATGTATTCCTACCTTGGAAGCTTTCATTTTTTTTTATTGTTTTACAACAATGAACCACAGTGGATTTAATTTGGCTTTTTAGACACCGCCCAACAGAAAATGACTCTTCTGTGTCAAAATGAAAACAGATCTCAACAAAGTGATCCAAATTAATTATGAATATAAAACACAAAATAATTCAATGCATAAGTATTCACCCCCTTTAATAAGACACACCAAATCATCACTGGAGCAACCAGTTGGTTTTAGTTAAATGGAGATCACCTGTGTGTAGTCCCGGTGTTTCAATTGATTGTAGGAAAATACACCTGTATCTGGAAGGTCCAACTGCTGGTGAGCCAGTATCCTGACAAAAACTACACCATGAAGACAAAAGAACACTTGAAGCAACTCTGCAAAAAGGTTATTAAAAAGTGTGTCAGGAGATGAATACAAGAAAATTTGCAAATCACTTGAGTGCAGTTAAATCAATCATCAAGAAATGGAAAGAATATGGCACAGCTGTAAATCTGCCTGGAGCAGCCCATCCTCAAAAACTGTGCAAGAAGGGGACTGGTGCGAGAAGCCACCAGGAGACTTACGACAATTCTGGATGAGTTACAAGCTTTGGTGGCTGAGAGACTGCATGTCCAACAACTGTGCCTGGCTGCTTCACCAGTCACAGCTTTATAGGAAAGAGAAAGCCATAATTGGGGGGAAAAAAACCCACATGAAATCTCGGCTAGAGTTTGCCGGAAAGCACATGGGAGACTCTGAAGTCAGCTGTATGAAGGTTCTATGGTCTGATTAAACCAAAATTGTGCATTTTGGCCTTCAGACTAAATGCTATGTTTGGTGTAAGCCAAGCACCACATATCATCAAAAACACACCATCCCTACTGTGAAGCATGGTGGTAGCTGCATCATGCTGTGGAGATGCTTCTCTACAGCAGGCCCTGGAAAGCTTGTGAAGGTAAAGGGTAAAATGAATGCAGGGAAATCATGAAGGAAAACCTGGTGCAGTCTGCAAGAGAACTGCGACAGGAGTTTTGTTTTCCAGCAAGACAATAACCCAAGCATAAAGCCAAAGCTACATAGAAATGGCTTAAAAAACGTAATAGTTAATGTCCTGGAGTGGCCAAGCCGGAGTTCAGACCACAATCCAATTGAGAATTTGTGGCTGGATTTGAAAAGGGCTGTTCACTCACAATCTCCATGCAATCTTACAGAGCTTGAGCAGTTTTGTAAAGAAGAGTGGAGAAAATTGCAGTGTCCAGGTGTGCAAAGCTGATAGAGACCTATCCACACAGACTCAAGGCTGTAATTGTTGCCAAAGGTGCATCCAATAAATACTGACTTGAAGAGAGTGAGTAATTATTTTGTGTTTAATAATTGTAATAGATTTAGGCCAATTTGTAGAAATTTGTTTTCACTTTGACATGAAAACATCTTTTCTGTTGATCAGTGTCAAAAAAGTCAACTTAAATACACCATGATTCAATGTTGTAAAACAATAAAACATGAAAACTTCCAAGGTGTGAATACATTTTTATAAGCACTGTAAATGGGAGGGTGAACAGCCAGAAGTTATGGTCCATGTAGGTACCAATGACATGGGTAGGACCGAAGGTGTTGTATTTGAATGTGCACAGTATATGGAATAAGGTAGATTATCTTGCGGCACAGTTACGGATTAGAACCACGGTTGAAAGAAAATTATAGCTGGGAGTTTAGTCGCCAAGGATACACATTGTAATGAAAGGATAGGCGGGAAGGTAGAGGGGGCGGCATTGCCCTGTTGATAAAAAATTAAATCAAATCATTAGAAAGAGGTGACAGGTTTGGAAAGTGTTGAACCACTGTGGATAGAGCTAAGGAACTGCAAGGTTAAAGAGATCCCTGATAGGAGTTGTATACAGACCCCCAAACAGTAGTAAGGATGAGGCCTACAAATTGCAACGAGTGATAGAAAATGCATATTAAAGGGCAATGTTACATTAGTCATGGGGGACTTCAATATGCAGCTACATTGGGAAAATCAGGTTAGTGCTGGATTTGAGGAGGGAGAATTCCTAAAGTGCCTACAAGATGGCTTTATAGAACAGCTCGTGGTTGAGCCCACTAGACAATCAGAGTTTCTGAATTTCTGAATTGGGTGTTGTGCAATGAACCACAATTGGTTAGAGAGCTTAAGGTAAAAGAACCCTTAGGGGAAAAGTGATCATAATATGATCAAATTCACCCTGAAATATGAGAAGGAGAGCCTAAAGTCAGATGTATCAGTATTACAGTGGAGTAAAGGGAATTGCAGAGAATTACAGAGGCACGAGAGAGGAGTTGGCCAGAATTGATTGGAAAGGAACACTGGCAGGGATGATGGCAGAGCAGCAATGGCTGGAATTTCTGGAAGCAATTCAGAAGGCCCAGGATACATACATCTCTAAGAGGAAGAAGTATTCTGAAGGAAAGATGACACAACTGTGGCTAACAAAAGAAGTCAAAGCCAACATAAAAGCCAAAGAGAGGGCATATAATAGAGCAAAAAATAGTCAAAGGATTGGAAAACTTTTAAAATCCAACAGAAGGAAACTAAAAAAATTACTAAGGTAAAGATGGAATATGTAAGTAAGTTCATCAATAATATTAAAGAGGACACAAAAAGTTTCTTCAGATACATAAAGTATGAAGAGGCAAAAGTGAACTTACCATAACTAGAAAGAAGGATCTTGGGGAACTGAAAGGTGTGAAGGTAGATATGTCACATAGACTAGATGGTGTACACCCCAGGGTTCCGCAAGAGGTGGCTGAAAAGATTGTGAAGGCATTAGTAAAGATCTTTCAAGAACCACCAGATTCTGGAATGGTTCCAGCAGATTGGAAAATTGCAAATGTCACTCCACTCGTCAAGAGAGGCAGCAGATAAAGGAAACTATGGGCCAGATCGGTCTGATCTCAGTGGTTGGGAAGATGTTGGAGGATTTGGTCTCAGGGTACTTGGAGGCATGTGATAAGATAGGCCATAATCAGCATAGTTTCCTGCCTGACAAATCTGTTGGAATTTTTTGATGAAATAGCAAGTAGGATTGAAAAAAAGAGAACTGGTTGATGTGGTATACTTGGATTCTCAGAAGGCCTTTGACAAAGTGCCACACATGAGGCTGCTCAACAAGCCACAAGCCCATGGTATTACAGGAAGGATTCTAGCATGGATAAAGTAGTCTGATAGGCAGGAGGCAAAGAGTGGGAATAAAGGAGCCATTTCTGGCTGGCTGCCAGTGACTGGTGGTGTTGCACAGGGGTCTATGTTGGGACCAATTCTTTTAACCTTATTTGTCAATGATTTGGATGATAGAATTGATGGCTTTGTTGCAAAGTTTGGAGCTGTTATGAAGATAGGTGGAGGGGCAGGTAGTTTTGAGGAAGCAGAGAGGCTACAAAAAGACGGACAGATGAGGAGAATGGGCAAAGAAATGGCAGATGGAATACAGCGTCAGGAAGTATATGGTCATGCACTTGGTAGGAGAAATGAAAGGGTTGACTATTTTCTAAATGGAGAGAAAATACAAAACACTGAGCTGCAAAGGGACTTGGGGGTCCTTGTGCAGGATTTCCTGCAGGTTAATTTGCAGGTTGAGTCTGTGGTGAGGAAGGCAAATGCAATGTTAGCATTTATTTCAAAAGGACTAGAATATAAAAGCAAAGGTGTCATTATTGAGACTTTATAAAGCACTGCTGAGGCCTCACAGAGTATTGTGAGCAGTTTTGGGCCCTTCAACTTAGAAAGGATGTGCTGAAACTGGAGAGGGTTCAGTGGAGGTTTGCGAAAATGATTCCAGGATTGAATGGCTTGTCATACGAAGAGCGTTTTTTGGCTCTCGGCCTGTATTCACTGGAATTCAGAAGATTGAGGGGTGTCCTCATTGAAACCTATTGAATGGTGAAAGGCCTTGATAGAGTGGATGTGGAGAGGATGTTTCCTATGGTGTGAGAGTGTAAGACCAGAGGGGACAGCCTCAGAATAGAGGGGTGTCCTTTTACAATGGAGGTGAGGGGGAATTTCTTAAGCCAGAGAGTGGCGAATCTGTGGAATTCTTTGCCACAGGCAGCTATGGAGGCCAAATCTTTATGTATATTTAAGGCAGAGATGGATAGACTCTTGATTGGTCAGGACATGAAGGGAAAGGGGGAAAAAGGCAGGAGATTAGGGCCGAGAGAAAAATTGAATCACCCATAATGAAATGGTGGAACAGACTCAATTGGCTAAATGGCCTAATTCAGCTCCTATATCTTACGGTCTTATCTTTTTGTACAAGAGGTCCATTCAAGAGTTTGGTTACATGAGTGTAAAGGCTGTCCTTGATATTATATGCTTTCAGGCTTTTGTATCTTCTGCCCAATAGGTGAGGGAAGAAGAGAGAGTGACTGGGGTAGGTGGGGTCTTTGATTGTGCTGGCAAGAGATTGGTAAACAATAAAAATAGAGGAAAGAGTCTGAACAGCAAACCACATCTGCTTCTGTATTTCACACATCAATAAAAAACAAATTGGCTGCCTTTTGTCTTTTTTCCAATCATGGGGTCTTACTGTGTGCAAAATTGTCTGCAAAATAGCAAAGGTAATTCAAAGGTACTCCATGGGCTGTAGCAAGCTTTGCTGTGTCCTGATGTGAAAAACAGCATCTGAATGCAAGTTTGCTGCGAGTTGCTTAACCCTCTGCGTACTGGTGCAGCCGTATCAATGTTCCAGGGTGCAGTTACTGTTACTGATAAATACTTGCTGATGGGATTGCCTCTGCCTGTTTGCAGGTAATCGAGAAAGGGATTCTGCACACACTGTCGAATGAGGAACGCAAGAGGCAAGAGGTGAGCACCATTCCCACATTGGAACATAGGGACATTGCCAAATCAGAGAGAGCACCGAGAAAAGTAACCGAAAGGGCAAAGGTGATAGAGGTCAGATTCAAATGTTCCCATTAGATGGGAGAGTATCGGACAGTTCCAAGTGAGGAACTGGGTGTGTACGGTTGGCCCTCCTTATCGTAGATTCAACCAACCGCGGAGCAGGAAAACCCAATAGCACTTGTTGTATGAGCATGTACAGACTATTTTTTCTTGTCATTATTCCCTAAACAATACAGTTTAATAACTATTTACATAGCATTTACATTGTTTTAGGTATTATAAGTGATCTAGAAATGACTTAAAAGTACAGGCAGTCCCTGGGTTATGAATGAGCTCCGTTCCTGAGTCTGTCTTTAAGTCGGATTTGAAGTTGGAACAGGTGCATTCGGTTTTATTTGGCGTCAGTTAGTCAAACATTTTTCTTAGTATATAGTACATATTTTACCTTTCTATGCATATAAAACACTTAAGAAACATACATATTTCAATAATTAAACCACTGCGTTGCTTAGTAATAATCGTAGCTTTCATTGGGGCAGGGCCTTTCACATGCTCCATTAAAATTGTTCCGATCTTTGACCGACTGTAGCCTAACGCTTTTACAATGACTGATGGCATTTCACCTCTTTCTGATCACTTTATTACTTCCACCTTATTTTAAATTGTGATCATGATTATTTTTGTAAACAGAAACACTGCGTATTCAGAGCCACACCGCTGGGTCCTAATGTCCACAGCACTGAGACAGGTTAAATAAAGTCCGGGGTTCCGCTGGGTCCTAAAGACCACCACACTGAGACAGGTTATGTAAGCGATTTGAGCATCCGCATTGTTTGGTATCCGCGGAGGGTCTCGGAAACAGTCCCCTGCGGATAAGGAGGGCCGAATGTAATATGGGATAGCTCCAGGTGAGGGAAATTGTGACAACAGTATGGACGTACACTGGGTGAGGAGTTTTGAGTCTATGGTATAGGATAGCATGAGGTGAGGAGGTTTGCGACTACAGTATAGGACAGTTCCAGATGAGAAGGTTCTTTGGGTCCACAGTATGGGGCAATTCTAGATGAAATCATTACTAATGGAGATAAAAAGAAACTATCACTTGAGGACAGTTTGAGAAATAACTTGGTGATGCACTGTGGTTGGGAAGTCTGCAGTGGGTGTACTACACTGGGCAGTATTTCAGTGAGTATGTTCCATGTGCTTGTTATGGCCTCAGCAGAATCCAATTGGCTGGTGCAATCATTGCACACAAGGGGAGTTTCAGAAGGTCCAGGGCTCAAGGAATTCCAGGGTCACCCGTTAGTCGCTGTGATTTGGACAGTGCTCAGCTGGACTGGACATCAACCTTAAATGGTAGCTTGGGCTTGTGTATGGCTGCACAAGGCTGAAGAATAAGGGCTTGAAGTTGACAGGGTACCTTCTTTGACTTGAAGGGTGCCTGAATGCTGCCTAGTAATTCCCACCAGGAATTGCACTGCGTTAGTTTGGATTTTTGATTAAGAATGTTCAGCTTCACATGCAGGAATTCCCACTCTACGTTCATAGGTCACTTCAAGTCAAGTCAAGTCACTTTTTATTGTCATTTTGACCATAACTGCTGGTACAGTACACAGTAAAAACAAGACAATGTTTTTCAGGACCATGGTGCTACGCTTAAGGCCACATTGGATATGAGTCCATTGTCTTGCAATTGAGGGCTATTGATTGAGCTGTGACTTCATTCCCCTCCATTCTACAGGCCATCTTTGAGATCATTGTGTCTGAATTCAACTACCAGCACAGCCTCAATGTCCTCATCAATATGTTCAGGAACTCCAAGGAGCTGCAGAAGACCATGACTTCGACTGAACGCCACCATCTCTTCTCCAACATCTGTGATGTTCAGGAGGCTAGTAAGAGGTAGGATGGATGAGGGGAAGGGGTGGTGAGGGAAAATGCAGTAGAGGAAAGTGAGGTTTGAGGCTGCTTGGGAATTTTACAGAGAGAAAGTTAGCAAATGTGGCAGGAGGAAAGGATGTTGGGAATAGCAGGGGTGGATGTGTCACAGGAGGGTTGTGGGACCTGTGGCAGAGAGTGTGTGCCGGGGTGGGAGTTGACACAGGTGTAGGCACACCCAGCTCTGAGATAACAGGCAATGAAATTTGATGCTAAACAATTGGTTTATTGATGATTGCTCCATGTCTCTCTGATGCTTGATGCTCCCTTCCCTCTCTCTTCCCCTTTTTCTAACCATGACTCCTCTCTCTCAGACCACAATAGAGATTCATATCAGAACCTACTTTATTGAAACTCACATATCATGTATATTTTTGTGACAGCAACACAGTGCAATGCATAAAATTAGGTAACTACAGTAAGGCAAAGGCCTTAGGCACACTAACTATATATATGTGTGCCTGATCATAAACATGAGAAAGTCTGCAGATGCTGGAAATCCAACACTGCAAACACAAACGTGGACCAACGTGGCAGATCGGGAATGGGAATTAAAATGGCCACTGGGAAGTCCCACTTGTTGAGGATGGAGAGGAGGTGCTCGACAAAGCAGTCCCTCGATTTACAACAGGTCTCACCGATGTAGAAGAGGCCACATCGGGAGCACTCGACGCAGTGGAGGGCTCCAGCAGATTCACAAGTGAGGTCTTGCCTCACCTGGAAGGACTGCCCGGGCCCCGACTAGTGGTGAGGGAGGAGACGTATGAGTAAGTGTAGACCTTAGACCACTTACAGACATAAGTGCCGGGAGGGAGATTAGTGGGGAGAGAAATGGACAAGGGAGTGGTGGAGGGAGCAATCCCTGTGGAAAGTTGGGGTTGGGGGGGTAGTAGTGATATGTTTAGTGGTAGGATATGTGCCCAAGTTTGGATAGATGGAGCTCGTCAGCCTGGGAAGGCAGTCCATCTGAGAGAGGGAAAACTCTGATTTCAAACCTCCACTGCCTTGTGGCCATACCCACTCATGGGAAAGGCTTCTGAGGACAAATCCGGAGCTGGAGTCCCTAAGGCAGTCTGACCTCTCTCTGGCAACTCCTGCGACAACACCGGTGCCAAGCTTTATCAGCCCTTGCCCTTCCCTTGGACAACATCAGTGGCGTGGAGAGGGGAGACTCGCTGCTTGGGCAACAGCCAGTCTTCCATACAACCTTGCCCAGGCCTGTGCCCTGGAGAGGACTTCCAGGTGCAGATCCGTGGTCTCGCAAGACTAATGGATGCCACACATGTGCCTAAGACTTTTGCCCAGTCGTATACACTCCTGGTACAAACTGCAAACATGAATCTGTTGAATAATCAGAGTTGAGTGATGGAGAAGGTACTATTTTATTATCCATGGTGTAGTCCACACACAGCTTCATGTAGAAGCCCTGCTGTCGTCCCGAGTATTTCACCAAGTTGAGGCTCAAAGTCCTTTCCAGGAAAGTGCTAGGGCTCAAGTATTAGATTAGTCCAAGTTTCTTGTAAGTGGGTGTGGGCTTGATGGGCTGGAGGGCATGTCTCTGCAATATGCGATGACAAATCAATAATTACTTCTGAATTAGCCCTTGTTGTAGTCATGGAGCAGAAGCAGGCCATTCAGCCCATCTAGCCCATGCCTGCTTGGTCTTCTGCCCAGTCCCATCTACCTGTAACAGGACCACAGCCCTCTAATCCGCATACCAACCCAGACTTCCCTGGCACGCTACAGTTGAACTGTTCGCACGTGTAGGAAGTGATCAGAGCCACCCGAGTCATGACTGGGCCACTCCAGCGCCAGGTGCTTTCACTCTCCTTTGTGATGGCAGCTATTGCTGCACCAACTGAAGTGCATTTCGCAGGCACCGGGACTGAGCATTCTGCAAAGGCATGGCAGAAGTTGCAGTGTTGGGCGATGATCTGGCACTTTCCTGCCACGATAGTAGGTAGTGTTGGCTCTGTCCGTCCCTGGGGCAGGTGCACGTTGCTGTGACACTCCAAATCCCCTGGAGCATGTCATGTGATGCTGACCAATGATAACCGTGCATAAGACTTGGGGTACTGGGCAAAAGCCAAGGGCACATATATTTTCCTAGGGTGCCTACTTCTTGCACAGTACTATTGTCATTTTATGTATTTCACTATACAGCTGCCACAAAAAAAACAAATTTCATGACAAACGTAAGTAATGAGAAAACCCGATTCTGAAATGGGTCTCTATTTTAGACTGAGAATGGGAAGAGTGGAATCATAGGGAGAGGGGAGGGAGCAGGAAGCACCAGAAAGACATTCTGTAACAGTCAATAAATCACTTGTTTGGAATCAAATGACCTTGCCTGGCAGCTCAGGGCTGGGTGTGTTGGCACCTGCACTGCCCCTCCACTGCTTTCCCCAGCACTCCCTCTCTGCCACCTGTCCCACACCCCTCCTGCAGCACTCCACCCTCGCCATTCCCAACATCCTTCGCTCCCGCAGGATTTACAGAGTCGCTGTCCATGTTGACAAATACAGGTGTCCCCCACTTCACGAATGTTCACTTCACGCCACTTCGCTTTTACAAAAGACCTACATTAGTAACCTGTTTTTGCATTACAAAGAGGACTTTCGCTTCTATGAAAATGTTTCCCATAGAGATGAATGGTTCTTCACTTTACGCCATTTCAGTTTAAGAAAGGCTTCATAGGAACGCTCTACCTTTGTAAAGGGGGGGGAGCACCTGTTCAGTACTGTGCAAAAGTCTTAGGCACCTTAGTTCTACCTAAGACTTCTGCACAGTATTATAGCAACAGAATTAGGCCTTTTGGTCCATCAAGTCTTTGCCATTCGATCATATCCTGCCAATACTCCATGTCCAGAGGATTGCAGAAACCTACAATGAAACACACTTAACGTCACTGGAAACAGCGTGGCTCTTTTCACAGCAAATTTAATTTGGCAACACATTAATATAGTTCGCATAGACTGATGCCACAACCCAGCCAGAATTGAAAAGGTTGTGTTGTTCCTCTGTTCAAGCCCCAGTGCGTAGGCTGACACGTAATGAAGCAGTGAAGTGCAATTTGGTGAACTTCACACTGAGGCATAGACGTGCCAAGCGCCACCTTCTGTGCCAAGACCCTGTGGCAGGAGTCAGTATCCACTGGACATGGGGGGGAGAGAGCTCCCTGGCAGATTCACAGGTGGCACTAACTCCACGCCAAGCCACCTCAGTGAAACCCAGATTGTCGGCTTTGCAATGCTCGATTGTTGCTCCAGGCCGACCCTGTGATATGATCACTTGCTGCGGAATTAAGTGGCACTGTATGTCCGCAGGTCAAACTGTAATAACCCCGTGCAGATACACAGCATGCGGACATGAGTGCTTGTGACTTCGCCCCCTTACAGCTGAACAATAACAGAGAAAAACTTCTTCAACCCAGCTACATGGACTGGCCCGTTGCCAACTTTCACTGGGATCAACCTTGCAGTGTGTGTGTGTGGTGCTCCTGTTCCAACTTGCCTGGATCATCTATCGGAGGAAAGAATCCCATTCACCTTTCCCATCACACATATCAACTTTGCCATAAGCTTATACTTATACAAACACTAATGCCACTCCTAGTGCGCTGGGTTAAGGCAGGTGATCACAACCCATGTCAGCAGTAGATTTTAAGAGCATCTGAAGAATGGGGAGCAAGTTTTAAGGCTGGACCTTCACCAAACGGCCAGAGAAATTGAAGGCATGGCTACCTGTGTTTAAAATAGAATTCAGGAGCCTGACCTGCAGGAGTGCAGAGATCCCTCATGATTATACTGCTGGAGGAAGTTATGGATTTACAAACAAAATAATGTTAAATTTAAAAATAAAGGTTTAAGAAGTTTTTTTTGTAACAATTGAATTAGTGGGAGCTGAGATGAAGAGTCGTGGCCTGAAAGGTTGACTGTTTATGCCTCTCCTACTAAGTTCCTCCATCATATTGTTTGTGTGTACATGTGTTGCTCCAGTTTTCCGGCATCTACAGAATCTCTTGTGTTTCGAACTCAGTGCGAGATTGTTATGTCTAGCTCTGCTGCAAGATTGGACATGGGCAGCGGGATTTGAAATCAGGGTGGATTAATGCAGAAGATGAGAGGAGAGTGATGTTATTGGTATGATAAGGGTAAACGAGGCACTTCCAATTTCAAGTAAAGGAATTGTATATTGAGAGGCAGATTGCTGCCATTGGGGTATTTGTTAACATTATATTCACATAGATCAAAGATTTGAAGTTCTAGGTTGTACGGGACATGGGTCATTCCCCTAATACTGTGGCAGAGAAGATAAACTACAGAAAAACTGGACAGGACACGGTAGCTTCTTGACTCTGATACCTGAAGATTTCTGGTAAAATATTCAGAGTTGCAGCATCTTCCTGCTCAATTGCTGGGCGTCCTTCTGACATGGAAATCCATATCCTTTAATCTAAGTAGATGAGGTCATCATCTTGATCTGAATGGCTGATGTGGATGGAATCAGATGTTAATCTCTGTTTATAGTAGCATCGAGCAGGTGGAAAGTTACCAGTTTTCCGTTTGCAGAGGTGGTGAGCCGCTGGTGCCTGCTCAGTGAGTGAGCGGGTCAGGATGTTGCAGTGAGTTTTTAGTTTCTTAGGTGATCAAGCTTGGCTTGGAGGTGAAAAATAAATGGTGATTTACTTTATATTGACATACCATATGTAACCCCCTGGGTCGCCTCAGGCTCGCTCAGCTCGTTCTCCGTCTAGGGGGAGCAGCCTTCGGCCCCGCCAAACTGGGTAATCAGCTGGTGTGGATGCTGTGTGATGTCCCCGCCTCGCCCAAAAACAGACAGTACACCATATGCGATTAAATGAGTACAATTTATAAAGGTTACTATAACTAAGTGATTAATAACGATACAGTATATATGAAGAGGAAAAAATAAAGAAAAGGCGCCAAACTTATCAAAGTCCAAACTACTTTGTGCACAACCGTCGGAGCTCAGTTTCTGAAGTCTTCTGGCCACCATTCGATCCCCTCTGAGCTCCTCGACTCGCAGCTCAGGACCCTCCGAACTCCTCGACTCGCAGCTCAGGACCCTCCGAGTGGTCAACCAAGCATATCTAGCTTCATCCCCCCCTCCTCGGAGTACCTCCCGGCCTCGGACCCCCCTTTGGGGTCCGATCATCGCCCAGCTTACAGCATTGCGTCCTCTCTCTCGACCCCCTCGCGCCGATCTGCCCAAAAGCCCGTCAACAAAAGCTTACAGACTCAGAAGAAAGAACATTAATCCCCATTTGGTTTACAAAGGAATACCATTCTCATTATCAGTAAATTAGCATTCCTGCTAGTTAACAAAAAGAAGAAACCCCCTTTACAACAGTAACAAAGAAAAAAAAGAAAAAAACCCCTTTACACATACAGTGCAGAATAAGCCCTTCCAGGCTTGTCACCCAGCAATCCCCCACTTTAACCCTAGCCTAATCATGGGACAACTTAAAACGACCAATTAATCTCCCAACCAGTATGACTTTGGACTATGGGAGGAAACCAGAGCACCTGGAGGAAACCCACATGGGGATAATTTACAGACTCCTTACAGTCAGTGGCAAGAGTTGAACCTGGTGGCTGGTACCATAAAGCATTGTGCTCACCACGACGCTACTCGCTGACCTCCCTCGGTGCCCGCCGTGACGTCGTCTCAGGTTAGTGACGACGGAGCTCCTGCCCCCGCTTGGCTGTCAGTAGCAGGGCCCAGAGCTGCAGCTGAGGCAGGGGCCACTCTGAGGTGAGGATGTGCTTGGTTCCCGGGTGGGTGCCGCCTGTTTCTGTGACCAGCTGGCTGCCCTGTGCTGCTGCTGCTATGAGGTCGGATGGCACACTGTGTGTTAGTCTCCAGTCCAGCCTCCTCCTACCTTGAGCTGCTGATGATTCCGAGGCCTGTCATTCCCCCCCCCCCACCACCCCCTTCAGTTCTGACCACTCTCTTTAATGCGTCACTCGTACCCGAGCTCTCTGAGTGAGCTTTTGTTAATCTGCGTTAATAGCTCATCTCTTGGGTGGCATGATAGTGTAATGCCAGCAACCTGGGTTCGATTCCCACCACTGTCTGTAAGGAGTGTGTGTATACACCCTGATCACATGGGTTTCCTCAGGATTAGCCAGTTAATTGGTCACGTGGGTGTGAATGAGCGACGCAGGGTTGTTCAGTTACTGTGCTGTATTTAAAAACCGGCCCTGATTGATGGCCCTCCACAGTTCTGGGTTGACTAGTGATGCTGGGTCGTCTCTGTTGAAGTCAGGACACGTACCAGTATGCAGCGCGGTATGTAAAGCAAGCTGCCTCCTGTGCAGCAGACTCCCCCTCTCCACACAGCTAATGAATCCAGAGGAGCAGCGGAGACCGATAATTCCCAGTCACTGTTGAACTCATCGTAGGACTGCCTCAGGGACTCCAGCTCCGGATTTTTCCCTCCGGGTTCACTCCCGAAGCCTCCCCCATGAGTGGGTATGGCCGCAAGGCAGCAGAAGTTCAAGGTCAGAGCTTTCCTCCTCCAGACCACGGCTGACAAGCCCCATCTGCCCAACGTGACTTGCTTTAAGGCACCAGTAACCCACCTTTGCCCCTTCACCTGTCAGTAGAAACGGTTCCACCAGGCTTAGTAGCCAAGCTACACGTGAAGACCAGCAGCTCGACTTGGTTGTCAGAAACTGTTGGAGATGCACGGCACTGGGAGCTTTAACAGGTAGTGAGAGCTTATCCTCACTACACTCACCCTCCCACTTGTCTAGGAACACAGCTGGGGAGTATCTTAGGATATCTAATGTGTGTAAGAGCGCTATGTAAATGCAGACTCTCATTGATGAGACTGAAATTACAGAAACTGTCCAGTTTAGGATTCAGATGCCAGTGACTGAGTGCTTGCTGCCAGACTGGAGACTGAGTGTAAAACTTCAGTCACAGGCCAGGAAAGAAATTCAGTCACAGGCCCGGAAAGAGGGAGGGGAGCGGTTGTCACTTCCTTTATTTTATTAACAGCGCCATGATTTCCCTTAGGTTTTTCGATGATTTGGAAACACGCCACAAGGAAAACCCAGTAATCCGGGACATCAGTGACATCGTGGAACGCTATGCGACAGATCACTTTGATGCTTATGTTGTGTACTGCTCCAATGAAATCTACCAGCAGAGAACCCTGCAGAAGTTACTGTGAGTACAAAATGAACTAATCCAAGACTTGGAATATCTTTACCCCACTGGGTCATTGATCCTGCCTCTCATTAATATCTCAGTCTCCCTCTTATTAGCTCTCTAAGAAGCCTCTGATTGAAACCGTCAACAAAGGTGCTTTATTTGTTTCAGACCGAAAGTTCTTTCACACTCTGAGGAAAAATATGTGTGATTATAGAACACTACAGTACAGTACAGGCCCTTTGGCCTATGATATTGTGCCGACCTTTAACCTACTCTAAAATCATTCTAACCCTTCCCTCTTACATAGCTCCTCATTGTCTCAGCATTCATGTACCTACCTAAGACTTTCTTACAAGTCCCTAATGTATCTGCCTTTGTCATCTCACCTGGCCATGTGTTCTTTGCCCCCGTCACTCTGCAGAGTAAATAAAACTTGCCTCTGACCTCCCCCTTACTCTTTCCTCCAATGATATTAAAATAATGGCCTTTTGCCCTAGCCATCAGTTTTGGGGGTGGGGGGGAAAAAGCTTCTGGCCCTCCACTCAATCTGATCTTATTATCTTATACCCATCTGATACATTCCCTGAAGGAATTACAGTGTTAAAGCAATGATTGCTGTCCACAAGCTGATATTGCGAGCGGCACACGTGTTACAACTGACGTTTCTCTTCCCTCTTGCAGCGACTCGAATACACAGTTCAAAGAGGTTCTGCAGCAGATTCAGAGCAAACCAGACTGTGGTGGGCTGCCCATCATCTCCTTTCTCATCCTGCCCATGCAGAGGGTGACCAGGCTGCCGCTTTTGGTGGATGTAAGTTCGTTCTCCGTCTCTGATTCTTTGGCACTGATTTGGGCCAGGTTGCTGGCATCCTGTTCCTTCAGCCTTCGTTATGGGCCGAAGGCTGATCGAACGTGAACTGTATCGCACATGAACAGGCTTGTGAAGTGGGTAAGGGAAGGCATATGATTGGCTTTGGAACTGCTGGCATTTCAAACCTGCTTGTCTGAGGCGTAGAGGTGGATTGAGGTTAGGAAGGAATGCTGCAGGATGGAGTAGGGTGTGGAAGCCCAGAAGTTGAAAACCTATGATCAAAACCTGGCAACTAGAGGCCGGGAGGGCTGTGCTGGGGTTGGAAGACTGTCGGTGTGTCTGGGTAGGAGGGGGGGTGGTGGGAAGGGGTTATTTTGCTGCTGTTGTTTTGTTGCTTGTTGGATTCTGTTCTGCCATGTCCTTCGTGGTTCTGCAAAGTCTCGTGGGCATGTTATGTTGATGCCGGAATGTGTGCAACACTTGCGGGCTGCCCCCACCACATCCTTGGTGTTGTAACTGTGAGCAAAGTCACTAGAGAGGCACAGCTGGTAAATACCCAAGTCAGAAAAGTCTTCATTTGGGGCACACAGAAGCTTGGTAGAGTTTGGAGAGAGACACGCGCACACACACTCCCGATCCAACATTACATCACATCTTTATGTTAAAGAACGAAAGCAACAGAACAACTTGTATAGTTACAGTGCCCTCATGATGCTTCTTTAGAGTTGCATGTGTTGTGATGGAAATAACTGGTTCTTTGAGTCTCAACAGTAGAGGCCTGGACACACACAGTTTTAATAATAAGGAATTTATTTACAAGGGGAAGTCGGGTCAACACAAGCAACTGCAATACACAGGAAGCGGTGTGGGGACAGGGTACGGTTACACATACAAAGAACAAGGGAAAAGCACTACGACACCTATCCCCCTTGACCTTGGATAGCTGCGGCTTCCCTTACCAGGACCAACGATAGACCTTCCCAAACATAAATCAATGCACTTACCTTCAATGAGGTGGTCTGTAAGAGAGACCGAGCCAGGGACAAGTCTCACCTTTTATGGCATGGGGCTGGGCGAGATAATCCAGTTAAGGAGACCAATAATTTAGGTGTGCATTGATTAGTTGGGAGGGACCAAATGTTGATTGGCATGCGGTGTGTCCTCCGACCAGCCAGGTGGCAGTGCGTCTGTCACGTGGCCGGTATCTCTGGATACAGCATGTTATTTTTCAAATGCCTGGATCTTCCCACTCAGTACACCCAAAATGAGTGTTAGTTACTGTATTCGTGCAACGGGGTGTTGATTGCTTTCGTGCATATGCAGACATCTCAGGTCAATTAGATGTTTCCTGTTCCGAGCTGCATTTAAAATTTAACCTACAATCCATATTCAGATCTGGTTGGTTGCTATTGAGATTAATATTTGCTATATACCCTAACTCTACAATATGCCCCAACACAAACATTTCACTGTGTGTTCCAATGTACATGTAAGTAATAAATGAACCTGAATCTAAATTTAAAATGGAGGGACGGGGCCAATCATATTCCAAGTTTAGCTTTGATATGAGTGCTGCAATATTTACAGCATGGATACAGACTGTTCAACCCATCTGCTCCATACTGTTCATAATATTTCACTTGAACCTCCTCCCATGTTTTATCTAACCCTGTCAAGAAGTCAGTTGCCCAAAGCGATGTGGGAGAGAGAGAGAGAGTCCTAGTGCAGAGTCTTTGCACTGAGATATAAACATAGAACAATACAGCCTGATACAGGCCCTTCAGCCCACGATGTTGTACTGAATTTTTAACCTACTCCGAGACCAATCTAATGCTTCCCATGAAGGGCTTGCTTTGCCTTTTGGAAGGTGCAACGCTGTTTGAATTTGTGTCCTGAGTCCTCAGTGATTTGGGGTAGATTATTGAGAAGCTGAGGTAGAATATCCACAAAAAGGCTGCTCAACAAATACCCTTTCTGTTATTTAAGTGGGTCCTTACTCTCTCCACCTGGCTGGCAGGATACAGTGAGAGCAAGGAACTACCACCACCATTCCCACCATATTCCCTCCCTCTACCCCAGAGTCCTGGCCAATATTCTTCCCTTGGCCAGCAGCATGGAAAGTGCATTAAATTCTGCAGACTTGAAGTCTGCTTGATGCTATATCTCAGCCTTTTTGGTCAGCGTTCTTCATTGGATGCGGGGAGCTTTAGTCTCGTTGAGAGTGGGAACCGACTGAGATCTGGGTTGACTATCCATTACTCCTTTGCATCATTCATGTTACCCAAGATAAAAGATGTAAAAGCAACAGGTAATTGTATTCTGCTCCAGCAACAGTTTGCATGAAAACCCTCAGAAAGGGACCTCCCCATCACTGAGCACATATACATGGAGTGCTGCCACAAGAAAGCAGCATCCATCATCAAGGACCCCACCATCCAGGCCATGCTCTCTTCTCACTTCTACCATCAGGCAGGAAGTACAGGAGCCTGAGGTCCCACACCAGCAAGTTCAGAAGCAGTTATTACCCTACAACCATTTGGCTCCTAAACCAATAAGGATAACTTCACTCATCTGAGCTCTATAATTCAGGTTGTGGAACACATTCAGAGTTTTAAGCACTCTACGACTCCTGTTTTCAATATTATTTATTTATTTGTGCAGATCTTTTTCTTTGGCACATTCGTTGCTTGTCGGTCTTTGTGGGTAGTTTTTCATTCATTCTATTGTATTTCTCTGTTCTATTGTGAATGGCTGCAAGAAAATCTCAAAGGAGTATATAGTGACATATATGTACTTTGGTAATTTAATTTGACGTTGATCTACAAATTGGTGGTGGCGGAGACAGATGCTGTTGGTCACAGTGCAATTGTGTCTCTGTTTTAAAGAATCACATTTTTCAGAGAGCCTGCATGAGGTAATGGTTACTGAGAGCTGATGCCATCTGACCAGACTTGTACACTGACTCAACGGTGCCCCCAGTATGCGTGAAGTCTTGCTCTCTGTTTGAAATTGCATCCAAGCTGGTCAGGCTGTCAACCTTTGCTGGAGATGGTCCACACCCTGTGAATGCACAGCGAGCTGCCTATGCACAGTGCTGAGCCCCACATTTGGCAGACTATTTCCCTATAACGTTGCGGTTTCTTTTTCTCGGGTAAGTGTGGATCGTCTTGGGTGGTCTCGAACTCCTGAGCAACTGAGGGCCAGAGGAAGACACAAAGTGTTTGTCTCTTTCTGAAGCAGCCTCTGAAATTGGGGTTCGTGGAAACGGTCTCGGCTACCGAACGGTCCCTGCCAACGACGATACTTAGATATCTATACTCTCGTGCTAAACTCTACTCAATTGTCTTTCAGACGATTTGTCAAAAGACCAATCGGTTTCAGCTGGAATATGAAACAGCCACTCGAGCACTGAAGGCCATCAGTAAGGTATGACCCGCCTGCCGCCCACGGCCATTGTCACTGCAGCTCTCCCCTTCTTCACGCTGCTAATGTCACATGTAGGTCTCCCGTAACAAAGATGCTCATCGGTTCTTGTTCTTCTCTTACCCTCAAGTTCTGTCAGCCTTGAGATTGTCCAACATGTTTCTTGCTCAAATCTGGAAGGCTTAGCTGAGGACCTTGCTCCTCGTCCCTATTGAATAGCACAACTCAGTACTGCACTCAGCACGGCCATTGACAGCTCTGAGGGGTACCACATTATTGGAAGTGCTATTTTTTTTAAATAAGGTGTTAATATTGAATCCCATCTATCAGACTGAATTATGCCCAGGTCCTGAGCAAAAGGTGTTGGAGAGGGTACAGAGGAGTTTCACCAGGGCATTGCCTTGTATGGAGCGTTTCAGTTACAGAGACTTTAAAGGCTGGTGTTGGGTTCAGTTCATTTGGACTATGTAAGCATTTAGTTGGGATGCATACGTTCCCTGTTGTGGGGAAGAAAATGGCAGCACTTGTGTGCTGAACGTGAATAGAGAAAGTAAAGTTGTTGAAACAAAAGAAAACTCTTGCCTTTGTCATTATGAGCTGGGTCTGTTTTCCCTAGATCAAAGGGGGTTAAGAGGGGACAAGATTGAGGTACTATACATAACATTCTGAAGTATATGTTTGGGAAGATTGCAGACAACTTTACCCCTTTTCAGAGGTGAATAAACTAGAGGGCATAGATTTAGGGGTAGAAGATATACAAAGGATTTCAGATTTAGGGGTAGGAGATGTACAAAGGGTCTCAGATTTAGGGGTAGGAGATGTACAAACAATTTCAGATTTAGGGGTTGGAGATATACAAAGGATTTCAGATTTAGGGGTAGGAGATGTACAAAGGATTTCAGATTTAGGGGTAGGAGATGTACAAAGGATTTCAGATTTAGGGGTAGGAGATGTACAAAGGGTCTCAGATTTAGGGGTAGGAGATGTACAAAGGATCTCAGATTTAGCGGTAGGAGATGTACACAGGATTTCAGATTTAGCGGTAGGAGATGTACAAAGGATTTCAGATTTAGGGGTAGGAGATGTACAAAGGATTTCAGATTTAGGGGTAGGAGATGTACAAAGGATTTCAGATTTAGGGGTAGGAGATGTACAAAGGATTTCAGATTTAGGGGTAGGAGATGTACAAAGGGTCTCAGATTTAGGGGTAGGAGATGTACAAAGGATTTCAGATTTAGGGGTAGGAGATGTACAAAGGGTCTCAGATTTAGGGGTAGGAGATATACAAAGGATCTCAGGGGGACCTTCTTCACCCGGAGAATGGTAAATATCTGAAATATATTGCTAGAGAAAGTGGAGGAGGTAGATTGCTGACCGCTTTTAAGAAATGTCTAGGTGAGCAATTATAAACACAAGAGATTCAGCAGATGCCAGAAACCTTGAGTTCTGATGAAACATCTTGGCCTGAAACACCACTGTCTACAGATGCTGCCTGACTTGCTGAGTTCCTCCAGCATTTTAGAGGAGTGTTTAAATTGCCAAGGAGTGAAAGGCCGCAGGCCAAGTACTAGAAGATGTGGATTATTGTTACTGTTTTATCTCATTCCTCCCATAGTCCAAAGACAATACAGGTTAATTGAAAACGGTCCTGTGATTAGGCTGGGTTGCTGGGCAGTGTGGCTTGTTGGGCCAAAAGGGCCTGTTCCACGCAGTATCTCTAAATAATAAACCAACAATAAAGATGGGTGCCCGCAAGTTAGCATGGAAGTGATGGGCCCAATGGCTGGTTTGCAAGCTGCACGACTTGATGCAGGAGGCAAAGTGACTCAGGAGGGCGGGGAGAGGTGAAGTGAGTGCATGACGGACATAATGTAATAACAAGTCTTATGTCATCCAGTCTGGTTTCACAATTAGATAAGAAAGGTTTTTATTCAAATAGTGCGAGAGGATGGTTATTCAATATCCTGGTGTCGATGTACATGAATGACTGAGAGTGAGCTCTTGCAGCCAGCTATTAAGAGTGGTCATAGCAAGCAGCAGGTTTTCAAACTTTGGTGATCCATGAGAACCTGAGATCTGAGTTCACATCTGACTGTGGGATTTAAATTCCCTTAATAAGTCAACTATGGTGCTGAAGCTCTGCCTATTGAGAAAGACAGCTTGAACTAGAAAGTCAGTGGTGTGAAAATAGCAAGATAAAATTACAGATGCTGGAAATTGATAATAAAATCAGATAATATTGGGATCTCTCCATAAGTCAGACAGCACCTGTGAAGAAATACATGGCAATTTCTTTTGCCTTTATTTTTTGTCCTCGGCCCAAAACATCGACTGTTTATTCATTTCCGTAGATGCTGCCTGACCTGCTGAGTTCCTCCAACATTTTGTGTGTGTTTGCTTTGGATTTCCAGCATCTGCAGACTTTCTCATGTTTATCATCTCCCAGTGTCCAGGAGCTGGGATGTTTGCACAGGATCTCACCAGCTCTGCAGTCTCCTGCATTTCTAATCCATTGTCTTTGTGATCTCCACACCCAGCTGGTTCGATGTGTCGGGCACTTTGGGGGAAAATGCCACTCTGTTTTCACTGGTTCTCCTCCTCGTGCTTTTGCATTCTGTAGCCGTGGAATCTCAGACTACTAAAGCCTCAGTGATCAGCCTGTGCACCCACCACCCTTGTTTTCCTGTTCTAGCTGGTGAAGATGTGCAACGAAGGAGCTCGGAGAATGGAGAGGACAGAGCAGATGTACATGATCCAGACACAGCTGGACTTTGGGAAGATCAAGGTGCAGTGCCCAGATTAGTCTCTGTCTCACTCCGTGGGTGCATTTCTTCTCTCTTGGCTAGCCCCCTCACCTGCTGGGTTCTAATGGTTTAATCTTATGTTATTTTAGAAGTCAGGAAAGAGGCACAAAACTTGTTGCTTCACAATAGTCTTATTAAGCATTGATAGAAGAAAGGAAAATTAAAACAGACAACAATGGAGGTCTACTAGTTGAAGAAAGGGAGAGTCAAAAGCTAAGATCTGACCTCATAGTGCAGCTTTTTTATACCCATAAATAAAGCAAATTCCATTCAAATTTGTAGATAAGAACCAACTAATGAGATAAGTTATATTTAAGTAATGTACTTAGAAAAGCTTCCAAAATCATATCAATATAGCCACTAGAATTAAACAGTCACTGCTACAAAGCATATTAAACTTAAATGCATCTAAGAACTACTTGTTATATGAGCAGATAATTAAGTGTTATATTTCAAAGAAAATATGTATTACACAGTCCGATCTAAGAACTAAACAGTCAGATCCAACACACCCCTCACCTCCCATTCCTCTTGCTCTTCACATTCCCTCTGTAATACATCCCTGGCCTCCCTCTTTCTGCTCAGCCCCTCACTCTCTCTTCCCCTTTGCCCACTCCTGCTCTCACCCCTACTCCTTGCTTTTGGCCCTCACCTCACCAGATCCTGCCATTGACTCTGCCTTCTATTCTAGGGTTTCCCACTGATTTCTGCTTCACGATGGCTGCAGAAGAGCGGAGAGGTGTCCACGTTCGCTGAAGAATCTGGAATCTTTGGCAAAGTGTTTGGGAAGCAAACCTGCTTTCTCTTTCTCTTCAACGACGTGTTGATCATCACCCGGAAACGAAGGTAGCCGTCCGCGTCAGCCCTCAGAGACTGTGGGCTAAGAGGGAGGGAGCAGATGCGAAACCAGTGTTGGCTTGGTTGTTGACCCCCCAATTAAAACCCTGTCCAAACGAGCTTTGGAAACCCACTGGGGCTGGGACTTGGGTTAAACCTTTTGAACGCCTGGTTTGCTGTCTCCCTCCACACATTAAGATGCACTCCTGATCTTCCAATCTACTTTGTCGTGGCCATTGCACTTAATCTGTCTACCTGCACTGCTCTAGCTGGAACTGTAATACTGTGTGTAGCAGTTACCTGAATACAAGCCAAGACTGCTGAGTACTAAGCCAGGGTAATCACCATTGATATGACATGCTTCAAAATAGCGAATTTCCAAATTGAGAAAAAGCGTGTTGGATCTTTTATTATGAAGCCAGCGATGGTATAACAATTTTTTGCAAACTAACCAAACTGAACAAGCAATCCTAGTGTTCGAATTAGCATAATTAGCGGTTGAATAGCGTAACTGAGCGAAGTTAGCAGTCAAACTAAATCAGCAGTCTAATAATGTTCCAGCTAGCCATCTAGTTTATGAAGTTCATGGGTCAACAAAAAAATATTATTCCTCCTGTCTCACCCCCTTTCCATTCGACCAAACTGAGCAACTAACTCACCAAGAATGAATACATAACTTTACTCATTTGCTTCTATTGCGTCCCAACCCGCGTTACAGATTACCGTAATAAATGCACCACAAAATACAATATACAGACTGAAAATAGGTACACGGTCTCTACATTATATTCTGCATTCACGGTGACGTAATGCAAATACAGTGCCAGTGAACTCCAATTGAAGTTCGAATCTCACTGCTGTTTGATCGTTCTCTCCGTGACCGCGTAGGTTTCCTCAGGGTGCTCCAGTTTCCTCCACATTACAAAGATGTAAGTTAGGGTCAGTGAGCCATGGGCAAGTTACGTTGGCGCTGGAAGTGTGGCGCCTCTTGTGGGCTGCCCAGCACAATCCTCGCTGATTTGATTTAATGCAAGCGATGGGTGTCATGGTATGTTTCAATGTCCCATGTGGCAAATAAAGGTAATCTTTCTTTCTTGTTACCACCGAGGTGTAATTATGCATGGCATGATCTGTCTGCTTGGCATGCAAACAAAATCTCTTCACTGTTGACAGAACAATGGCAATGCCATTCTTCACCAATGCTAGGAGCCAGTGTTGTGCACCTCCTACCTCTGTCCTGTGCTCAGCACTGCTCTGGCTGGGCAGAGTATTTACCCACCAAGAGTATCAGGTTGAGTCAGTGTCTGGGACCAAGGGCAGCCCCAGCTCTGCTTTAGAAACTGGACATTAATTGTGGGTGGTTAGATGCCCTATCCTCCAACCCTACTCCCCAAATCTGTCCACCCACACAAAAACACTCACACCCGCTCCTCCGCTCCTTAAACTCTCCACTGGGTGGACCCTTTGGGGTCAGGGTTGGTCGTGTGACTTCATGCTCCTGATGATTGGTTGGACAATGGAAGGGAAGCGCCCCATGTGGGTGGAGAAAAGATGTGCTGATGATGTCGGTGGTGACAGCTTTGTCTTGTGTCGGCAGTGAGGAGAGTTACATGGTGCAGGACTATGCCAAGTTAGACCAGCTGGAGGTGATCCCCTTGGAGAGCAACGATTCCCCGCACTCCCCTCCGGGGAAAGCCACAGGGGGCGGGACACACCCTCGCACCGGCTCCAACCTGTACCCCTTCAAGATCATCATGAAAAAGAACAGTGCTGGCGAACTCGAGCAAGTGGTCTTCGGCACAGACTCACAGTGAGTATAAGTGATCAATTCCCTCGCTTACTCACAACCACTTCCCTCCCTTGCATCCTGTCCCATTCCTCCCAAACAGTTCCCCATTCCGATGTGTTCCCTTCCCTTCACCCGCCCTCCTCCTCCTCATCCCTCCTCCTCACACTGTCTTCTCTTTCTCCTTTCCTGTTTCCTCCCGTCCTTGTGTCTCACTCTTCCTCCCCCCTTCCCACCCTGACCCGGTCCCTCCTCTCACTCACTTCCCTGACATCACCACAGGTTTAGCTGTGGGCAGTCGATTCAGCCGCAAACTTGATGTTCCCTTTCAAGGCTGATTTATATTTGTGCGTCGCATCTACGCCGAAGGTGTGACATACCCTACACTGTAGCCTACGCAGTGCGTCTCTCCAGAAAAGTTACTCACACGTCGCGGCGATGCAGACCGCCACAGCTGTGATTGGTCCGCTTGGTAGCATTTCATTTCCTCCTACGCATTTCCAGTCGCTTCTTCTCCACCATGTCTGTACACCGATGAGAAATAGATGAACCAAATCGTCAAATCTACCTGCTGACATGCAAAAATGTTTGAAGTACATTTCCTCGTCCATGTCTCTCACAAAGAAACTCAACACAGTGGCATAGAAACCCCACCACCAACTAGCGTTCTGGCGCACACCAACGCATGCTCGCTACGGCGTAGAGCGACGCAGAAGTGAGAATCAGGGTTGCGGCATAGGCTGGAGCGTAGCCCGTACGCACAAGTATAAATCAGCCTTCAAACTCACCCACTCCCCAGCACTATTTCTACAGTTCGTTTCCCGACAAAGGTCCCAGCACTGACCTTGGGCTCAACAGCCCTTCTGCATTTACTCTCGAGTTTTCTAGCCCAGGGCTACTTTCTCCAGTGCCAGGGTCTTGAGGGCCCTACCTACCCGAGCTGTGAGCTGGTGACCCTGTGGTTTGGAGCTGTGGTCCCCTCTCCACACTGGGTGATGGGGATGGAGGGGGTGTTTGGTATGTCCGCAGTGGAGAACATGTAGAGATGGTGAACACTGACCCTCTTGAGAATACACAGCCACAAAAGAGTGGAACCTAACTTTGGCAAATTGCCCCTTCAGCCTTCTTCACCAGTCAGTAAGAATGTGGCTGAACCTTACTGTATCTCTTGGTGTGCAATATTCCTTGCTCTCAGACTGCAGTACATTCAGTAACTGAGCATCTATGGACTTGAGCAAAAAAGACCTCCTAAGTAAAACATACTCTCCTTATCTTCATCCCTCAAAATGGCCAGTCTGTTGTTTGAGGAATAGCCCTCAATTCTGGCCTTTTAACTGCAAGTAACAATTTCTTGTCCCCATGAGAATAGTTAAATGAAATATTCTAACCAGGGAATCTCAGAATGCGGGGCTGCACAGTATGTAGTGGTTCGCACACTTTACTGAACAGGTGACTTGAGTTCAATTCCTGCCACTGCCGGTAAGGAGTTTGTACATTCTCCCCGTGACCGTATGGGTTTCCTCTGAGCGCTTCGCTTTCCTGCCACAGTCCAAAGATCTATCAGCTGGAAGGTTGATTGGTCATTGTAAATTACTCTGTGATTGGGCTAAAATCAGGGGATTGCTGGTGACGTGGCTGGACTTATTGTATCGTAAGTAAGCATAGTCTGTTCAGCCTCCCCATCAGAAATTGCTCTGTACAATACTCTTAGGTGCTGCCTCATCAACGCCCATTCACTTCAGAGTCGGGTTTATTATCGATGACATGGTAATGTAGCCGTTAGCACAATGCTATTACAGCTCAGGGTGCTGGCATCAAGAGTTCAATTCTGGTGTCCTCTGGAGGGAGTTTGTACATCCTTCCCGTGAGTGCGTGAGTTTCCTCCAGGTTCCTGCAACGGTCCGACAACATACCAGTTAGTAGGTTAATTGGTCATTTGGCTGGGGTTAGACAGTTGCTGGGCGGTGGGGCCAGAACAGTCTGTTCCACTCTGTATCCCTAAATAAAATCATAAATAAAAATAATTAAGTTTGTTTTGTGGCAGCAGTACAGTGCAATACATAAAAATATTGTAAGTTACAATAACTTTAAAAAAAATATATATAGTTTAGAATCAGGACAAGGTAGTGAGGTGGTGTCTAGAAATTTCAGAAACCTGATGATGAAGAGGAAGATGCTGTTCCTAAAAGATCGTGTGCTTTCTGGTTTCTGTAAAAGAAGGCATTTGGCATTAACTCGGTGTTAATGCTCACATTCTAATTACCCTAAAAGACAGAGAGGGTGTGGGAAAACATTCAGCAGGTCAGGCAGCATGTGTGGAGAGAGAAAAACAGTCACATTCCCAATCTTTTTCCACTCAGAGGGTTCAAGTTGGGGCTTTATTTGCGGAGGTTTGGATTTTGGTCAGACGCTGCCATCTTCTGGTTTGCAGAAGCACTGCGGGCAGACTGGGTCCTGGGTGCCTGGGGATTCGGGTTTGGAGAGTGCCAGGCTATGGGTGCAGTGTGGGCAAGGAGAATTGGGTTGAGCACCATCAGGGTTGGTCAAGCCTGTGACTGGGGTCCTCAGGATGTGGAGAAAAGTGAACCTCTCAACCTTCTTTTTGTGGCAGGAGTGTCCGAGCTCGATGGATCAATGCCCTTCTGAAGAAGCACGATGATCTCGTCAATAAAGAAGGTAAAGAGATCAGCACGTTGCCATGGCAGCAGCATAGGCCATGGCTTCCCACACTGACAAACTGGAGGCATTCCCTCTCCCAAAGAGCCTGCAGCCTCTGATCCCCCTCTCTCAAGTAGCAGAAACAACCCCCTCCAGAACATCAGTACATTTCACCTTCTCTTATATTCTGTTTGAAAGCAGAATTTTAAGCAACTAGGATGATTGCCTACAGAGTTAGTATTGAAATATGAACCATTTTTAATACTGTAAAGCATTACCCTAGCTGCTATACTACTGTGCCAACCTGCTATGCTAGAGCAATATTAAAAATGATTAATTAAATAGCCTGGTAGCATAGAGGTTCACGTAACACCTCATACCACCAGCAATCAGGGTTCAATTGCCATTGTTGTCTGTAAGGAGCTTGTACATTCCCCAATGACCGTGTGGGTTTCCTCCAGATGATCCTGTTTCCTCCCACCTTCCAAAGATGTACGAGTTAGGATTAGTAAGTTGTAGGCATGCTGTATTGGGGCAGAAAGCATGGTGGCTCTGACGAACTGCCCCTCAGCACATCCCCAAACTGTGGGTCGTTGATGAAAATGACACATTGCACTGCCTACTTTGACGCTTCGATGCGGCAAATAAAGCTAATCTTTATCTTTTGTTCAGTGCCAATCCCAAAGTATACATTCGCCTGGCATTGCTACATCACTGAGGTCAGAAATTCCAGTTTCCCGAGGCCTCTCTTCTGCATCCTCATGTAATACTGGAAACATTCTTCAAGCTGATCTTCTTCGCCAGAAGTTGGCTGATCTGCCTGCAGCCAAAAAAAAACAAAGAGCCAGCAATCAGATAAATGCTTTTGGTTGTAGATGACCATTGAAAGGAGAACCTCTCTCTGGTGACCCCAAACCTTTTCATCTCTGCACATTCCAACCTCTTTGAAGCTGTTGTCTAAAACCAAGCTTTCTACCTTGCTGATTGTCTGAAAACCGCCTCTGTACTAAGGGGTAAATGCCTGGAGTAACTTTCTCTGGCGACAAACTGTCGACCGACATCTTTTATACACCTAGCGATTCCCATGGTTATCTTGACTATATCTCTTCCACCGTCTCCTGTAAAAATGCTATTCCTTTTTCCCCACTTCCTTCATCTCTGCCAAATCTGGCTTTCCTTTCTGGGACATCATCGATGTCGTCCTCCTTCAAAGAACAGGGGCTCCCTTCCTCCACCATTAATGCTGCCCACTTTCCACAGGGATTTCTCCCTCCACGATTCCCTTGTCCATTCATCCCACCCCAGTAATCTCCCTCCCGGCACGTATCCGTTCAAGGATCCGAAGTACTACCCGTGCCTATTCCCCTCCTCCCTCATTCCATTCGGGCCCCCAAACAATCCTTCCAGGTGAGGCAGCGCTTCACCTGCAAATCTGCTGGGGTTGTGTATTGCGTCCAGCACTCCCGATGCGGCCTCCTCTACGTTGTTCAGACCTGTCGTAAACTGGGGGACCACTTTGTCAAATGCCTCCTCTCCATCCGCCAAAAGCAGAACTTCCCAGCGGCCCAACAGTTTCATTCCCATTCCCTTCCCGACAGATTGGTCCGTATCCTCTTGTGCCAAGATGTGCTGTCGAGGTGGAGGAGCAACACCTTGTATTCCATTTGGGTAGCCTCCAACCTGATGGCATGAATATCGATTTCTCCTTCCAGTAAAAAAATGTTTTCTCTTCCCCTCCCTCCTCCTCCTATTTCCCACTCTGGACTCTTACCTTTTCTCACCTGCCTATCACCTTCCCCTGGTCCTCTTCTTTCCTTTTCTCATATGGTTCTCTGTCCTTTCCTTTCAGATTCCTTCATCTCCAGCCCTTTACCACCCACCTGGCTTAACCCATCACGTTCTAGCTACCCCTCTTTGTACCACCCCCATGCCATTTTACCCTGGCATCTTCCCCCTTCCTTTCCAGTCCTGAAGAAGGGTCTCATCTGAAACTTCCTCCATTTGTCCATTTCCATGGAAGCTGCCTGGCCTGCTGAGTTCTTCCAGCATTTTGTGTCTGTTACTTTGGATTTCCAGCGTCTGCAGAATCTCTTGTGTTGACAACTGTTCCTTCCCTCCTTCTCCCAGGTCTCCAGCAGGTGGAGGTCACCAAAGCATACCTGGCCAAGCAGCCTGACGAGCTGTCGCTGCAGCAGGCAGACGTGGTGGTCATTCTCGAGAAAGTAGACGGTAGGTCTGGGCTGGTAAATCTGTTGCTGGCTGGGCGCAGGCCCTATTGATACCTGCTGCCCGTTGACACTTGGAGCCCGATCTCTACCCTGAGATACATTGTAGAACAGTCCCTGCACTATAGTGGGGCATCTACCTGGGGTGGGAATCATTGTCAACACTAACAACTGCAGGATGGCCAAGACCGTTATATTGTGGGCCTTGCTGTAATAATGCTGCTGATTATGATTATGGGGAGGGTTCTGGCCTGGACAGTGTCAGATGGAAGCAGAATTGCTCAATATCTGAGATAGCCCTGAGATCACTCAGTTTAAGCTGCTCCTCAATACTTGTGTCACTTGGGTAAAACAGATCCTCCCACTAACGTTGGTCTGCTGTTTGAAAGACCCACCCCTTACATTGTACACCTTCCTCCAGAGCCTGCTTCTGTAACAGGGTCGTATCTTCCTTCCGATAGGCTGGTACCATGGAGAGAGGATACGTGACTGGGAGAGAGGCTGGTTCCCCGAGTCGTGCGCCAAGGAGATAACGAATCACATTGCCGTGCAGCGAAACGTCCAGCGAATGGAGAGGCTGCGGATTGAAACTGATGTTTAGCCGACCTTCTGACCCCCTGCCCGGCTGTTGCATCGAGACCAGACTTCTACCTCCCTGTAATACACCATGATGGGTCCCCATTTTAACAGGTTCCAGGTGGCAGTGCCACATCTGCTCATGCCCATGCCCATTGCCTCTTGACCATGTCAGTAGCTGAAGGGGCATTCAAATGCCCTTCAGCATCCCCAGGAGCTAAGCCTGTTGGAATGGGTTGTCCAGGAACAGGGTCCTCCAATTATTTAAGCCTGGTAAGAAGACAAGTGCATGTTTGTAATATAGTTTGCAATGAACAAGTCCCATCAAATGCAGCCAAAATGAAATTCCTATGCCTGCTCCTTGATGGTGACGAGAAATGATTGGTATTTATGTCGACAAGCTCACCCGCTTATGAGTGCTCCATATAAGGCACTTTCAGAAAAGTAAATCGAAATGTTGTGTTATTTTAAACTCAGGGCCCATGTGAATTACTGGGAGAGGTTGGGGTTTCGGAGTTAACTCCAGTGATGCCGAATCGCATCTGGACAGGTCCAGCTCCAGGACATTTCTGAAGTTATGCCATCGTGAATGTTTCAGGCCCAGTCGGGGTGGGTTTAAAATAGTTGCATAATCTGCAATCAGCCAGTGAGTGGTGACTTCAGTGTAGATGCAGATCCAAGTGAACCACGTCACTGCTTATTCACCCTTGTCAATCAGGACATCATGCAAGCCAGAGATTGCACAAAATCTGTTTCCCAACCCAACCTCCTTAAATAATAAAGAGAGCAAGTGGTTGCAACTGCGTGAGTGTGTGTAAGACTTAGCGGAAGGACGAGAAAGCATACTGGGGAGAAGGGGGTCAAAGGCAAAGAGGGAGTGGATGTGGGCAGTGTGTGAGTGGGGAGAGTAGGACAGCAAGTGAATTAGGTCGTGACTATTAATATGAGCAAAGCTCATTGCCCTCAGATCATTTGGTGAGGAATATCCAACCAAAGAAATTGTTTCAGTCGCCAGGACTTCTGCTCCTAGCTTTCACTTTGCAACGTCAGTTTTGTGAGCAGGAACACTTGTTTGATCAGAACCCCAGATCTGGGGGTTTTGCAACCTGATTTGCTTTCTTTATGGTGAACAGAGCTGGGGTGGAGATAGATTACTCATTTCTTCAACCAAGCTCGGCTCTTTAAGAACCGACCACCTGCAGACGCTGGCAATCTGAAATAAAATCGGAAAATGGGGGAAATTCTTAGTTGGTCAGGCTGCATCTGTGGCGAGAGAAACAGAGCTAAAGTTTCAGGTCATTGAGGTCGTTGATAAGAAACGTACAGTTTGCTTCTCCCTTCATGGACACCAAGTGTTTCCGGCATTGCATTTTTGCTGTTTTCTCAAAACCCTGGGATGATTGAGAGATCAGTGGATGCAACTGGAACATCTGTTGCCTGTTGCAAAGCAAGGAGACAAACAACTCCATTTTCTGTCCGTCCCCCCCCCCCCACCCCTACCCCATTGATCCTGCATGGATCGAACTGGTGCAAAGAGTGCCACCTCATGATGGCTTCCAGATATCCAGAAGATACCACCAACCTCCACAGAGTGGTATCTCCATGGATGCTTCTGCCCTGTTAACTATTCTCAATTCAGGGGATTAGGAAAACGGGATGAAAGGAGAAATATTGACCAGTATCCCAAATTTCCCCCCTCTGTGTATTAGTGTAAATCGCTAGGGCTTTTTATCAAAGTTGGTGGATGCTCACTGCCAGGGCAGCCTGTGCCCACACTAGGGGCAGAAGGAAATGTGAGCTCCTGTTCTGTTCTCTCCGGTGTGCTGAGCAGCAGCCAATATTTCTACACTTATTCTTACCATGCTGTGTGACAGTCCCTGCAGAACTTCATTCCCAGTTTCTCATGGCCATGGCAGTGAATATGCTTCACTTTTGTTTATGGTCTTGGTTGACTAACATCTTTCTGAATCCAAACTAGCAGAAGTTTGAGTTTGTGAAGTAAGGATTGATCCCAGGATTGTGAAACTAGAAGGTACAAATCACTATGGGATAGACATGTTTCCCTGCTTATTTTAACTTTGAGATTTAACAGAAGTTGTGCGGTCTTTAAGATGCATTGGAATCTGCCAGAATGTTTATTAATTGCCACAGATTCTTGAAGATTTACAGTTTATAACAGTTTATAAATAAACTTTAACTCCCGTTATGTTTTGGTGGTTTTCTAAAGCTATTGTCTCTCTTCCACTGCAGGAGTTAGAAAGGAATCAGGGTGAATTCCTTTCTCAGATGAAGTGTAGGTTACAAATGAACTCAAAGTCTGCCCTACGTCTCTCCTCCTGATCTACCCAGGCCCTCCCACACATCATCTTCTTTCCAACTAGCCCCTTATCACCCATCTTCTTCCCACTCTATCTGACAATTACCCACACACCCCACTGCCACTGTCTCCATCTGCCTCATTACCTCCCTTATTCGGTTCCGTTCTTCACCTTCCTTTCCAATCAACTTCCATCATGTGATGTTGACTGTCCATTTCCTTCTACAGATAAGACCATAAGATATAGGAGCAGAATTAGGCCATTTGGCCCATCGAGTCTGCTCTGCCATTTCATCATGGCTGATCCCTTTTCCATTTCAGCCCCAATTTCCTGTCTTCTCCCTAAATTCCTTCATGCCCTGACTAATCAAGAATCTATCAGCCTCTACCTTAAATTTATCCATTGATTTGGCCTCCATGGCCGCTTATGGCAATAAATTCCACAGATTTACCACTCTCTGACTAAAGAAATTCCTCTTCATCTCTGTTCTAATTGGACGCCACTCTATTCTGAGGCTGTGTCCTCTGCTCATAGACTCCCCCACCATAAGAGACATCCACTCTATTTAGAGTAATTTCAATATTTGATAGGTTTAGATGCTGCCTGACGTGCTGAGCTCTTGTTTATCGCTCTATATTCCAGCACCTGCATCTCTTGTGACTTGATCTCAGAAGGTACATGGTCCTCCATGCA
This sequence comes from Hypanus sabinus, assembly GCF_030144855.1. Lineage (NCBI taxonomy): Eukaryota > Metazoa > Chordata > Chondrichthyes > Myliobatiformes > Dasyatidae > Hypanus > Hypanus sabinus. The sequence continues at coordinate 33,670,211 of NC_082732.1, read as the reverse complement.
AAGCTGCTCATTCTTGAGAGCCCTTCCCACCCGTGCTTCCTCACCATCTGGTGCTCGTGCTCTCACCCTCCTACCTCTCCAGTAACCACCGTGCCACTCATGTTCTAGAGCAGGTGACCACGACGAGTAGAGGCACTCTCCCACAGTTCCAGCGACCCTGAAGACTGGCACTGACCCTGTGGAGTTTGTATGTTCTCCTGGTGGCCATGTGGGTTTCCTCGTGGTTCTCCTGTTTCCTCCGATGTTCAGAAGACAAGCTGGTTGGTAGGTTAATTAGTCACTGTAAATCGCCCCCCCAGTGTGTAGGTAAGTGGTAGAATATGAGAATCAAAGGGGGGAGGGGTGGAGATAACAAAACTACGGGGAGAGTCAAAACAAGATGAAATTGACTTGACAATCGTGTAGGTGGGTGGCTGATGGACAACCAGTACGTCTGTTTCTGTTCGGTACCGTAAAGCATTCTCCTGATATGAGTGAGCTGCCAGAAGAAGTGGTGGAGCAGGTACTGTACAATAGTATCGCTTGGATAGGTGCAGGGAGGAGGGATAAGGGTCACACGGAAACTTGGGTGGACAACAGAGTCAGAGCGGCCTGCGACCGTGTAACCGATGACACTTGGCCTCCATCAGTGGCTCCACGTTGTCCCAGTACCTGTCAACTGATGATTGACCAAACCATCTCCAATTCAATTAAAAACAAATCATGGAGCGCAAGCTTCAATGCGAGCCAGCCAGAAATGCGTCCCTCGTGAGCTGGTTGCTGTAAATCACTTGTGTAACCACTGGAATTTTCTCCAGTCTTCTCTCTCGATGGGTACTTTCAAACCAGCTTCTCTGACCAAGTTTCCACTCACCCACTCTATTTATCTTAATATGTGACAGTTTGCTTGATACTGGTCCTGCGTTTTATTTTGTCACCAGTATTCTGGGGATCACTTTGATGTGAGATCATAAAGATGCAACAGTAAGCAACTCGCTAACAAGCAAGACTCAGGAAATTGGATCCCCCAAAACAGTGAACAGCAAATTTGACTTCTGTGTTACTAGTTCAGGGAATTGGGTCAGCGAGTTCAGAATTCTTTTATTGTGGTATATGGGAATACAAATACTTCCTTTAGAAAACAGTGTGTATACAGCACATTAAACTGAATTAAACACAAATGACCTGATAATTTATTCATATATTCATAATAACACCTCTAATTTATTCCTAAACTCACTGGTTGGTAAATCTCGCTTTGTGAGAATCCACTCACTTGATCCTGTAGTACCAGTTGACACAAGGCAAACCATTTCATTTTTCTGGTACGGAGAGTATGAAATGCGGACTTTAGGAGAACTAAACCACATCAGCAACTTATCTCGAAACTGTTGACTATCAAGTTGGATTATGTGTGGAATTGCCAGCATTTCCTCACATAAATGCACGCGAGCTAGGGAGTCCCTTTGCAGATGTGTGTAAATCCTGAACCTGCTGAGAGCTGCACCTTGCTTTCAGCAGACTTCCATCTAATCTGTAGGGCAAATGAAGGACTGTTCAGCCAATGTTACCTCCACTCTACAGCCAAAGTCACTCTAACCACAATTTATAATTGCAGATGATAGTTGTGTATGAATGTCTTCAGGGACGACGTGCCAAGTCATTGTGCACGAGGACAGGCCCTATACTCAACATCTGCAAAGCTAAGGTACTCAGCCAACCTGTCCCTAACAATAAAAGTCCGCAAAAAGGCATTAGGAATCAATTCCCGTCTACAGGAAAGATATCCCCTATGTACAGGACAGAGTACAGAGAACATTTATAAGGGTGTTACCAAGTCTTGAGGACCTGAGATAGACAGAAAGGGTGAATAGGTTATGGTATTATTCCCTGGAACATCGGAGGATGAGGGGAGATTTGATAGAGGTTATATAAAATTATGAGGGGTATAGATAAATATAAGCAGGCTTTTTCCATGGATGTTGGATGTGACCAGAACAAGAGGTCATCAATTAAGGGTGAAAGATGAAATATTCAAGGGGAACCCGGGGGGAAATTTCTTCACTCAGAGGGTGGTGTGAGTGTGGATCAAGCTGCCAGTGGAAGTGGTGGGTGCAGGGTTGGTCGGCAGTTAAGATAAGTTTGGACAAGTACATAGATGGGAGGGGTATGGTGCAGGTCAATGGAAATAGGCAGAATAACAGTTCAGCACAGACTAGAAGGGCTGAAGGACCTGCTTCTGAGCTGTATTATTCTGTGACTATATTTCCTGTATCTCAGAGCCAGCACTGTGTAAGGCAGATGTCGATGATGAAATTTGCCCATCATGTTGAGTTCATCAGTCACTGCCTGTACTATCCTGAGGAACGGTATATGGAGATTAAGGTCCAGGATGTAACACAAACCCTGACACCAGTCACTTCTGTCCTCCTGCACACTTCTAGGACCTTGCAGCAGGAAGCTAAGTGTAAACAGCAGAGGGAGTGCACGGCCTAACAACTGTGGCAGATGCTGCACATCCCACGTTGGCTCAACAGCTAACCCAGAAGCCACAGACTAGAGTGGAAGTATGTCACCTTCAAGGCCAGAGCTGTCTAGAGGACAGTGGCACATCTGCTGGAGAAGGTCACTAGGTTGCATCCAGTGGCTAGCAAGCAGAAGAGCAGAAAATTGGTTCTTCACAATCATTCTAATGAGTCAGGTGATAGGTTGTTGAGCTAATGCACATGCTCGGTTTCCAATCAACAGCAAATAAAAGGAGGTAAGTGGGTGGAAAATCAGCCCTTTTCATTAAGTGGAGCTCCAACTCTTGGTTTCACCCTGCCCTGTTTCCCTTTATCCAGAAGCACTGGTGTGACATTGAGCTCTCCTGTGAGAGGTCCTGGGTCTGGAGAGAGAGCAGCAAGTAACAGGGTAAAATGCCCCACTCGACCCAGACACGAGGTCTAACAGTGAAGCAGAAATCTGTCTGTTTCAAAGGGTGCAGTGGCCTTGCTGTGTTGTGATCCTTGGAAAGGAAGGAATTGAAGGCAGAATTTTTATTTCCGTATAGGGAATGGAGAAGTTGTAAATTTGTACAAAATTTAAGGACTTTAAAGATACAACCAACATGGAGGGAGAAAGGCCTCATAATAATTTGCTGTTCTGCCTTTTGACGGGTTTATTGAGGATTCTATGATAGTTCAGCTTGACTTGTGTTGTCACAACCTTCCTGTGGACTGCTCTGAGCTGGTTAATGAAACAAGGGGAAGCATTGGCTGAGAGTTAATATGCCTAACAGATACTGAAGGTAGAACTGGTCTTGAACAGATTGTAGTGGCAATTGCTGGGTCCCTGAATGTCAGAGGCATGTTCTCTCAACACGGTCACATTCCATTCACCCTGCTAATTGAGTCTCTGCAGATGCCAATGTTCGTTGTTTCCAGACGGGCAGGCAGCTTCATCCATTACAGAGCACCTGCTTCCCTGCTGCCTTGTAGTGATTGCAAAGTCTTGATGTCAGTGTGCAAACTTCCCACCGAAGTGGAAAAGCCACCCTCTAACCAACACTGGATGGCAAATTTGAGGTACGATGTTTAATCACTTCCTCGGTCAGTTAAAGTTGTGCCAGGATTGAAACCAACCTGTAGTCCTAATAATCCCAGTGATCTGGGATTTAATTTATAAAAATAAAATTATATATATTGTATATTATAGTAGAAGAAAGGTCTTTAAGGTATCAAGAATATTTCCATTAGCCTAAAGTTCATCGTTCAGAGTTCCAAGGAGATGGGAAAGCCAGGGGTTCCAACACCTCCTTTTCGCCTGGACCACAAGGTGAGGCTGGATCCGAAAATCCGTCCGCAAATCCATGTTTTTTTTAAAATTAGCCAAATGGTCTGAAAGATGGTGGGATTCGTGCCCAATTCTCCAAACGTACAGTCCCATAATTCTGCTTTCAGTGCTGTCTGTCTTCAGGCAGGGTGTACTTTGAGAAGCAGTCTCCTTGACAGCTGCCTTTGAACTTGCTAAGGTGACTACAGCCCTGAGCTGGTGTCTGATACCACGTTCCTGTGGGCCACGTCCTGCAGGTGATGAGGTGGTTTTGGAGGCCCTCCTGAAAGCAGACAGCACAAGTTTCATAAACACCAGAGAGTCTGCAGATGCTGGAAATCCAGAGCAACTCGTACAAAATGCTGGAGGAACTCAGCAGGTCAGGCAGCATCTATAGTCAGGAACAGTCAATGTTTACGCAAGACTCTTTGGCTCAGAATGTTGACTAGTTATTCCTCTCCATGGCCGTTGCCTGACCTACTGAGTTCCTCCAGCATTTTGAGTGTACGTTGCAAAATATTCACATTCTCTCCCATTCTAGTGGAGACTATTCAGCCCACTGAGCCCTTTCTGGCTCTCATAATCCCACTGCCAATTAACTGGCTTGTGATTTTCCTGCGTTACAGCATCCAATTAACCCACAAATAAGCACCACAAGAAGACCGCAACCTTGTTGGAGGGTTTGGAGGCTTGTGTGCCTCAATGACCCAGACAGCTACATTGGCTAGAGTCATGGCCTCATGCTTTGGCTCTTGGGAGAGTCACTCATGCTAAATAGGTCAAAGGGTAGAGCCCAGACTACGGGTGGCCCACTGGTCCTCCAAGTTGGGGGGTTCAGCTCAAGGCTGAAGGTTGATTGACCTTGACTGGTCAAACAACAGAAACAGCAATGAAGAATCCTTCTACTTCTGTGTGCGATGAAGTGGACAGACAGAGATGGAGGACCTTCATTGCTGCCCTAAATGCCAGTGGCGTAACAGACAGTAAGTAAGTGGGCACTCCTCCGGATTGTGAGAGGGAACAAGGATCCAGGGAAAACCAAGTGGTCACTAAGGACAGCATGCATTCACAGGTAATGCCAGGAAAATTCCACCACTATTCCTGGGGTGCAGCCCAGTGTTTTCACCATGGGACAGGTGGCTGCTGACCATGTGATGTCCCCCCCACCGCCACTCCAGACATGCTGTATTCCCCCCTCCTCTTCCAACGAGTGTGTGTTCAAGATTCTAAAGCGGAACAGAAACCTCACTCCGTGCACCAACCCCCTCAAAGAAAAAATACAATGACTACTCAGTAAGGTGAGATGCTGCAGATGAAGGGTCTCAGCCCAAAGCTGTTTATTCCTCTCCACAGATGCTCTGTGACTTGCCGAGTTCCTCCGTGACTGCTCTGCATTGCTGATTTCTGAAGGGTGCTGTACATCTGAATGGGACACTCCTGAATTGTGGCTGTGAGGAGAGTCCATCGGGGGGGGGGGGGGGGGGATTCTTTAGCTAAATTGATATTCGCAGATCCTGACAGGGTTCTGTCATCAGTCAGTGTTCGTTACTGGAGCTCAGAAGGTGGCTGGGACCAGTACGATGGATTTATTGTCTGAGGAGCACCACTTGAGAAGGCCAGAGGGGATGGTGACAATGTGGTCCTTGACGTCCTGTCCTCAAAGTGACTATGGGTGGAGGAACTGATGAGGAACCATCTCTTGTCCCATGAGAAATGGGAATGGGTGGAGTACAGGAGTAGGAGGCACATTGAGTTGACTTCACAGTCACTTCAGGTTTTGGGACACAGGTTAATGGAAATCTGGAACTCCTACCTTAAGGAAAATGCAGAGTCCTTGGGAAAATTTGGAATTGAAGCCACCAGGCGCAGATTGACCGTGTAGCGAGCTGACCAGGTCTGAGCTAATGACTTACAAGCAGGGACAAGAGTGAATCCGACCATGAACACCTCTCCCGTGTCCCTTTATCCCACAGGGCCTCCCAGATGAGCTCCAAACCCTCTGATTTCAGCAATGATGTGGAACACCTCTCCTCACCTTCCTTGCAGGTGGGCCCAATCCAGCCATCCAGGCAAGTACAGTGTCCATTCCGAGGGTCGCAGTGAGCGTTATTGGAGCAGTCACAGCTTAAGGAGCAGTTAGGTCCGTAGCGATTGGCTTGGCAATCTGAAGGGAAGGAGATGCCATTACTCATAAATTGTGCCCTTTGCTGGAGCTTCAACCTCTTAAGAATGAACCCTGATAACTGCCTCCTGTAAAGCTCTGTCTGATCAATAAGAAGAAAGCAGGTAGTTTGAGCTCTGCCTCACGTTCAGGCACTGCGTAGCCATCAGTGTCTGTTTGTAAGGGCTGATTTGAGATGCTGCAATGTTTCCCTCTAACATTGGAACAGCCAGAAAATACTTAACTGAGATATTTGTAAATCATGAGAAACTTTGTACATTTCTGAGTTTAGGACCTGAACGCTAAAGGTCTTGGAAAGTTACAGAATTGGAGGAAGTTGTGAGGATACGCAGGCATGCCACAGAGATTGCAGGCTTAGGACAAGAGGATTACGTGAGCTGTTACTGGACTAGAGAGCATGTGGATGGGTGGGAGCTGGAGCTTTAGCATACTCTCGATTTCACTGAGGGTGGGAGGCGGTTGTTTGATTAGGAAAACGCTGGAATATGTGAGTTTAGAAACAGAGCATAGAAGGAAAGGAGTAATTGTACAACACTCACCAATGTCACACCTGGTGCCTGTTTTCCCTGGGGGACAAAGGCACAATCCGGTTGCAGGTTCACAAGGAGCCCCGTCTTCGCAATCACACAGCTGCTGACAATGGTCTCCGTATTGTCCCCGCTCACATTCTGCAGGGGGCCAAAGAGAAAGAAAGCTGAGGCCCATATGGAACAATCGATCAATGGTCCTGGTTAATGTAGGGTAGATGGTGCAATTCCACAGTCCTTGAGGGCAAACATAACCTTCGGTAATGAGGATAGGGCAGAAAAGCTGGGCTTATTTTCATTGGAGTGGGGGGAGGGTGAAGTGAGGCCTGACATGTAAGATTATGAGGTATGGATAGACTAGATTGTAGGAAATTCATCCCCTTAATGGATCTGTCAAAATCCAGAGAGCGTAAGCTGAAGAATGATAAGAAAATTAAAAAGGGTTTAAGGAAAAATGCTTTCACCTAGAGGATGGGGGCAATATGGATCGTTCTTCCTGAGAAGATGGTGGCGATCATTACTGTCCCAATGTTTAATAAGTATCCAGATAAACACTTTAATCGCCAAGGCTGTGGATCAGGACCTTGGAAGTTGCATTTGTATTAATGGATGCGATGGTTGGCATCAACATTGTGGGCTGAAAGGAAAGTACTACCCCAATTAATGGAGCAATGGTTCCACACCACAGACATGTCAACGAGAGGGGGAAAATACCTGAGGATGTTGACATTGGCCATTCTATGTTCTTGGGGTATGGACTCAGGGAAAATGTGCTAATGCCATGAATTGCCTGGCTCCTAAACTTGATGAGTGTGGTGCATGGCCAAGTGGTAAAGGCATTGGGACTAGCAATCTGAAGGTTGTTAGTTCGAGCCCCAGCCGAGGCAGTGTGTTGTGTCCTTGAGCAAGGTACTTAACCACACATTGCTCCACTCCACCCAGCTGAAAATGGGTACCAGGAAAATGCTGGAGGTTAACCTCGTGACAGACTGGCGTGTTTGCGTGGCTGAGTGTTTTGCCCATTACCTGCGTCACAGTGCTCTCCGTGGTAACCAGCTGAGCACAAACACCGGCCAGTCACAGGGTCACAGGACGCGCCGTTTCTACAGTCACACGGGTGCTGGCAGTTCAATCCGTGAAATCCAGGTGGGCAGACTGTGAACAAACATAAAAGTCGCCATCAATAACTTCCACCAGAGTTCTGCCCATGGCCCAGAGCCCATGAACACATTTTCAAAATTATAGAGAATGAGGGGATGTAAGGTTAGTACAGGAAGGTGGAGCTGAAGTAGATCAGCCATGATCACCTTGAATGGAACAGCAGCCACAATGGACTGAATGGCCTCCGTTTGCTTATACTGTACTGCTAACGTTCTTGCATCTGCTATTAGGAACAAAAAGGATTTGGCCCTACTAATCCTTTCTATAGGTAGAGCGCGAAGCAGAGCAGTTAGCACATCGCTTTCCTGCGTCAAGTGTCAGATCAGGATTAAATTCCTGCGACTTTAAGTTTTTTTATTCTTTCTCCCGTTTGCTCCCACATTCTAAGTCAGGGTTAGTAAGCTGTGGGCATCCTACATTTGAGCTGGGAGCATGGCGACCTTGTGGGTCGCTCCCAGCGCATGTGTGTTGGTTGTTGATGCAAACAATGTAAACACTATTTTCTGATATACCTGTGACAAATAAGGTTGACCTTTCTTTAAGCGTGTCCTGGCCACATTGGTATCTTACGTGGACTGGGGGAGGGGATCTTGGTGTTGCACCGTCATCCACCACCTCTCCCCGGCTCTAATATTTTTATAGCTGGTAAACAGTGTCCAAAGACAATCAAGACAAACAATTAAGTTGCATAGATCATTGTAAGTGTTCTACCGGGATTCTGTGCACCAGCCAGTACTGGCAGGAACTTCCCTATGACCCCAGCTGTACGGCCTGGCAGCTGTCTTCTTGTCTTGAGATCTTCAGTCTGGTTTCAACTCTACTAACGTTAAGAGTAGTTTGAGAAAGAGAAAGCTATCTTGATTACTGGAGACTGAAAGGAAGTTGACATCTCTCACTCTTAACACTTTCCTTAGCACTTTGCCCTCCCCCGGGTCTGGTATGTTTGCTGTCCTCCTCCCTAGAGTGACCCTACATCACAGTCTGAGCTTTTCACTAATGTCTCCAAATCAGAATAAAATTTGCTTCCTGTTTTATCCAACACTCTTGCACAGCTTCAAGTATCTCAAAGGCAACCTTCCGGTGTTAATGATTGATGAGAATCATACGAGGTCACATTGGTTCAATCTTAGAAAAGGAAAACAACGCTATAATTGACATTCCTCACAATATTTCAACATAATATGTGAGCATTTTATAGGAAGCTGAAAGGCCATATTCTCCTTCAGGTTATGAATTCGGATTTATTTAAATCTTACATCCATCCACAATGTGAGGGAGTAAAAATCTTTGCGTTATGACTCCGTAGCAATGTACAGACATGTGAATTTATAAGTCTAATGGCTTTTAGAAAGAAGCCGTCCGGTTGCCTGTTGGTCCTGTCTTTAATGCTGCAGCACCATTTGCCAGATGGAAGCTGCTGAAACAGTTTATGGTTGGGATGACTGGTGTCCCTGATGATCTTCCAGGCCTTCTTTATGCACCCGCTGCTGTAAATGTCCTCAATGGAGAGAGGTTCACATCTACAGATATGCTGGGCTGTCTGTACCACTCTCTGTAGTGCCCAGCAATCAATGTTGGTTCAGGTCCTGTACCAGGTAGTGATGCAGCCAGTCAGGATGTTCTCTCTGTAGATGGTCTTGAGGATCTGAGGGCTTCTGCCGAACTTCTTCAGTTACCTGAGGTGGAAGAGACGCTGTTGTGCTCTTTTGCCACATAGTCCAGGTGAGATCTTTGGTGGTGTGTATACCAAGGAACTTGAGCATCAGATTGAGAGGTTTATTTCCCTGCGGCAAAGAGGACCAGAAATGTCACAGTGGACTCCTTTAAAACGGGGAAAGCACTTGATGGGGTTTAGCCAGCTGGTGGTGTGGTGACATCAGCACTGGACTTCAGGGGCCCGCACGCTTGCCATCTCTGCTGGGTTGAGCATCCAGCTAGCAAATCAGCCTCATTTAAAAAAAACAAATGCTAAAGAAATGGCAAGGTTGCCGCCCAAAGAACGTCAAGGCGTGGAGAGGAATAACAACAACCCGATGGGGTAGATGAGATGTTTCTACTGCAGGAACCCAAAACCAGAGGTAAGATTGATACAGAATGTACCCTTAACAGTCAATCTGGTCTTCCAGAGAAAGGTCTCAACCCATTAAGTCAAATTTACATCTTTATTTAAGGAGAATCTGTTGACCACGTGAGCTCTGTGCAGGTCAGATGGATTGTACATAAAAGAGCATTCACACTGGTAAAGACCATTTGGCTTAAAAAGGCCGATGTTATACTGTGTATTTCCTGTAGCTTTCTACCCACGTCTGAATTCTGAGCTGAGGTACAGGATCTATGACAAAAAAAAAATATTTCATCTATTGTCGGATATCTGGATAATACAGACGGAACAACAAATGTAAATGTGATTGTCGAAGGTGAAGCCCCTGATGTTGAATCCCAGCAGCAGGTGGCGCTGTAGTACACTGAATAGCGCTACAGTGCCTGGGAAATGCAAGACCTCTATTCCAAAAGATCCACAATCCTGCCCAGGTCCCTAACACCTTCATTCTGTTGAACACTTTTCCTGGTTAAGGAATTATTGCAATTCCCTTTGAACTTCACAGTGGCACAGCTGAGAGAGCAGTAGTCGTCTCTGGTGCTGTAGCTGTGGAGTTTGCCCGCTCTCCCTCTTGACTATGTGGGTTTCCTCCTGAGGCCCTCCGTTGAATGGGGCAGACCGTGGGTGTTGCTGCCAGCTGACTACATGATACGCAGGCCAGAGCTGTACGATATGGAGAGTATTGCCCATGCAGCAAGCTCCCCTCTCTACACAGCTGATAAATCTAAAAGAAAAGCAGAGACTGGTACAGTTTGGCACCAGCAGCATTACAGGAGTTACATGTCATCATCGACTTCAACACAGGACTGCCTCAGGGTCCTCAGCTCCTGGTTTTTCTTCCGGGTGGGTCTAGCCACAAGGCAGCAGAGGTGGGTTTCCTCCCGGTGCTGCAGATTCCTCCAACATTATAATTAATCAAACCAAATAGATAAGTGATTAATGGAGTTTGGGACAACGAACTACTCCGCTGATCAGGCAAAATGCGTGGAAGGAAATGGGCAGTCAGTGTTTCAGTCCTGCCAAAGGGTCTCGGCCCGAAACGTCGACTGTATGCTTTTCCATTGATGCTACCTGGCCTGCTGCGTTCCTCCAGCATTTTGTGTGGGTTGCTCAGTGTTTCAGGTGGGAAACCTTTTCTCCTAGACTGAAATACAGAAGGGAGATAATCAGTATGAAAAGGTAAAGGGAAGGGATGGACCAAAAGCTGGCAAGTGATAGTTGAACCCAGGTAAGGCGGGGATATAGAGAGGGGGGTGGAGGCTGGGAGGTGACATACGGTTGCAGATGATGGAATCTGATATTACAGGGAGATGGGGAGGGCAGACTCGTCACTTGTCACAGATTTTTCTGTCTCCATTCTCCCCCCTGAAGCAGCCTAACATCCACTTAAGTTTGCAGTGTTTAAGATGGAGAACGTTCACAGGCAACGAAGGGATGGGCCGCCAATACTGGCTTTGCTGGCGATGACCACGTCTCTGGCAGCTGGACTGAAACCATCCACAACGCCCAGCATCTCCTTGGAGGTAGGAGGTGGCTCAGCGCCACAGCATCGTGGCTGGCACAACACTTTACAGTACTAGCGACCTGGGTTCAATTCCCGCCGCTGCCTGTAAGGAGTTTGTACGTATCCGGTTTTCTTCCACAGTCCAAAGAGACACAGGCGGGTAGGCTGATTAATCATTGTAAATTGACCCATGATTAGGCTAGGGGATTAAATCAGGGGTTCCTGGGCAGTTCGCCACAAATTGCTGGAAAGGCCTTCTCTGTGCTGTATCCCAATAAATAAAATTAACCAACCTACCGTGCTCACAGGATCGCCCATAATAGCCTCTCGGGCAGTGGCAGTGCCCGGTAACTCGCTCACAGCTCGCATTGGTGTGGCAGGCACAGTCCAACTGGCAGTTCGCACCGAACTTCCCGAGGGGACACTCTGGAAAACAGAAAGACCATGACCACAGAGTTTATCGTCAAGCCGGAGGAAGGGATTGGTAGGGGTTAATGGTGGCGAGAGGGAAATAAAGAGAAGGTCTGTAAGTGAATGAACGTCAGGAGGAAGGATAATGAAAAGCAAAAGTGGGTATTGGTGGTTAAAAAAACCACAACGTGGGGGATGTTCTGACTATATCAAAGCCACAGAAAGGGGAACTTGAAAACTACAGTAAATTCCACAGCTTGAGTTGAGGGAAGGAAGGAATGACATAATACGTGGAATACCCTCATCCACGCCTGTTCCAATCCTCGTGTCCTTAATCAGTGCTCTGTGCACCCCCACCCCCTGCCATTACCATAGCTCACTGACTGAGAGCTGGTTACAGTCCAAGGAAAATGGAAAAAGCCCTTTCCAACTGTTTGGTAACTTGATCCTCAGACTGCTGGCTGCCTTTGGGGGTGATGTTCAATCTCCCAGGTCTGCACAGTTGTAAAGTTTCTGTTGAAACAAGAATGAAGTTGCTGAAGAAGAGATGGTAAACGTAACATCTGCGGAGTGTAGCAGAATATTCTCTCAAAGTAACTAAAAAACTGCGTGGCCGAGTGACTTTATAATGTGCTGTTTTTGCTTGCTGGTGAGTTAGCTACAACAGGAGGGTCAGATCACTCTGAAAGGCCACACTGTTATCAATATGGTCTCCTCATGCCCCCAATGTTCATATTTTGAAGGCAAGAAAACAGGAGCGTGGAGCGGAGAGCGAGTTTATAAATCTGGCGGGAGCAAAGGATGTTGGGAATGGCGAGGGTGGAGCTCATAGAGGGGGGTGGGACAGGTAGCAGGGGAGGAGTTCTGGGGTGGGCTGTGGCGTGGGTGCAGACGCACCCAGTGCTGAGACACCAGGCGAGGTCATTTGATTCCAAACATCAGTTCATTGATCATTGCAGATTGTCTCTCTGGTGCTTCCCACTCCCTTCCCTTTCCCATTCATGATTCCCCTCTCCCTGCCCCCGCTTCCCACACTGAATCTACAATAGAGATCCATATCAGAATCAGGTTTATCATCAATCATATATGTCATGATTCTTGTTGGCACCAGTGCAGTACAAAACATAAAATTACTATTTACTGTGCAAAAGTCTCTCTCTCTTCCCTCCCTCCCCCTTGGGGCTATGTACTAAGCCAACCTCCTTTACTCTCTGTATACCCATGACTGTGGCACCACCCACAGCTCCAATCTGCTAATTAAATTTGCTGATAACACTACACTGATTGGCCTAATCTCAAATAATAATGAGGCAGCCTACAGAGAAGTCATCACCTTGACACAATGATGTCAAGAAAACAACCTCTCCCTCAATGTCACAAAAACTAAGGAGCTGGTTGTGGATTATAGGCTAGTTCCTATTGACATCAATGGATCTGGGGTTGAGAGGGTGAACAGCTTTAAGTTCCTCAGCATCCACATCACTGAGGATCTCACGTGGTCTGTACACACCAGCTGTGTGGTGAAAAAGGCACAACAGCACCTCTTTCACCTCAGACAGTTGAAGAAGTTTGGTGTGGGCCCCCAGATCCTAAGAAGCTACTACAGGGGCACAGTTGAGAGCACCCTGACTGGTTGTATCGCTCCCTGGTACGGGAACTGTACCTCTCTCAATCGCAGGACTCCGCAGAGAGTGGTGTGGACAGCCCAGCGCATCTGTAGTTGTGAACTTCCTACTATTCAGGAAATTTACAAAGACAGGTGTAAAAAAAGGGCCCTAAGGATCACTGGGGACCCAGGTCACCCCAACCAGAAACTGTTCCAGCTGCTACCATCCGGGAAATGGTACCGCAGCATAAAAGCCAGGACCAACAGCTTCTTCCACCAGGCCATCAGACTGATTAACTCACACTGACACAACTGTATTTCTATGTTATATTGACTGTCCTGTTGTATGCACTATTTATTATAAGTTGCTATAAATATCACATTGCACATTTAGATAGAGACGTAACGTAAAGATTTTTACTCCTCGCTTATGTTAGGGAACTGGGGCAGGAGCTGGATGACCTCCGGATCATTTGGGAGAATGAGGAGTTTATAGTAGTAGCTACAGGGAGGTAGTTACGCCAAAGGAGCAGCGCACAGGTAATTGGGTTACCGTCAGGCGAGGGAAAGGGAAAGGGCAGGCAGAACAGGGCTCCCCTGTGGCTATTCCCCTCAACAACAAGTATACTGACTTGGATACTGTTGGGGGGGTGATGACTTACCTGGGACAAGCTGTGGCAGCCGGATCTCTGGCACTGAGTCTGGTTCTGCAGTGCAGAAGGGAGGGGGGAAAAAGAGGAGAGCGGTAGTGATAGGGGACTCAATAGTTAGAGGTACAGACAGGAGGTTCTGTGGTTGTGACAGAGACTCCCAGATGGTTTGTTGCCTCCCGGGTGCCAGGGTCAGGGATGTCTCTGATCGCGTGCACAGCATTCTGAAATGGGAGGGTCAGCAGCCAGATGTCACGGTACACATCGGTACCAATGACGTAGGAAGAAAGAGTGAGGAGGTCCTGAAGAGTGAGTATAGAGAGCTTGGTAGGAAGTTAAAAAGCAGGACCTCGAGGGTGGTAATCTCAGGATTGCTACCTGTGCCACGTGCCAGTGAGGGTAAGAGTAGGATGCTCTGGAGGATGAACACGTGGTCGAGGAACTGGTGTAGGGGGCAGGGTTTCAGATTTCAGGATCATTGGGACCTCTTCTGGGGCAAGAGACGGGTTACACATGAACTACAGGGAGACCAATATCCTTGCAGGGAGGTTTGTTAGTGCTGTTGGGGGGTGGGGTTAAACTAGATTTGAAGGGGGATGGGAACCAGAGTGCTAGAGTAGATAGTGGAGTGGGGGTGAAAATAAATGTTAAAGTTTTATGCAAAGTCACAAATAGAAGGGTTGTGTGTGGTGGTAATAATCTTCTGAGGTGTGTCTATTTCAATGCGAGGAGCTGACGAGCTGAGGGCGTGGATTGACATGTGGAATTATGACATTGTAGCCATTAGTGAAACTTGGCTACAGGAGGGGCAGGATTGGCAGCTTAATGTTCCAGGGTTCAGATGTTTCAGACGTGATAGAGGCAGAGGGATGAAGGCTGGGGGGGGGGGGGGGCGGTGGCATTGCTAGTCAGGGATAATGTTACAGCAGTGATTAGAGGGCTTGTCTACCGAGGCCATATGGGTGAAGCTGAGAAACAGGAAAGGTATGACCACATTAATGGGGTTGTATTATAGACCACCCAATAGTCAGTGAAAATTGGAGGAGCAAATCTGCAGAGAGATAGCAGACAACTGCAGGAAACATAAAGTTGTGATAGGGGATTTTAATTTTCCAAATATTGATTGGGACTCCCATACTGTTAAAGGTCTAGACCGGTTAAAGTTTGTAAAATGTGTACAGGAAAGTTTTCTAAATTAATATATAGAAGTACCGACTAGAGATGATGCAATATTAGATCTCCTATTAGGAAATGAGTTAGGACAGGTGACAAAAGTGTGTGTAGGGGAACACTTTGGTTCCAGTGATCATAACACCATTAGTTTCAACTTGATCATGGATAAAGATAGATCTGGTCCTCGGGTTGAGGTTCTAAACTGGAAAAAGGCCAAATTTGAAGAAAGGAGAAATGATCTAAAAAGTGTGGATTGGGACAGGTTGTTCTCTGGCAAGGATGTGATTGGTAGGTGGGAGGCCTTCAAAGGAGAAATTTTGAGAGTGCAGAGTTTGTATGTTCCTGTCTGGTTTAAAGACAAAGTGAATAGGAATAAGGAACCTTGGTTCTCGAGCGATATTGGAACTCTGATAAAGAAGAAGAGAGAAATGTATGACATGTATAGGAAATGAGGCAAATAAGGTACTTTGAGAAAAAGTGCAAAAAAATACTTAAGAAAGAAATCAGGAGGGCTAAAAGAAGGCATGAGATAACTTTGGCAGTCAAGGTGAAGGATAATCCAAAGAGCTTCTACAGGTATAGTAAGGGATAAAATTGGTCCTCTTTAAGATCAGAGTGGTCGGCTATGTATGGAACCAAAAGAAATGGGGGAGATCTTAAACGGGTTTTTTGCGTCTGTATTTACTAAGAAAACTGGCACGGAGTCAATGGAAATGAGGCAAATAAGTGGTGAGGTCATGGAACCTATACAGATTGAAGAGGAGGAGCTGCTTGCTATCTTGAGGCAAATCAGAGTAGATAAATCCCCAGGCCCTGACAGGGTATTCCCTCGAACCTTGAAGGAGACTAGTGTTGGAATTGCAGGGACCCTGGCAGATATATTTAAAATGTCGGTATCTACAGGTGAGGTGCCAGAGGATTGGAGGATAGCTCATGTTCTTCTGTTGTTTAAAAAAGGCTCTAAAAGTAATCCAGGAAATTATAGGCTGGTAAATTTGACATCGGTAGTAGGTAAATTATTGGAAGGAGTACTAAGAAATAGGGTCTACAAGTATTTAGATAGACAGGGACTTATGGAGAGTTCACACGGCTTTGTGCGTAGTAGGTCATGTTTAACAAATCTATTACAGTTTTTCGAGGAGGTTACAAGGAAAGTGGATGAAGGGAATGTGGATGTTGTCTACATGGACCAGTAAGGCCTTTGACAAAGTCCTGCATGGGAGGTTAGTTAGGAAAATTCATTCACTAGCTCTACAGGGTGAGGTAGTAAATTGGATTAGACATTGGCTCAACGGGAGAAGCCAGAGTGGTAGTGGAGGATTGCTTCTCTGAGTGGAGGTCTGTGACTAGTGATGTGCCACGGGGATCAGTGCTTGGTTCATTGTTATTTGTTATCTATATCGATCTGGATGATAATGTGGTAAATTGGATCAGCAATTTGCTGATTTTACAAAGATTGGAGGTGTAGTGGACAGTGAGGAAGGTTTTCAAAGCTTGCAAAGGGATCTGGACCAGCTGGAAAAATGGGCCGAAAAATGGCAGATGGAGTTTAATACAGAGAAGTGTGAGGTATTGCCCTTTGGAAGGAAAAACCAAGGTAAAATATACAAGGTAAATGGTAGGGCTCTGAGGAGTGCAGTAGAACAGAGGGATCTAGGAATACAGATACAAAATTCCCTAAAAGTGGCGTCACAGGTAGATAGGGTAGTAAAGAGAGCTTTTGGTACATTGGCCTTTATAAATCAAAGTATTGAGTATAAGAGTTGGAATGTTATGGTGAGGTTGTATAAGGCATTGGTGAGGCTGAATTTGGAGTATTGTGTGCAGTTTTGGTTACCAAATTACAGGAAGGATATTAATAAGGTTGAAAGAGTGCAGAGAAGGTTTACAAGGATGTTGCCAGGACTTGAGAAACTGAGTTACAGAGAAAGGTTGAATCGGTTAGGACTTTATTCCCTGGACTGTAGAAGAATGAGGGGAGATTTGATAGAGGTGTATAAAATTATGATGGGTATAGATAGAGTGAATGCAAGCAGGCTTTTTCCACTGAGGCTAAGAGAGAAAAAAACCAGAGAACATGGGTTAAGGGTGAAGGGGGAAAAGTTTGAAGGGAACATTTTGGGGGGGGGGGGCTTCTTCACACAGAGAGTGGTGGGAGCGTGGAATGAGCTGCCAGATGAAGTTGTAAATGTGGGCTCACTTATAACATTTAAGAAAAACTTGGACAGGTACATGGATGAGAGGGGTATGGAGAGATATGGGCCAGGTGCAGATCAGTGGAACTAGGCAGAAAAATGGTTCGGCATAGCCAAGAAGGGCCAAAAGGTTAGTTTCTGTGCTGTAATGTTCTATGGTTCCATGTGAAGGATATAAGAAACAAAGTCAATTCAATTCAATTAATCTACATATATATGACTTTGCACAGTACTGTATCTATAATGAAACATCAAAGGATACCTGTTACCTCTTAACAGGTACTTAAATGAAAAGGTTTAGAGCAGGGATTTCCAACCATTTTTATGCCATTGACCAAAACCACTAAGCAAGGGATCTGCGGGCTCCAGGTTGAGGACCCCTGGCATAGAGGTGGATGGAATTGGTGCAAGTAACTGAGATTAGTATCCATAGGCATAGATAGCATGGACTGAAGAACCTCTTTATGTTTTTCCAGCCTTTTGGCTTTCCCAACAGCCAGTAAAAGTGCCAGCTTCAGAAGTCTGAGGCAAGATCGACTTTAGATATCAGAAATATATTGGAATACAGTATGTGACCAAAATCTGGTTGGAAGTGAGTTTTTAAATACACATCTGAAATGTATAGAGTAGAAGTGAAGATGTTGGAACCTAGTGGCTTGGTGTAAACTAAACTCAGACAGCAGAGTTTTACCTGAAAGCCACTGATCTGACCCTCAGCAGACTGCAAATCATCCCGAGCTTCCGGTTAGGGAAGACCCTGGATGAGTTTGCAGGGACACACTCATCTACGACTGGTTTTATCAAGTCCATGACAACCGTGGCATATTTGTTCAGATCCTCTGAGTGTTTGAACATGGCCCAGTCCACCAACTCGAAGCAATCCCATAGCCACTCCTCAGCCTCCCACCTCTTTGCTGTCCTTGTTTCTGGAACCTTGCTCTTTAGCTTCTGCCAGTTTGCAGGTAGGAGGGGGACAGCTAAGTCATCAGATTTCCCAAAATATAGCCTGGGCATGGAACGGAAGGCATTCCTAATCATAGTGCAAAAGTGGTCGACTGCATTGGGACCCCTGGTCTGCTGGTGATATGTTGATGACAAGAGATTACTTCAAACAAGCTTGAATAAAATCCAGGACTATGATTTGAAAGGAGTCGGGATAGGCTGTTTTTTTGTTTGCTAATCACGATATTCAATATATCGAGTACTTTTTAAACGTCTGCCAATGGCGCTACGTGAATTGTAGTCTGGATAGCGTAGTCTTGGTAGGGAGAACAGTTAGCACTTAATCCTCAGATCTTCCAGGTTGGGGGAGCAAGTGTGAACAAGACCACTGCATTCGAGTAGCACAAATAGTTTATCAGGAAACACTGACTCGTTTTGCTTTCTCCAAATCAGCAGTCCAATCTCAAGAAGCCTTTGGATCTTACCAAAATATCCAGCATGTCCAGAGTGGTCCATCTCTCCATGATACACAGAACTCAGCAATTCCTCATTTCTCTCCGATACAGCAATCTTGCCATTAGGTCCTCGATCTTGTCCTCCAATGACTGTACATTTGTTAACTAGATGCTGGGTGGACAGAATTTCATGCCACGGTGTTTCAATCTAGCAAGAAGTCCTTCTGTCCTCCCTCTCTTTCAGCCGTTGCAATATACCTTTGTCAACTTAAAGGCGCCCTACCTGCATGCTGGAAGTTAAGTTCACCAAGTCCTTCAGAAGATAATGAAATCACTAGTTCATTAAAACATTAAGATGCTGGCTGACTTACGGAGGCAGTGAGAAGTGTATATGTTGGATATGTATATGATGTACTTAGGTGGAGTTCATGGATGAGAGCATGTGCTGAGCTGTGCCCACAACTCCTTGTCATTTGCTGAGGTCACGGGCAGAGCAGTTGCCATATGAAGATGCGATGCAGCCAGGTAGGTGCTTTCTGTGGTACATCAGTAAAAATTGGTGATGACCAAATTGGTGATTTCTTTAGTCTCATGGTGGAGTCAAAGTTCCATCCATTGACACTTTGTAGGTTTGGCTACAGAACCTTTTGGTTCAAATGATTAGTCAGCAAAATATGGAGGACAACTAACTAGCCAATGCCACAGTGGTTGTCCGTGAAAGCCAGCAGTGTGATGAAGTTCAACACTGAAGAAGGACTAAACTGGGTTCATAGAAATATTCAACACCATGATCAAACTATCAACAGCCTCTAGCTTCTACTAAGTGTGGAATGGAGTTGCAAACCCTGATAGCCCAGTGATTCGTACCTCAGTGGTTGGTAAGTTGATGGAGAAGATCCTGAGAGGCAGGATTTATGAACATTTGGAGAGGTATAATATGATTAGACAGCATGGCTTTGTCAAGGGTAGGTCCTGCCTTACGAGCTGATTGAATTTTTTGAGGATGTGACAAAATACATTGATGAAGAAAGAGCAGCAGATGTAGGTATATGGATTTCAGCAAGGCATTTGATAAGGTACCCCATGGAAGGCTTATTGAGAAAGTAAGGAGGCATGGGATCCAAGGGGACACTGCCTTGTGGATCCAGAACTGGCTTGCCCACATAAGGCAAAGAGTGGTTGCAGATGGGTCATATCCTGCATGGAGCTCCATCACCAGTGGGGTGCCTCAAGGATCTGGTCTGAGACCCCTACCCTTTGTGATCTTTATAAATGACCTGGATGAGGAAGTGGAGGGATGGGTTAGTAAGTTTGCTGATGACACAAAGGTTGGAGGTGTTGTGGATAGTGTGGAGGGCTGTCAGAGGGACATTGATAGGATGCAAAACTGGGCTGAAAAGTGGCAGATGGAATTCAACCCAGATAAGTGTGAAGTGCTTCATTTTGGTAGGTCAAATATGATGTTAGAATATAGTATTAATGGTAAGACTTTTGGCAGTGTGGAGGATCAGAGGGATCTTGGGGTCCAAGTTCATAGGACACTCAAAGCAGCTGCGCAAGTTGACTCTGTGGTTAAGAAGGCGTACGGTGTATTGACCTTCATCAATCATGGAATTGAATTTAGGAGTCGACAGGTAATGTTGCAGCTATATAGGACCCTGGTCAGACCCCACTTGGAGTACTGTGCTCAGTTCTGGTCGCCTCACTACAGGAAGGATGTGGAAACCATAGAAAGGGTGCAGAGGAGATTTATAAGGATGTTGCCTGGATTGGGGAGCATACCTTATGAGAATAGGTTGAGTGAACTCGTCCTTTTCTCCTTGGAGCGAAGGAGGGTGAGAGGTGACCTGATAGAGGCGTATAAGATGATGAGATGCATTGATCGCGTGGATAGTCAGAGGCTTTTTCCCAGGGCTGAAATGGCTAACATGAGAAGGCACAGTTTTAAGGGGCTTGGAAGTAGGTACAGAGGAGATGTCAGGGGTAAGTTTTTTAATCAGAGAGTGATGAGTGCATGGATTGGGCTGCCGTCGACAGTGATGGGGGCAGATACAATAGGGTCTTTTAAGAGACTCCTGAATAGATACATGGAGTTTAGAAAAATAGAGGGCTATGGGAAGCCCTAGGTAGTTTCTAAGGTAAGGACATGCTTGGCACAGCTTTGTGGGCTGAAGGGCCTGTATTGTGCTGTAGGTTTACTATGTTTCTAAAGCTTGAGTCTAATAATAGCTGATCACAAGGTCTCAGTTCCCTTGTCACAGGGTCCAGTAATATCCTGCCTGTAATGTCTCACCCAACAATAACTTGATCATGGCGCCTCAGGCATTTTTCTCCCTTTTCAGAGTGTCCTGAAGGTACCTACGGGTCTGGCTGAAATGGTTGCCACAAGAGGACACAGGTTTAAGGTGCTGGGGAGTAGGTACAGAGGAGATGTCAGGGATAAGTTTTTTACTCAGAGAGTGGTGGGTGCGTGGAATGGGCTGCCCGCAACAGTGGTGGAGGCGGATACGATAGGGTATTTTAAGAAACTTTTGGATAGGTACATGGAGCTTAGGAAAATGGAGGGCTATGGGTAAGCCTAGTAATTTCTGAGGTAGGGGCATGTTCAGCACAGTTTTGTGGGCCGAGGGGCCTGTATTGCGCTGTAGATTTTCTATGTTTCTCTATGCTACAAGTGATAAGGCAGTCTATCCTTTAAGCTCTGTGATTTGAACTTTAGAAGTGATTGCTTTCAATTTAAATTTGACTTCTGATCAACCATAATCACAACATTTCAAGTTCAATTTTTGTTTACTATATTGTCTTGGTACAGTATTCCAGGAATTGTCATCAGCTTCATGTCAGAGACTTTCAGAGTAACATCATGTGGGAAGTGTGAAATTGTCCATTTTGGCAAGAAAACAAAGAAACGTGTTATCCAAATGGTGAGAGATTACAGAATCTCAAGTGATCTTTTGTATTTTCTGCCTGATGGGAGCTGGGGGTGGGGGGAGGAACGGTGGTGTGAGCTCTTTGATTATGCTGGCTGCTTTACAGAGGCAGGGAGAAGTGTAGACAGAGGGGATGCTGGTTTTCATGATCTGCTGAGCTGTGTCACGGGCAGAGTAGTTGCTGTACCAAGCTGCGATGTACTACAGGATTAAGGTCCTGGTACACGGTTTGCAAAATGTGCAGGCATAGAGAGCAGTGAGGAAAGCTAACAGAACATTATTGTTTATTGTAAAAGATGAACTGAATGGAGGTATAGAGGAGATTTGCCAGGATACTGCCTGGGTTACACAACATGTCTTATGAAGATAGGTTGAGTGAGCTGGAGCAAAGGAGCTCAGCTTGACTTGATGACTTAATGGTAAGAAGCGCAGATCAAATGGACAGCCACAGACATCTTTCCCAAGCTGCAATTGGCTAATGTGAGAATGCATAATTATAAGATGATTGGGTTCCAGAGGTATTTTATTTTTTTGCACAGAGAGTGGCAGGTGTATGAATTGCACTGCCAGTGGTATTGGTGGAGGCATTAGAGACATTTAATTCTTAGATAGGCTTGACAGAAAAGTGGAGGGCTGTGTGTGGGGGAAGGTTGAGATTGATCATAACAGGTCAGCATGATGTCACGGTTCCAAGGTCCTGTAGTGTACTGTATTTTTCTATGATTCATGAATACAAAAGGTGGTCACTCTGGGGCCACACAGGACAGAAAAATGGGTCACAGTAAGGAGAGGGAAGGGGAAGAGTCAGGTACTAGAGAGTACCCCTGTGGCTATACTCCTTGACAATAAGTACTCCTGTTTGAGTACTGTTGGGGGACATAGCCTACCTGGGGGAAGCGACAGTGGCTGTGCCTCTGGCACAGAAGGGTAGGGAAAGGAAGACGAAGGCAGTAGTGATAGGGGACTCTATAGTCAGGGGTTCAGACAGGTCATTCTGTGGATGCAGGAAAGAAACTTGGATGGTAGCTTGCCTCCCAGGTGTCAGTGTCCAGGATGTTTCAGATCGCATCCGAGACATCCTGCGGTGGGAGGGAGGACAGCTAGAGGTCGTGGTACATATTGGTACCAATGACATAGGTAGGAAAAGGGAAGAGATCCTGAAAGAAGACTACAGAGAGTTAGGAAGGAAGTTGAAAAGCAGGACCTCAAAGGTAGTAATCTCGGGATTACTGCCTGTGCCATGCGACAGAATAGCAATAGAATGAGGTGGAGGATAAATGCGTGGCTGAGGGATTGGAGCAGGGGGCAGGGATTCAGATTTCTGGATCATTGGGACCTCTTTTGGGGCAGGTGTGACCTGTACAAAAAGGACGTGTTGCACTTGAATCCCAGGGGGACCAATATTCTGGCGGGCAGGTATGATACAGCTGTTGGGGAGGGTTTAAACTAGTTTGTCAGAGGGTGGGAATCAGAATGTGAGTGCAGAGATTATAGCTATGGAAAGGGATAAAATCAGACAAAATGGTAAAGTGCTTAACTGGGGAAGGGCTAACTTTGAAGGGATGAGGCAGGAACTAGTGAGAGTAAATTGGAAACAGATGTTCGAAGGGGAAAGCACAGAAGTGGGAGAAGTTTAGGGAACACTTGAGCTGGGTTCAGGATAGGTTTGTCCCACTGAGGCAAGGAAAAAATGGTAGGAAAAGGGAACCGTGGCTGACGAAACGTGTGAGGCAAATCGTCAAGAGGAAGAAGGAAGCATATGTTAGATATAAGAAGCAGGAAGTAGGAAGGGCTTATTAGAAATATAGGGTAGCCAGGAAGGAGCTAAAGAAAGGACTTGGGAGAGCTCGAAGTTGCTTGGCTTCATTAACAGGGGATTGAGTTCAAGAGTAGAGAGGTCATGTCGCAACTCTACAAATCTCTGGTGAGACCGCACTTAGAGTATCGTGTTCAATTCTGGTCTCCTCATTATAGGAAGGATATGGAAGCTATGAAGAGGGTGCAGAGGAGATTTACCAGGATGTTGCCTGGATTGGAGAAAAAGTCATATGAAG
Source organism: Hypanus sabinus (assembly GCF_030144855.1). Classification (NCBI taxonomy): domain Eukaryota; kingdom Metazoa; phylum Chordata; class Chondrichthyes; order Myliobatiformes; family Dasyatidae; genus Hypanus; species Hypanus sabinus. Next base: position 33,646,528 of record NC_082732.1, on the reverse strand, counting down.
CAAGGTTAGCAGAGCTGGGACTTTTCTCTTTGGAGTGTAGAAGAATGAGAGGGGACTTGATAGAGGTCTACAAGGTTATGAGAGGCATAGATAGGGTGGATAGTCAGTACCTGTTTCCCAGGGCACCAATAGCAAACACCAGAGGGCATAGGTACAAAATTAAGGGAGGGAAATTTAGGGGTGATATCGGGGTAAGTTTTTTTTTTACACAGAGGGTTGTGGGTGCCTGGAATGACTTGCCAGGGATGGTGGTGGAAGCTAAAACATTAGGTGTATTTAAGAGCCTCGTGGACAGGCACATGGATGAAAGAAAAATGAAGGGTTATGGGGTAGTGTGGGTTTAGTACTTTTTTTTAAGGATTATATGGGTCGGCACAACATGGAGGGCTGAAGGGCCTGTACTGCGCTGTAGTGTTCTATGGAGGAAGGTTATGCTTCAGAAGGTTATCTGAGGTGTCTTGCAGAGGGTGGATGTGGGGAGGATGTTTCCTCATGAAGAAACCTGGAAGTTACTGTTTAAAACTAATGGCTCATCCATTGAGGGCAGAGATGTTTTAAAAAAAAGACCTTTGCTCTGAGGGGGTCTTGAGTGTCTGAAATGCTCTTCCTCAAAGGGGGTGGAAGCAGAGGTGGATGAATATTACTGAGGTTACCATTGGATCAGCCATTATTTTAATGAATGGAGGAAAGAAGTTTGAGTGGTTTAAAAACAGCCACACCAACCCATTCCCAAAACTTGTATGACCCCTCACCTTGCTCACAGTGGGGTCCGGTCCAGCCCAGGCCACAGGAACAGGAGCCATTAATTGGACTGCACAATCCACCATTTCTGCAGGTACAGACGTCCTGACACCCGTCGCCGAACCTGTCTTTGGGGCACACTGAACACACAAGGCAGCGGGTTACGTTACAAGCAACATCCACCGATACTGGGCCACCGTGAGTCTGAGGCCAGAGCTCAGATCTAACGTCAGGTTCTAGTCCAGGACCCGGTGAAGGCAGAGCGTCTACACCTGGTCTTCAGACAAATGGACCTACATCGGGCCACCTTATGCAGCCTATGGATATAGTAGATTCTTCTCAGATCACCACACCTTCCACTGCCAATTTCCAGGACAACATACCCACTCATACATCCCAGCCCAGGGCCATTTAACCTCTTCACATTTCCCTCTCCACACCAGCTGAAAATACATGCTCTTCCGCTCCACCAGCCACCACCCACATAATGACCTCTGCCCAAGATAGTCACTTGTTTATACAAACCATTCAATGCCCCACATGTTCACACAGCTTCTTCACTTGCTACTCCACCAACAGTATTGGGCAAACGCCTTAGGCACATACCTGTATATATGGCTAAGGGTGCCTCAGAGTTTCTCTCAGTACTGTATATCGGTTAAAATAGGAAGGTGGGTGGGGAACAGAAATAAGAGTACTTAGCCTTGTATTAGCTCAGGAGTACTAAGTATTATTTTGTAACTGTAAAGACATAATATATAGTAAACACAAAATATACTGCAGATGCTGGGGTCAAAGCAACACAAACACCAAACACACTGGAGGAACTCAGCAGGTCGGGCAGCATCCATGGAAATGAGCAGTCAACGTTTCAGGCTGAGACCCTTCGTCAGGACAGTATACAGTACTGTGCAAAAGTCTTGGCATCCTAGCTATATATATATATGTACTTACATGCCCTCATACCTTCATATCTGTTCCTACATCTTGACCTCTCCCCACATTCTTAACCCTCCCCACACCTCTCATCCCCTACATCCTCACTCTTCGCCACACTCACCCTTCCTCCTGCATCCTCCCTCCTCTCTTACATCCTCATCCCTGCTCAGTCTTTCTTACTGGCTCCCGTACCATTTACCAATCTCACATTACCCTCCACTGTTCTCTCACCAGGCTCCTGGGACAACAATGATGCCCATTGTCCACCCTACCACCAAACACGCCCAGGGGCTGGACCTGAGTGAAGGAATGGAGAGTAGAGCAGCTTCCTCAGTCACTGCCGGGACCCAGAGCTGTGCAAAGGCATGTGAGATTCTGTGAGGAGCCATTTGTACAGACATATGAACTCTGGCACTGAAACTGTGCAGGCCTGGAACTGCACATTCTGGGGAAACGGCTGGTGATCGGAAACATCCACCCACCCTACCTTGCCTACCCCAGATCCAAAGGCCCCATTGTTCAGACTTACCGTGCTGGCACTGGGAGCCAGTTCTTCCCGCTGGGCAGGTGCACCACCCGGTTACGTGGTCACATCTCGCTCCTTCCCCACAGGAACAGATCAGAGCGCAGTCCATCCCGTAGTGACCAGCAGGGCAGGCTGTGAGTAGCAAACAGGCACGGCATGAGCCCAGAGTAGCGCAGTCCCTCCCTCCGGTGAAGTCAGTGTAGTGGTTAGCACAGCACTTTACAGTACCAGTGACCCGGGTTCAATTCCTGCTGCTGCCCGTAAGGAGTTTGAACGTTCTCCCCGTGACCGCGTGCATTTCCTCTGGGTGCACCTGTTTTCTCCCACAGTCTAAGGATGTACTGGTCGGTAGTTTAATTGTTCATTGTGATTAGGCTAGGATTAAATTGGGGATTACTGGGTGATGTGGCTCTAACTCAGTAAGTAAATAAACCCCTCCATTCAGTCAGATCCCCTCCTCGCAATCCAGTGACGTCCACCCTCTCTCCCACAGTCAGGTCCAACCCCTTTCCCAGTCAGGTCCACCCCATAACCGAGCTCCTTGAGCTGCCATTTACTTACTCTGATTGCAGTCTGCCCCGATGTACCCAGGTGGACAGACACACGTTCCTGTCACTGTCTCACAAAGGCCCCTATTCAGGCACCGACATTCCTGAACACAGCTGGATCCGTATCTTCCAGCTGGACATCCTGGAAGTTTGTTGTAGGAACAGGGTGTCACAGGACAGTCAGGAAACCAGCCCTCCCTGCCAAGATTTGACGCACTACTCCTCATACCAGCCCCTGCAGCTATCGAACACCAAAACTACCCACGCCCTGTTTCAATGTTGGCTCCTTAAGCACCAAAACAGATTGCTCGGTACAAATTACTAAGTACTAAGAGGTCTCTTTTGCCAGAGTTGAAAGAGCATGTATCCTGGAGGTACCATGAAGAGAGATTAGAAAAATATTTTTAAATTTTTAAAACCTTTTAACTAGTGTTGATGTAGTCACAATTACCTCCATCAGTTCAGGATGACACAACGCAAAAGAAAGCCATTCATCCCAATGTGCAAGTGTGGGTCTTTGAAGGGTTTTTCCAATTAGTCTCCCTCCTGTTCTTTCTCCATTGCCCTGCAGTATATTCTCCAGCTCCCTCTGCTTTCATTAAATCTACTTGCACTGTCCATTCAGGGCGCTCTTTACTGTTGGATCACCTGCTTTATGTCACCTCCGATTCTTTTAACCATCTGATATCGATGTTAACACACACAAACTGCTGGAGGGACTCCCCAGGCTAGGCAGCAATTATGGAAAAAAATACAGTCAACATTTCGGGCTGAGACCCTTCAGTAGGACAATGTACTTTTTTCCATAGTTGCTGCCTGGCCTGCTGAGCTCCCCCAGCATTTTGTGTGCGTGTTGCTTAGATTTCCAGTAGCTGCAGATTTTCTCTTGTTTGTGATATCTGTGATCATTATCTACTGGCCATTCTACATCAGCAATTTATTCAAAACCCCAGACTCCATTAAATCATTAATTGGTTTGATTACTGGAGGTATACGCTCTCCGCCAACACGAAGAGTACTCACCACTCTTGACTGAGTGGGGCTGTCATCAGTCTACTGGACCTCAATGTTCAGCTCCAATTCTGTCCTCACCTCTCGTCCAGAATGGGCATCTTCCCTATTCTACTGAAGCTTCAGTCAGTGCCCTCCCTCCGCCAACTGTATCAGGAGGCGATTGTCCCCAAGATCTGATGCCAACACTACAATGCAATGCTGAGCCTCCCTGAGGTGTCGCCCTCAGATGAAGTGTTAAATTGAGGGCCCACCTGCTCTCTTAAGTGGGCGTGAAAGTGTGGCATTATTTAAAACAAAAACCAGACTTTTTGCTTAGTCACATGCGTGTAATTGGGCAGTGTGGGCTCATTGCATCCCTTAATAAAATATTTGTTTCTCATTTAGCACCTCTGAAGCTACCCTTATGGCCATTGCGGTAGTGGTTTGAGGGAGGGTGTATTTTCAACATTATATTACAAGTCAGAACATTGCATGATTGACTATAAAGGATTTTAAGCATTCTTACATCACTTTAAGATGCCATAAAGCTTATATGGGGCAGCATGGTGACAGAGTGATCAGCACAACACTTTACAGTACCAGTGACCCAGGTTCAATTCCCGCCACTGCCTGTAAGGAGTTTGGACATTTTCCCTGTGTGGGTTTCCGCCAGGTGCTCCGGTTTCCTCCCGTAGTCCAAAGACGTACCAGTTGGGGGTTAATTGGTCATTATAAATTGTCCCATAATTAGGCTAGGATTAGATTGGTTGGACAGTGTGGTTCAAAGAGCCAGAAGGGCCTACTCCAAGCTGTACCTCAACAACTAAATTAATTAATTAAAAAGTGCACAAACCTTCCATTCCTATTTCTCACCACTTCACTCTGACTAACCTTGATGTTGCTATTGACTTTCTGTGGGCCACAGAGTTATAACAAGCTCAGTAGAACTCACTCAGGTTGCAGCTTTCTCCATGGTAACCAGGTGCACAGATGCACTCTCCGCTGACTGGGTGGCATTGCTGGTTCTGGGCAGAACACTGGCATACCTGGTTACAGTTCTGCCCATAGGTACCTGGCAGGCAGTCTGTGGAAAGAGAAGGAAGAAAGGTTGTGAGAGAGCATAAGATATAGGAGCAGAATTAGGCCATTTGGCCCATCGAGTCTGCTCCACCATTTCATAATGACTGATCCAATCTCCTGCCTTCTCCCCGTATCCCTTCATAACCCAACCAATCAAGAATCTATCAACCTCTGCCTTAAATATACATAAAGACTTGGTCTCTACAGCTGTCTGCGGCAAAGAATTCCACAGATTCATCACTCTCTGGTTAAAGAAATTCCTCCTCATTGCTGTTCTAAAAGGACACCCCTCTATTCTGAGGATGTGTACTCTGGTTTTAGACTGTCCCACCATAGGAAAGAGGAATTAGTGTGCCTGGAGATCTGCAATAAAGTAAGAATGTGCCAAGGGAAATGTGTCTTTTCCTCTTCAGTTGGTGGCCATCTAAACTAAGCCTCTGGCACAGTTTAGAATGGCCACTAATTGAAGGGGAAAAGACAGGTCAGTGGTTTGGGTTTGACAGACAAGCATAAACCAATCATATTCATACTCTTTCTACACTTGAACTTCGATGTTCATCTCGTAACTGTGACACGCAAGATTACTGCTACACCAATTTTAGAGTCATAGAATCATACATCGCTAATTTGGGTCCTTTGACCTACCAAGTCTCAATTATTTCTGTTCTTTGCATGATTTTTAATCTATTCAATATATGTATACTGTAATTGATTTACTTATTATTAATTTATGTTGCTTTTTTCTTCTAGATTATATATTGCATTGAACTGCTGCTAAGTTAAAAAATTTCATGTCAATGCCAGTGATAATAAACCTGATTCCCATTCTGAAGTCCACAATGTTAATTTACAGTGGCCTGACACTAATCCCATTTTATTCTTCCTGTATTCCCATCAATTTGCTCAGGGCTTTAGTAAAGATTAGCTTAATTTGTCACAGGTACATCGAAACACATAGTGAACTGCATCGTCTTTGTGCCAACCATCAACACGGTCCAAAGATGAGCTGGTGCAGCCATGCTCCCAGCGCCAACATTACAGGCCCACAACTTGCTGACCCTAACCTGAATGTCTTTGGAACGGGGGAGGAAACTGCAGCACCCGGAGGAAACCCACACAGTTATGGGGAGAATGTACAAACCCTACTGACAGTGGCAGGAATTGAACCCTCATCTTCTGATCTCTGGCACTGTAAAGTGTTACATCAACTGTGTCGTTGCCCTGCACACCACAGGCCTTGAAAGTGGAGACTGGAGTGAACCCACACAGTCACAGGGAGAATGTCAAAGTTCTATACAGACAGCAGTAGAAGTCATGATTGAACTGAGTTTGCTGCCTCATCTCCAGCAACTCATCTATGGTGCTTCCCTATGCCGCAGTTTCTCACACGTTCATCGCTGATTTCCTCTGATCCAGCTTTCAGTCATCAGTCCCTTACATCGGTGAGACCCGCTGCAGACTTGGGTTCTGCTGCATCGAGCACCTTCCTCTGCCTGCCACACAAGGTAGGACCTTCTGATGAGTGCCCATTTCAAAGCATCTTCCCATTCCCATTCTGATACGTCTGTCCACGACCTCTTCTACTGCCACAGTGAGGCTAAGCTCAGGTTGGAAGAACAGCACCTCATACTCTGTCTGGGTAGCCTCCAAACTGATGGCAGGAACATCAATTTCTCTAACTTCTGGTACTCACCTCTCTCCCCTATTTCTCATTCCCCATTATGGCTACCCTCTCTCCCCTTCTCTTCTCCTCACTTGCCCGTCAACTCCCACTTGTTCCCCTCCTTCCCTGGTCCAGTGTCCTCTCTTCTACCCATCACCTCTCCCAACATCTCACCTCAGTCCCCCCTCCCCCATCATATATCTTCCCCATCACCTGGTCTGATCTATCACCTGCCAGCGTGTACACCTTCTAACACCAACTAATTCTGTCTTCTGCCCGTTTGCTTTCTAGTCATGATAAGGGTCTCAGCCCAAAATGTCGTCTGTTCTCTCAACCTGTTGCCTGACTTGCTGAGTTCTTTCAGCATTTTGTGTGTGTTGCTCGAGATTTACAGCAGCTGTGGTTTATCATTTCCAGTGACGTTTTATTCTGCCTGGTATTAAATTATGTCTGCCATTTGCAGGAGGAACCTTGGGCTGTCTGATTCTCATTGAAAACATTTAGCAGGTCACGACTCAAGGTTCACTCCAGGGATCCACAGCTCAACTCCACTGGATCGTCCTTTCCAGGAGTGGGGCAATACTGCCCAGCCGCAGGTGCCATCTTTCAACTGCCTCCCCCTCTCGTAACTGGTCCATATTCCGTGACATGATGCAAACACAGCTCTCCCCTGTGTCCTGGCCAAAACTGCTCGATCAAAGAATGCAACTGATCGGGTTGAGTTCATCTCTGATCTTGGCGTTTTACTTGCAAGCGTTTCCCCACCATACGAGGAGATATCATCAGCACGCTGTTGATTGTTATGTGTCCTCCGAATGATTGGCCTTCTAGGGGAGGAAATCTAGTCCCTAGAAGTGTTGTTTTCTGTGAACAATTCCGTAGACGTCGATCCTATTTATGAGCTGATGTGGGCAAAATTCCAGACCACCACGAATGGAGTTTGCCACACAGCCAATCAGCAACAAGGTTTCCTCCCCACATCACAATTGAGTTTCCGAAATGTCCAATTCACTGATTGAAAAGTATATAAAGGCCAAGCATTTGAAGGACACACCACAACCAACGGAGCACTGATGATGTCTCCCCGCATGGTGATGAAACATTTGAACATTTGCAAGAAAATGGCCAAGTCAGCAAACAATTCAACCCAACCATCCAAGCTACACATCTTTCAAATTATTTCCATTGCAACTGATTAAATGATTCCTTGGCTTATTACTGTTTATAACATCTTGTCATGCATGTCACTTTACAACAAAACAGTTGCTGCAGCTAAAGTGATTCACGTGGGATGATTTGAGATTATTGCCAATGCCATCTTTACTTTTATTATGGAGACACAACAATATTCACCAGCATTTCTATTCCAGAATCTGACATAATCCGGTTTTATTACCTATACAGTGAGGTTAAAGGTCATGAGACACTTACTCAGTTCACAGCCGTTGCCCGTAAACCCTGGGGGGCAGCCACATTCACCCGTTACATGGTTGCAGGGGAGATGGGGGGAACAGTTACATCGCTGCGCACAGCTATCGCCATAGTAACCTGGCCAGCAAGCTGGAAGAGAAGATCTGGATTAGAACATAGGACTTAACAGCACATACAGGCAATTTGTGCTGACCTATTAACCTTTTCCCTCGATCTAATTCTCAACAAGAACTTCCACATTTTATAAACGTGGTATCAGAAAGAGCAAAAGCTTTAATTTAGGGTAACAAGAGAGGGGCTAAATTTGGTCAAATGATTTATCAGAGTCTGCCATAAATTATGACACAATGCAAAGACAATAGGTCTAACTCAGAAGCAGGGACAATATTGGTCTCTCATCTGACAACTTACAACAAATAACTTGCCTAATAGAAAAAGAAAACAAAGTGTACCATTTCAAATCATCATCCATTGTAAAATCAAGGGGAAATTAAAGGAAAATTCTTTAAGGAGTGATTTCAGGAGGTTACAGTAGCTGTGAACTGCAGGAACTAATGGTTTCTCTCAGCTGTATCCCTGGGGCTGCTTTGGAGAATGGTCTTTTGTTAAGTGGCCACACTGCAATTATGATTAACCTGACTCACAGCTGGTGAACTCTTTCCTTTATGGGACTTGCTTTCTTACCATTCGTTTGTCCTAACAAAACATTTTGGCCATGGCATTTCCTCTTACAGAGCTGAGGTCTTCCATTGTCAATTACCACTGGAAGCTACATCTTCAAGAATTTGTAGAAACATTGTTAGAGAAAAGAAATGGATTAACTACCTGTAGTTTAATTTTAGTTTGATTGTTTGATACTGGTGTAGGGTCATATAATGGGTGGAAACGTGTATAATTCACAACCACCGACATTGAGTCAGGGTTCACTTTAAGAGGCGGGACTGACGTGATGATGTAACTACGTGAAGTTTTTACCACACTTTCCTAACATGATAACGTAATTGTGTGATTTCTTTTTTAATGAGCTTTATGTCCTGCGTTTGGAGGACAATAAAGGAGGATGTTACAGTTTTCCTTAAACTTAAAACATCCCTGTTGTTTTATTTGCGAAAACCTACACTGGTATTTTTATAGTTTTCTTTGCCTCTCTGTATTCCTTCTCCTGTACATAAATTTTGCTCAGTAACTTTGGCTGGTGTATGCTAATCTAGAATGAGCTGATTTCTTAATTCATTGCATAGCAACAGAACATGGATGCCATTTTATCAATTTCCCAGTAAGTGTTTAACTGCACTGAGATTCCCCGATTACTGAAGTGATCAAGGTGCTTGGATTATGTTTCAGATTAGAAAAGATTCACTTGGAATTTGGAAACTATCATCCTATTAACTCACTTCCCCATATCCCTCCATCGTATTAACTCACATCCCACTATGTTTTGATTCATTAGGGTGTCAAAGGTTACAGACAGAAAGCTGGAGAATGGAATTGGGAGGGATAAAAAAAAATCAGTCATGATGGAATGATAGAGCAGACTTGATGGGCTGAATGGCTTATGGTCTTATATTTCTCAAATTCGAGCAGACTTGATGAGCCTTGGTCTTGACATCTTAAAATACTGTGCAAAAGGCTTAAGTATGTATACGAGGGGTGACTGATAAGTTTGTGCCTAAGGTAGAAGCTGTCATTTTTAGAAAACCAAGCACATTTATTTTTCAACATAGTCTCTTTCTAAATTTACACACTTAGTCCAGCAGTTGTGGAGCATGCGGATCTTGGACCTCCAGAAAGTGTCCACAGATGGGTGATTGATTAGTTCGTAGCCTAAGGTAGAAGGAGATGAGTTATTAACTTCAAACTTTCTGCATTATCACTCAAAGAGTTCACCTGCATGTGCATGTAATGAGAGCTGTATAACTCATCTCCTTCTACCTCAGGCCACGAACTTATCAATCACCCATCTGCAGACACTTTCTGGAGGTCCAAGATCCATATGCTCCATGACTGCCGGGCTAAGTGTGTAAATGTAGAAAGGGACTATGTTGAAAAATAAATGTGCTAGGTTTTCTAAAATTGACTCCTACCTTAGGCCACAAACTTATCAATCACCCCTCGTATACTGTATCTTAGGTGCCTTAGACTTGTGCACAGTACTGTAAATTATGCCTTTCTAGTTACCAATTAACACAACACCACTAAACTATTACAAAGCTAAGTACTCTATTTCTTTTTTTCCAGTCCTGATGAAGGGTCTCAGTCCAAAATATCAACTGATCACCCTGTTCCATAGAGGCTACCTGGCCTGCTGAGTTCCTCCAGCATTTTGTGTGTGTCGCTTTGATTTCCGGCATCTGCAGATTTTCTCGTTTACGATTGGACTACTCTTATTTCTGTTTCCCAACTACCTTCCTATTTTAGCCAATATACCATTCTGTCCAAAGGTATTAGGCACTCCAGCTTTATGAATGTGCCTAAGGCTTTTGCATAGTACTGTATATTGCTCAATCCCTGACCTACCCCTTCCGTATCATAAGACCATAAGATATTGGAGCAGAATTAGACCATTTGGCCTGTCGAGTCTGCTTCGCCATTTAATCATGGCTGATCCAATTTTCCTCTCAGCCCCATTCTCCTGCCTTCTCCCTGTATCCTTTCATGTCATGACCAATCAAGGTCTGTCAACCTTTCCTTAAATATTCGTAAAGGCTTAGCCTCCACAGCTGCCCTTGACAACAAATTCCATAGATTCATCACTCTCCAGCTGAAGAAATTCCTCCTCATCACCGCTCTAAAAGGATGCCCCTCTGTTCTGAGGCTTTGTTCTCTGGTCCTAGACTCTCCCACCATAGAAAACATCCTCTTTACATCCACTCTTTCAAAACCTTTCACCATTCGATAGGTTTCAATGAGACCACCCCTCATTCTTGGCCTGTTCTTGTCAAAAACAAGTTCTAATGTTCTAAAACTTGCTCACAATACTCCAAGTGAGGCCTCACCAGACCCTCAATTCCACTGACTTGCATTGCTACCATGCTCCCAATCTCTCTCTGCCACTTCCTATTTCCCTCTGACCCCTTCATTTCCCTTCCTCACTCCTTCCTACTTCCCCACCTTGCCTTTCAATTCCAGTCCCATTTTTTCACCATTTTCTTCAATTTCAAATGACCCACCTCACCAACATACCCCTTGACTCTTTACCCACCATTTCCTTTGTTCTGATTTTCCCACCCTACATGTCAATTCCATTGACACACCTCTGCAATGTTCCCTCGATCCCACTGAATCCCACTCTATCCCCATTGACACCCATTGATGCTACCTCTCCATCTTTCCGCCATTTTCTTTGATCCCACAAACTGACCTCCTTGCCATAATCCTCAATCCGCATCTCCCCATTACGTCTTTCAATCCTACTAGATTACGCCCTCCCATTTCCCTCACTTTCATTGCCCTACCTCTCCCTCAGTAACCCCTTCTCACCAGTCTCCTCTGCCCCACCTTCTCGCCATAACCCCCACCCCAAGCATAACAAACAGGCCTTTATTTCAGTGTCAAGATGAAAACCACGCGTTTAAGTTTTTATAACTGAGGCACAATGACCATCACTGACCTTTCTCACATCGTCTCCCTCTCCATCCCTCCGTGCACTGGCACATCCCTGTCACATGATGACATGATGATCCGTGCTCACAATCACAACGTTCCTCGCAGTGCTCTCCGTAAGTTCCACTCGGGCAAGCTGGGAGAGAGAGGCGCCAGGGTCAGAGTGCAGAGTTCCAACAACAGAGCCTATGAGGGAGTCCGGCTCTGGGACCCAGGAAAAGTCAGACAGCCACGGAAAGGACGATGACACTTACAGGAAAATAGTCCCTTATCCTGACGAGTGATGGGAATATAGAATTTGCTACTCCATAAAGTGAATTGAGAAAATAGTACTGGATCTTAAAGCAGTCATAATAAGAGGTTCATGTGGAATATATGTAGAACATAGAGACTTATTGAGCTGAATTGTTCTTCTATATAATTTTACTTCTTTTATTGAAGCCATCTAGACTTTGATTGAAGCTGGAAACAAAAACTACATTTGCTGAGTGTATTCAGACAAGGTCAATGTTTCAGGTCAAGCACCTTCCAGCAGCATTGGGAAAGACTACAGATTAAACAAGAATTAAGGTGTGAATGAAGGAACAAGGGAGAAGGGAATACACTGGAAATGGGAGGCAGGAGTGGTTAAGTGTCAAAAGAGGTGATGGGAAAAAGTAAGGAACAAAAGATCAGCCTGAAGAGGATATAAATATCTGAAATTACTCAAGAAAGATGAAGTTGCAGACCCCTTTGCACGGATGAACTCCACCCCCAGGTTTTATTTACGATTTTGGCAAGTGCAGTAACTTGCTTTTGTTTTGCTGATCAGAGTTGATCTGTGGCTCCTCTCCCAGACCAGCCACCCTGACCAGGATCTTTGTAATTCTGAAGGGCTTGGATAGGGATTGCAGAGAAAGTGGCCCAAGGAACAGATAGGGTCTAGTGGACTATGTGATGTATTTCAGAGGGATCTCATTAAACAGAGAGGCCTGAGAACTGATGGTGCAGTGTTCATTGAACTTGGCAATGAGCTTCTTGTCGTTCCATCACCAGTCGATGTGTCAACCTCACAGTGCCTTCGGGGTCAGAGAGCCAAAGGAAAACAAGCCAATAGAATTCAAAGGTCAACTGAAGGGGTAGTCAATCATGACCGAAGCAAGCAAAGGTGGTGGGGGGTATATAAACAACAACTCTCCCAAAGAGAAACACCAACAACTGTACACCGAAGATGACACTTCAACAGGGGATGAAATGTCTGGAAGCTAATTGCTAAGCTTGGCAAACAACATCAAAAACCTCAACCGGACCTACCAATATTCACCACCATCCTAAGTCCTGAGAATTGTTACCCCATCACCATCTTCTGGAAAGTAGAAATGGGCAGCAAAAGCAACAGCACACTGAATGAAGCAGAGAGCAAATCTTACTCACGGGTTTCACACTTCACCCCCATCCATCCTGGACGGCAAAAGCACTTGCCACTCTGACGGTCACATAGCCCCTCATTCAGGCAGTCACACTGCTGCTGGCAGTCCAGCCCATACCTTCCTGGGGTGCACTCTGTTAAAAACAAGGGCAACTCATGGTAAATCAATCAATCCATTAGCATCTGGAGGCTCACAGACATATTTAGCTCAAATCATTTAGGCAGTTCAGGTTGTGCTTGGACGTCAATGAAAGGATCCCGCCAGCATTCGATGAGTACAAGCCTAATGAAAGCCGGAAAAATAAAACTGGACTTGGGTTACGGAGCTCGAGAAGAAGAAGCAGGCCCTTGCAGTTGTACTGTCGCCTTTGGGATGAACAAGAGAGTCCTGGATGGGAACTTTGGTGGAAGACTTGAGCAAAGGTGGCATTTTGAATACACTAATAAATGCACTTAGCACTGTTTTTCTGAAGAAAGAAAAGGTTTGGATTTATGAGGCATATTCAGACCGACAAAATTTCCAGAGACAGTTCTACAAATATGCTTGATTATAACATAGATTTTGAACAAAAGTACAGTCGCATGTGTATAAACAAAATGGAACTTCCTGATGCAGTATTAGTGTTGGATACTGCGTGCCTAAGACTTGAAGGACAGAGAGCTAGCGTTAATTGCATGTACAGAACTTATATTTGCATCTATGAAATCGGCACTAAAGAGGATTTTTGGGGAAAAGACTGCCAAGTCAACAGTTGGAGATGGTTGGAGTTAGGAAAAAGCATACTTCACCAAGCAGAAATGAAAGAAAATCTTGTCTTTGTTTTTTAAATGTTATCACAGATTGAGCATAGGTGGGAACCTCATTCTGAAAGGCAACCGTTTACTCCTGTGAACCTTTGGCCCTGTCTCCTGATTGCCTCTAACAACACAGGTCTGGATGCTGACATGGCTACATTAGCTCTGGCCTGCAGTATTTGTAGCTCTTTCAGTGAGCTACAGCCATAGTGACGACACTCTGGCCGAGGCTGACCCCTTGCACTCACTGAAAAACATCTCTCCCAATAATTCCTTCATCTTCTCGCAAGCTGGTGGTGCTGAAAGAAGGTTAGGGCTTTTTGCTGTACCTCCCTTCTAGCAGTGGAGGCTCTGTCCTTCAGATGATTTGTTAAGTTGAAGCGCGTTCTGGGGGTGTTGAAGGTCTCTGGTTGATAGAATATGCAAATCCACTGCTGTGATGCTCAACTAACATCATAAATATGCAGATTAAGTCAATGCGACATTCAGATTTGTGGCAGCTTGCTGAGCCCAAGCTGACAGTTACATCAGAAGTACATTACTAGCTGTGAAGCATTTTGGATTACCTGATCTGGTGTAAAGCATCCAAAGCTTAACCAAATAAGAATGGGCCATCAGACCATAGGAGCAGAAATAGACCATTTGGCCCATTGAGGCAACCCTGCCCTTCTGTCATGGCTGACTTATTATCCCTCTCAACTCCATTCTCCTGCCTTCTCCCTGTAACCCTTGACATCATTACTAATCAAGAACCTATCAAACTTCACTTTAAATATATCAGTGACTTGGTCTCCACTGCCACCTGTGGCAATGAATTCCACAGATTCATCACCCCCGGCTAAAGAAATTCCTCCTCATCTCTGTTCTAAGGGATGTCCTTCTATTCTGAGTCTTGCCTTCAGTGTTGTAAGAAATAAGATTATGAGTTCAGGCCTTCGAACCCACCCTGCTGTTCACCCAGGTCATCTACCACAATGCCATTCTTCAGCACTATCTCCAATCCCTTAATGCTCAGAAAACTTATGATCTTTGCTTTGATGGACAAAATGACTGACCTTCCACAGTCCAACCTATTCTACAAGCTGCATCTTCACAGATTAACAAAACATGACTTACCCTGCATAACTCCATGATCACTTTATTCCAACACTTACAACTCTATGGTTTAGTTCTGCCTTGTTGTTAGATTCCACCATTTCCCCCATCAATGACAACAGAGCCACGAAAGATTACAGGGCAAAGGGATTGCTTGTGGACTTACCCAGCTCGCATGCCACTCCTGTCCATCCTACACGGCACGTGCAGTGACCTGTCATGTGATCACACCATCCACCATTCTGACAGATACATCTCTGCAAACAGCCGGTACCATAGAAACCAGGGGAGCATGCTGGGAAATTCAAACAATAGTATTAAGATGCAGTTTCTGTGCTTGTCTTAAAAGTGCTACACATCAAATTTTCATGAATTCTGGGTCAAGGAAATATTAAATACAGTACTGTGCAGAAGTCTTTGACACATGTATATAGCTAGGGTGCCTAAGACAGTACCGTAGTTATTTTATGTATTGCATTGTTCCACTGCGGCAAAAAAAAAACAAATTTCAGGACATTTGTGATTGATGATAAACCTGATTCTGATATGGGTCTCCATTATAGACTGAAATGGGAAGGGGCAGGGAGACAGGAACCATGTTTGGGAAAAGGGTAAGGGAGAGGGGAGGGAGCGGGAAGCACCAGAGAGACATTATGTAATGGTCAATAACCAATTGTTTGAAATCAAAAGACCTTGCCGGGTGTCTCAGGGCTGGGTATGTCTGCACTCATGCTATCCAACCCAGGCACTCCTTCTCTGCCACCTGTCCCACACCCCTCCCATGGCACTTCACCTTCACCATTCCCAACATCATTTACAAACCTCAGGGCAATCCTGGATGGTTGGGGACCACAGTTCAACGGCTCCCTTTCCATCTGAGTCAATCCCATTTGTTCCATTTGGCGAACCCTGCAGTCACGAGTCAGGCTAACAACCCATTGACACTGGATGGTCAGGGGATCAGTTCGCAGGACGTAAGGGCAATGGGTGGCACTAGGGGAGTAGGAAAGGAAAAACCAAAATTGCAGAAGGCCTGTGAACAGGTACCAGGCTGAATGAGAGGAAGATAAGAGTCAGTAAGTGGCCAAGGGTGGAGGAGAGGGTAGAGGGGAGGGACAAAAAAGGGAAAAAAAGAGAAAGGCAAAAAAAAGGATTTGAGAAGGGAGAGAAAGGAAGAACGAGAGGTAGGGAAAGGAAGAGAAGATGAGAGAGGAAGAGAAGTGAAGGGAAAGAGAAAGAATGGGAGTGCCTGAGAGAGAGATACGAGCGAAAAGAGAGTGAGTCAATGCTGGTGGAAAGAACGTGGAGTGTAATGAGAGCCAGGAGTGATGGGAGAACAACAGCTGATGAAGGGAGAGAAAAGTTCCAAGAAGAGAGGTGCATGATCGGAAAGAGAGTATGTCAAATAAAGAATGGGGTAAGGACAGGGAGAATGATGGGAGGGAGGAAAGGAGAAAAAGAGAGGGAGGAAGGGAGGGGAGGAGAAAAGGTGAGGAACTGGGAAAAGAGGAGGAGAGGGAGTCTGGTGTAGAACTTTCCATTAATTGAGGTTGCTGAGGAACGTTTACCATTAAACCTAGACTGCAAAATGCCCCAAACTTATTGACCCAATCCCCAACCTTCTTTAGGGCTGTATCTCAAAACTGAGCACCCAACAAGTTACAGGAACTTGTGTTTATTGTGATGCATCTCACAAGCCAGTGACCATGCCGTGATACAAGGGTTGGGAAGTGGTGGGGGTGGGGGGAAATGGACGTACCTTCCTGACACTGATCTCCTATCCATCCCGGAGCACAGATGCACTGACCAGTCACAGGATCACAGCTGGCACCGTTGCTACAGTGACAGGGCTGGGTGCAGTTCTCCCCGTAGGTCTGTCCTGGGCATGCTGCACGAACAGAGCAAATGGTAATCGGCACAGAATAACGGCCCACTCTCTCACAAAATAAATCTCCCAGCTTTACAGATGCGACAATGACAGCTTTAGCATTGTACAAACTTTACGACAGTGATCAGTTATCAATCAGAGTACAGCATACAGTTCTGGTCGCCCCATTATAAGAAGGACGTTGAGGCTTTGGAGAGGGTGTAGAAGGGGTTTACCAGGATTCTGCCTGGTTTAGAGGGTACGTGCTACCAAGTAAGGCTGGATAAACTTGGGCTGTTTTCTCTGCAGCGCCAGAGGCTAAGGGAGATCAGATAGAGGTTTACAAGATTATGCGAGGCATAGATAGAGTGGATAGATATTATCTATTTCTCAGGTTTGAAATGTCTAAATACCTGGTTTTAAGGTAAGGGATGAGAAGTTCAAGGGGGGTATTGGAGGAAGGTTTTTTACTCAGAGAGTGGTTGGTGCATGGGATGCACTGCCTGCCTGAGTCTGTGGTGAAGGCAGCTACACTAGTGAAATTTAAGAGACTACTAGACAGGTAGTCTAGTAGTCAAGGGTTGGGAATGGTGGGAGGATATATATGGGAGGCAGGGTTTAAGGGTTGGCACAACATTGTGAGCCAAAGGGCCTATACTGTGCTGTTCTATTCTGTGTTCTATGTTCTAAATACCAGAGGGCATGCATTGAAGGTAAGAGGGGTTAGGTTCAAGGGGGATGTGAGGGGTAAGTTTTTTTTTAAATCAGAAAGTCATCGATGCCCAGAATGCATTGCCTGGTGTGGTGGTAGAGGCAAATACGTGAGAGGCCTTTAAGGGATGTTTGGATCGGCACATGGATGTGAGGAAAATGGAGGGATATGGGCATGGTGTAGGTAGGAGGGGTTAGTGTTCGGGTATCTTTTAATTTGCTTTTTAGCTATTTTGGCACAACACTGTGAGTTGAACGACCTGTTCCTGTGCTATACTGTTCTAGATTCTATGTTTTCAGAACATTATACTGGGCCATATGCAGGGATTATGGGGTTAAGGTAGCCAGTTTTTAAGGAGTATGCTGAAAGAGGCAAGTGAGGTTGAGCAGATTCTGGAGCTTTGGGCTCTGGCAGCAGAAAGTGCAGCTGCCAATTGTGAGCAATTCAGTTAACACGATTGTAAATAGTGGGTAAAACTGTACAGTAGTTCTTTTTATTGGCGCGGCTGTAGCTCAGAGAATGTGAGGTCAAATCCCATCAGAACAATTGAAAATTGGAACTCAGCTTTAACTATATGGAAATAAAATGTGTTATTAGTAAAGTTAGGACCTTAAGGCCATAAGATATAGGAGCAGACCATTTGGCTCAACGAGACTGCTCTGCCACTTCATCATGGCTGATCCATTTTCTTCTCAGCCCGAATCTCCTGACTTCTCCCCGTATCCCTTTCATGCCCTGACCAACCAAGATTCTATCAACCTCTGCCTTAAATATACCCAATGACATGGCCTCCGCAACAAATTCCACAGATTTACCCGTCTCTGTGAGGCTGTCTTGTCAAAATTTATTCAGTTTAGGGAAGGAAATCTGCCATCTTCATAGACAATCTAAAGCCTATTGTGACTCATGTAGATAGGTAGATGGGGTTGCAAAGAGAGCTTTTGGCATATTGGCCTTCATAAATCAGAGTTTTGCAGACAGAAATTCAGATACAATGTTTAGGTTGTATAGGAAGTTGGTGAAGCCAAATTTGGAGTATTGTTTATGGTTCTGGTCACCTTACTATGGCAACAATATCAATAAGATTGAAAGAGTACAAAGAAAATTTACTTGGATTTCAGAACTTGAGTTATAGGTAAAAGTTATATAAATTAGTATTTTAATCCCTAGAGAGAAGGAGAATGAGGGGAAATTTGCTGGAGATGTACAAACTGATGAGGGGTATAGATAGGGTAAATGAAAGCAGGCTTTTTCCACTGAAGTTGGTAGAACCTAGAAATAGAGGTCATAGGTTAAGGGTGAAAGGTGAAATATTTAAGGGGAACCTTTGTGGGAACATCTTCACTCAGGTGTGAGAGTGTGGAATGTGAAGCCAGAATAAGTGGTGGATACGGGCTTGAATGCAGCATTTTAAAAGAAGTTTGGATAAATATGTAGATGGGAGGGGTGTGGAGAGCTATGGTCAGATGTGGGTGAATTGGACTTGGCGGAGTAGCAGTGTGGCATGGATTAGATGAGTGAAAGGGTCTGTTTCTGTGCTTCAGTGCTCAATGACTTTAAGGCGGAGTTCCACGCTTGCTGACTCTTACCACCCGTAGTGCCTGAACAAGGCACACAGTTGCTACCTTTTATGGACAACTGGAATCTGTTGATCTCACACCTGGATAGGAAGGTGGGCCGCTCAGTGGGGTGTCAGGTGAACACCTTGCAAACAGTTTACCACTTGGGCGAAAAGTCACTCTTAACGGGTGAAAAGTTTTCATTCAGCACCCATGGAACTGTACAGGATTCACAGTGAGGAGGTGAGAAAATTGGAACAAATGACTTGGAGACCATTAAATGTCTAATTCCTGACGGTCACTGTCTGTCAACCAGTTCAGTATTAGCTGTATATAACTAGAATGTAGAGGGCCTGCTTTACAGGCATGAAGTAATCATCTTCCTGATCAAAGCTGGAACAGGAGAGGGAGATTAACAAATATATACACACAATAGCACAGCAGTTTAACGTGATGCTTTTACAGAGCCAAAGATACAGGTTCAGTTCTGCCGCTATCTGTAAGGAGTTTGTGTCCATGCGGGTTTCCATTTCCTCCAGGTGTTCTGGTTTTATGTTCTTTAATCTGACCCAACAAGCCACACCGCCCGACAACCCACCCATGCCACCCCAGCCTAATCACAGAGCAATTTACAATGGCCAGTTAACCGCTACGCCTTTGGACTGTGGGAGGAAACCAGAGCTCCTGGAGGAAGCCCACTGGGAGGAAAGGGCTAGAGTGCGTTTCCTCCCACAGTCCATTGATGTAAGGGTTAGAAGGTTAATTTGTCCCCTGGGTGTAATTGGGCAGTGCAGCCTTCTTGAGAAGGAAGGGCTTGTTGTACTGTATCTCTCAGCAGATAGATAGATAGATAGATGGATGGATAGATAGACAGATAGAAAAAGAGATAGATGGGTAGAAAGATAGATCAAAAATAGATAGATAAATTGAAAAACAGATAGATAGAAAAATAGATAGAGACATTGATATATGTTAGATAGATAAATAGAGATAGATAGATAGATAGATTGAAAACAGATCACTAACGGTTAATGACACTGTCTCTGGCAGAAGAAGAATTCAGAAGCAAAATACAAAGCAAACCAGTGGTTAATGTTTGCGATCACATTGCAGTAATTGAACAGGAAATGGTGATGTAACAATTTACTCTGGGAAACACTGACAGGAAAATGCAATCAACGTTTATTTTGGCAGGAAGCAGGTTCGTGCACTGTCCTTAGCAAGGTCCCGAATAGCAAACGACTGCGGAAAGCGCGGAGCTGTGAACTCACACTGGTTGCAGTTCAGTCCAATCCAGCCTGCGGGGCACGAGCAGGATCCTGTCACATGGTCACAGCGAGCGCCATTCCGACAGTCACAAACCTGGTGGCACTCCAGGCCGTGGAATCCATCCGGACAAGCTGGAGAACAAACATGAGCAGATGTACACCCAGATACTTCCGTACAGCACGTACCAATGTTATATAGAACACAGAAATCTACAGCACATTACAGTTACGGGGATCTTCACCTCGCTGAAACACGGCAATTTATTCCTTAAGATCTGCAATCATGGCAGGCAAGATAAGATGCAATTCTTTTTGCATTGCTAATTCTATCTCTCATCATTTAACACATTTTTCAAGTGTAATCACTGGACCTACCTCGCTCACAGTACGTCCCAACCCAACCTGCTGTACAGTTACAAGCACCGCTCACATGATCGCATGCTGCCCCATTTTCACAGTGACACCGGTATCGGCAGCCAGACCCGTAGGTACCTTCAGGACACTCTGAAAAGGGAGAAAAATGCCTGAGGCACCATGATCAAGTTATTGTTGGGTGAGACATTACAGGCAGGATATTACTGGACCCTGTGACAAGGGAACTGAGACCTTGTGATCAGCTATTATTAGACTCAAGCTTTAGAAACATAGTAAACCTACAGCACAATACAGGCCCTTCAGCCCACAAAGCTGTGCCAAGCATGTCCTTACCTTAGAAACTACCTAGGGTTACCCATAGCCCTCTATTTTTCTAAACTCCTTGTACCTATTCAGGAGTCTCTTAAAAGACCCTATTGTATCTGCCTCCATCACTGTCGACGGCAGCCCATTCCACGCACACACCACTCTCTGATTAAAAAACTTACCCCTGACATCTCCTCTGTACCTACTTCCAAGCCCCTTAAAACTGTGCCCTCTCATGTTAGCCATTTCAGCCCTGGGAAAAAGCCTCTGACTATCCACGCGATCAATGCATCTCATCATCTTATACGTCTCTATCAGGTCACCTCTCACCCTCCTTCGCTCCAAGGAGAAAAGGACGAGTTCACTCAACCTATTCTCATAAGGTATGCTCCCCAATCCAGGCAACATCCTTGTAAATCTCCTCTGCACCCTTTCTATGGTTTCCACATTCTTCTGTAGTGAGTCGACCAGAACTGAGCACAGTACTCCGGGTCCTATATAGCTGCAGTGTTACCTCTCAATCCCATGATTGATGAAGACCAATGCACCATTCGCCTGCTTAACCACAGAGTCAACCTACACAGCAGCTTTGAGTGTCCTATGAACTCAGACCCCAAGATCCCTCTGATCCTCCAAGAGTCTTCCCATTAATACTATATTTTGTCATCATATTTAACCTACCAAAATGAACCACCTTACACTTATCTAGGTTGAATTCCATTTGCCACTT
Organism: Hypanus sabinus; assembly: GCF_030144855.1. Lineage (NCBI taxonomy): Eukaryota > Metazoa > Chordata > Chondrichthyes > Myliobatiformes > Dasyatidae > Hypanus > Hypanus sabinus. Next base: position 33,624,889 of record NC_082732.1, on the reverse strand, counting down.
CTCAGCCCAGTTTCACATCCTATCAATATCCCACTGTAACCTCTGATAGCCCTCTACACAATCCACAACACCCCCAACCTTTGTGTCATCAGCAAATTTATTAATCCATTCCTCCACTTCCTCATCCAGGTCATTTATAAAAATCACGAAGAGCAGGGGTCCTAGAACAGATCCCTGAGACACACCAACCTCCATGCAGAATATGACCCATCTACAACCACTCTTTTCATTCTGTGGGCAAGCCAGTTCTGGATCCACAAAGCAATGTTCCCTTGGATCCCATGCCTCCTTACTTTCTCAGTAAGCTTTGCATGGAGTACCTTATCAAATGCCTTGCTGAAATCCATATACAGTACATCTACCTCCATCAATGTGTTTAGTCACATCCTCAAAAAATTCAGTCAGCCTCATAAGGCACGACCTGCCTTTGACAAAGCCATGCTGACATCTCCTAATCATATTATGCCTCTCCAAATGTTCATAAATCCTGCCTTTCAGGATCTTCTCCATCAACTTACCAACCACTGAGGTAAGACTCACTGGCAATTTCCTGGGCTATCCGTACTCTTTTTCTTGAATAAAGGAACAACATCCGCAACCCTCCAATCCTCTGGAACCTCTCCTGTCCCCATTGATGATACAAAGATCATTGCCAGATGCTCATCAATTTCCTCCCTCGCTTCCCATGCAAGGAGATTATCTATCATTGGGACTAAGGCAGGTTACAACTGAAGTGAAACACTGATACCAGGTTATTATTGAATTCCAACAGTAACTGTAGGTTGAGATATTCTAACCAAATTAATCACTGGGGTTATGGCCCCGTGACAGAGTTACCAGTGGGCTTTGATACTCTGGTTGGGTGACTGCATGCCTGAGGTGTTTTGACTGGGCTACCATTGAGCTGAGACATTGTTACTGGGGTATCACTGAGAAACAGTAGTAACTGGGTCAACAGTGGGCTGAGAGACAAGGTGACTAGGTTATCACCAGGTCCTAGGCAATGACAGGTTAAGACTGGTCTGAGAAACTAACCAGGTTTAAATCTGAGACATGGCAACTGAAGGTGGTCTGGTAGGAGACTGAATATTCCAGTATAATGGCTGTCTTCAGGAAGAAGTGTTGTGTTAAAGTTTAAAAGATTTTCTCAGACTGAATTATGAGACACTTAAATCTCCACACTCCTGATATCTATTATTAGCATAATTTATTTTAAAGTATATTCATCAGGCAACCTGTTTCTGATATTTGGAAATTACTTTAGATATCATAACCCAATTGGAATAATTAATTGGTTTATTACTGTCAATAGGAATCAAGGTATAGTGTTAATAGATCGATTCATTACACAGAGTGCAGAGAAAGTGCCCTTTGAGTTATGCCACCCAGCAACCCCCCCCCCCCCCCCGATTTAACCCTAGCCTAATCACAGGACAACTTACATCTTACATTGATTAATTAACCTATCAACTGATACGGCTTTGGACTGTGGGTGGAAACCGGAACACCCAGAGGAAACCCACGCGGTCACGGGGAGAACATACAAACTCCTTACATCCAGTGGTGGGAATTGAATCTGGGTTGTTGGTATTGTAAAGTGTTGTGCTAACCACTACACTACCATGCTGCCCCAATTTGACAATATGGTACGAGGTCACAGCACGATAGGCAAGATAGAGCAAAATGGAATTGCAGTAGAAGGATTCCAATCAGAGTTTGGTCTGAAATTGGCATTGCGTCTTCACCCTTAAAGCCTTGCCTCATTTACGTAGGACTTCTTTCTGAGTGGGAAAGTGACTAGGAAGACTCAGAGACTTCCTAGTCAGGAGAGGAGCTAACATTTTGATCTACTTTGGCAGTACAATTGCTTTGGTTCTTCACCTCACATTGACAGTGTCTCAGTACATGCATCTAATGTGCTGTTTAATGATGGAAAAGATCCTCTCCCCACAACAGCCCCACAACACCCACGCTCCAATTCAAAATATGCCAGGAATCCCTTGGATCTACCTTGGGCTCTGCTGTTCAATTTAGACCACACCATTTCTGAATCAGTCATTCGTCTGCCTAATTGTCAGCTACAGAGGAGTCCACAACGACATCTCAGTTTCCTAACTATACTCCCAAGGTAACATTTATGTCTAAAAATGAAAACAATTATGCTATGTATGGAATCTTGCTCCATTGGAAACCTGACAAAAAGACCCCACTCCTTGCACACATAAGGTCCCAATATACGGATATTCATGATTATTTGTACTGTTCATCTTTGGAATCCAGTTTCACCGACACTTGGCGATAAATTTTAAACGCTACAGGAGAAGGTCACGAAGGTGCCACTGTTGCAAAGGTATTCATTACTCTTCTCCTTTCATCACTTGATTTGCTCTCTGTTGAATTTGGCAGAAAACAATGCCCTCTTAAGTGCCATAGAGCTTGGCCAAGCAAAATCACTGGGACCAACTGCATGCTAAATCTTCCCCAGATGTGAATTATTTCTATATCTTAACAGTTGCTTTGATGAGAAAAGCAGTTCAGCATCAGAAATGGACTGAGATTAGCTAAATCAGCGTACAGCCACACATAAATGGCAGCGATCCCAAGTCCAATGTAATTAAGTGGATCACATTCTGTCTTAAGATACAAGACATAAGACATAGGAGCAGAACTAAGCCATTTGGCCCATCGAGTCAGCTCCACCATTCCATCATGACTGATTTATCAACCCCATTCTCCTGGCTTCTCCCCATAACCTTTGACATCTTTACTAATCAAGTACCTATCACCCGCCACTTTAAATACACCCAATGACATGGCCTAGATAGCCGCCTACACC